>NC_091470.1:106814082-107135741 GCF_036971445.1 Narcine bancroftii | reverse complement strand
ATTTAACTTTGCCTTGGTAATTCAAGTGCTCACCCAGACACCTGTTAAATGTGAGAGTCTCTGCGTCTGTCAGTGTATTTCAAAATCCAACTTCAACCTGTGGATTTAAAAAAAAAAAAAAAAAAAATCCTTTCCTCTAATCCTCTTGCTTCTTGTCTTAAAACTTTGTTCCTGGGTATGAATTCCTCCATGAATGGGAAAAGTTTACTGCCTTTTATTGTATCCATGCCTATCAATATGGTACACTCTATCCAGACCCGCACCCCCATATTCTGTCATCCAAGTAAAGCAAACCCACTCTGTCCAATCTCCTTACAATGGAGACTGTATCCCAGGCAACATCCTGATGAATCTTCTCTACACCCTGTCTAGTGAGATCACACCGTTTCTATAGTGTGGCAGCGCAAATTGCACACCAAATCCCAGATGTGTCCTCACCAATGTATTATCACTTCCCTGCTCTTGTTCTTGATTCCCTGACTAATGGCAGCATGCAACCCACGCACCATATTTGCCCCTCTAACTGCAGCCGCTTTTATACTGCAAAGTTGCGGTATTCCCGTAGATATGGTCTGTCTCAGGAAGCCAGCTTGAACGTTCATGCAGAACCGACAAAAGCCGGCTCCGTTAGTCAAATATGCTCCACTACTGAGACTACCTACCAAGGTCGATTAAGATGGGTAAGTCAAGGTTTTCCCCCCCACCACTCACCAACCCACCTTGCAATTCTTTCATGCAGTGCTCGAAATGGGGATAAAACCCAGCTTTCAAGCTCTGTGTAAAAGGAGCTTGTGTGTGCTGCTTCCTTCAGAGAGCTTTAGACTTGAACACTCTTGTTCCTCCAGAATCGCTGTTCTCTCCTTGTTCGATGTGCTAAAGGGCAGTAGGGTAATATTCTATCCTCCTTTGCCCTGCTGATAAAACGCTCCTGAAACTACGCTTCTCAATAACCACACTATCTCCAGTTCTTGTGGCTTCTGCAGACATACAATTCTCTCTGCCTACACTAATGTTTAAATGGTTACAGTATGTAATGTACAGTGTTGTCCCAGCACTGACACATACCATACAGCACCAGGCACAGGCTTCTAATCATAAAAGCAACCCTTCACCTTCTGCCTCCTGGTATCAACCTGAAGAAGGGATTTTTTTCTAAAAATAGACTTTATGCACGATAAATTATTTACAAAAAGAATATCTCTTCAACCCCTTATTGCCATGTCCATACATTTCCAACACTGTGCTCATTTGCATTATCTCCACCACTGTGGTACTTCCCCAATCTGTTGTTTGAGAGGCTTCCCCTCTGGTCTCAGCCCCTCAATGTCCAGTCGCGGAAGGACAATTTTTTGAGCCTGGGCCCTTTGTTGCGTAAACCGAAATGTTGGCTACACTTTATTTCCTATGGATCCACAAGTACCTGGAACCAGAGCTGGAGAGCACGTGGCGCAAGATGGCGGCAGAGACAAACAACTGGAAAGGATAAAGGGTCAGGGCGGGCACATGGTTGTGGAGCTTGAGAGCAGTGGAGATAGCTTGGGGAGAGCAGAGAGAGACTCTCACAGAACTCTCTTCGAAGTCTGTGGGAGAATTTCTCCAGGGATGTTAGGATCTGCTGACTTGTTAGTTTAAATCTCACAGCAACACTGGGAGAACTTTGAAGGGCGCAAGCCCAAAACATTGGTTCTGTATCTTTCTCTTTGCTGTCTAAAGATCCAAAGCGCTTGACGTCCTGTTTTGCGGAAACTGCCAAAATGTTTGGCCTGGAAGTCAGCCTGAAAAAAACTGAGGTCCTCCATCAGCCAGCTCCCCACCATGACTACCAGCCCCCCTCCCCCCCCAACATCTCCATCAGGCACACAGAACTCAAAATGGTCAACCAGTTTACCTATCTCGGCTGCACCATTTCATCGGATGCAAGGATCGACAACGAGATAGACAACAAACTCGCCAAGGCAAATAGCGCCTTTGGAAGACTACACAAAAGAGTCTGGAAAAACAACCAACTGAAAAACCTCACAAAGATCAGCGTATACAGAGCCGTTGTCATACCCACACTCCTGTTCGGCTCCGAATCATGAGACCTCTACCAGCATCACCTATGGCTCCTAGAACACTTAGCTGAAGATCCAACTGCACTGGGTAGGTCACGTCGCCAGAATGTAGGACCATCACCTTCCCAAGATCGTGTTCTATGGTGAGCTCTCCACTAGCCACCGAGACAGAGGTGCACCAAAGAAGAGGTACAAGGACTGCCTAAAAAAATCTCTTGGTGCCTGCCACATTGACCACCGCCAGTGGGCTGATGTTGCCTCAAACTGTGCATCTTGGCGCCTCACAGTTCGGCGGGCAGCAACCTCCTTTGAAGAAGACCGCAGAGCCCAACTCACTGACAAAAGACAAAGGAGGAAAAACTCAACACCCAACCCCAACTAACCAATTTTCCCTTGCAACCGTGTCTGCCTGTCTCGCATCGGACTTGTCAGCCACAAACGAGCCTGCAGCTGACGTGGACATTACCCCTCCATTAATCTTCGTCCGCGAAGCCAAGCCAAAGAAGGATAAAGTGGCCAGCATTATATTTTCACTTTGCGTCTAATGGTCGGGTTCTTCCTAGTCACTGAGAAGCAACGCTACAATTCGATCTAGCAACCTTTCTTTAATGTCACTCGCCACTTAACTAATGGAAACTTGCTTTTTTCCCCCCACAGAACAGTTAGGGAAAATCATTTCATAAAAGTCTCTCCTGTATAATTTTGCAGGGATGAGAAATTTCGGGGATGAGAAATTTCGGGGATGAGAAATTTCGGGGATGAGAAATTTCGGGGATGAGAAATTTCGGGGATGAGAAATTTCGGGGATGAGAAATTTCGGGGATGAGAAATTTCGGGGATGAGAAATTTCGGGGATGAGAAATTTCGGGGATGAGAAATTTCGGGGATGAGAAATTTCGGGGATGAGAAATTTCGGGGATGAGAAATTTCGGGGATGAGAAATTTCGGGGATGTTTCGACCACTCTGACCACTTGGGTCTTTCAAAGACCCTTTGAAAGCTTCAAAATTATTCCTTTCCAATGAAGCCACACAGAAGGAACCATTATCCCCCGAGAGTCCAGACACACACTCCAAAATGTCCTGCTCCAATCGCAAGGCAACAACATTCTTTGTGCCAGAGAGCCAGGGCTGGTCCTGATTTCCCACCCTCATTTGCATTCCAATAACATTAGCAGAGGTGCACGCATCACTGATCCAACACTGGGAGCACTTTCAACACAGCTGAAGGAACATTTGGTTTAAGTGTTCTTGCTATTCACCAAATGTCACACTGATTGAATTAAACAGCATAGTCTATTCAAAGAAGGCTGGTTAAATTGTTCATAATGATTAAGTACCAGCTTCTGTCTTCCACTTTAAATGAAAATTAGCTTATGAGGTACTACAGTTGTTTTAATTTAATTAACCTTGCTATTATTGTGCAACACTATTACAGCGGCAGCAACCCAGCTTTGAACGTTCTCCCCATGACGGCGTAGCTTTCCTCTGGGTGCTCCCACCCTCCCAAAAAAAAACTTGCGGGGATTGTAGCTTAATTGGGGTCTTTGGGCAACATGGGCTCGTGGACCAGAAGGGCCTGTTATCGTGTCGTGTATCAAAATTTAAGAGGGGAATGGTTAGCGTAGTAGTTACAGGGATCAGGGTTAGAATCTGGAACTGTCTATAAGGAGTTTGTACGATCTCCCCGTGTCTGTGTGGGTTTCCTCTGGGTGTTCTGGTTTCTTCCCACTCTTCGAAACGGACTTAGGTTTGTAGATCAATTGGGTGGCATGGACTTGTGGGCTGGAAGAGCTTGTTCCCATGCTGTAGTTTAAATTTAAGATCTGCTGCTATCAAATTTCATTCAGCAGTGGAGAGCATGTTCAAAAGTATTAATCAAAAATACATTGATTTAGCTTAACATGAAAGCTGTGGTGAATAGAATTGAAAGGTCTTCAATTACCATTAAGCCGTGATTGATTCTTGAGTCATGGACAAGAACGAGTCCATTCAGCCCATTCGCTGAGAGTATGTGGAGAAGGATGCAAGGGTCCTTGTCATGGTTCATTCTCAGCAGCATGGGAACTCTCTGATCTGTGGGCTCTTCCCGGGGGTGCACATAGGGAACTGCTGGAAGGCCATCAACTCTGTGAAAGACCCACTTTGGTCTGCCTGAAATCCATTGCTCTTTCAGCACACGAAGATATCGGTGAGGGAACGCTGCCGACTGGCACGTTCCAGGCTGCAGGAGTACGTGCTGAGGCTTGGTGCAGCCAACGCAAGGGTACTGTGGGGAAGGACCACAGTCCTTTCATCACCGGGTGCTGAGGGGCTGAGACTGAGGGGAAAGTCCCTCAAATAAGTGGGGGGGGGGGGCGGGAAAAGAAAGGACAAGGTAGCATAGTGGTGGAAATAGAATCGAATGTAACAAGGCACAGTGATGAGAATGTCTGGTTGCGAAAGTAAGGGTGGGAGCAGACTCTGAACGGTTTTCCATTTTACTATGAATCAAGTCTATTATCGGAAAAAAAAAATTTGGTCCATTATCATTACGCTAGCTCTGAAATACACTGATCAATTACACTTCCCAAAGGGAAAAATGGTCTAGGTGGTGCTCACAATGGATTTAAAGATAGTACGAAATCTTGGGTAAAGGGGTAATGGTATTGGTAAGCCTGGGAATTGAGAGCATTTCATAATTTAGCAAAGGGGGAACCAAGACATTGATAAGGAAAGTAATAAGGGGAATCGACAAGAAATATAAAAGCAGATTGCAGAAGAATCCGTGGCTCTATATATATTTTTTAAAAAAATGTTAATGGTGTGACTGCCTGCAAATAGGAGGAACAACACCTCATCTTCCATCTGGATGGCATTAATATCGACTTCCCTGGTTTCTGTTGATACCACCCCGCCCCCCACGCCATGTCCTTCCCTTGCTCTGTTTCTCTCTCTATCTCTCCCCTTCCTTTTCCCTCTGTCTTCTTTCACTGAGCCAAAATCAATTCTCGCCTTTCCTCTTATCGAATCCAATTAACGCCTTTAGGCTGTTGGTCTGGTCTCTTTTCACCACCCCCCCCCCCCCCCCCACCCCTTTCTCTCTAGTCTGCCTGTTCCTTGCTTTTACCTTGAAGAAGGCCCCAGGCCCGAAACATCAGTAATATATCCTCCAGCATTTCTGTTTTATTTTAAAAAAAAACTACTTCAATGACACCAGATCAAATTTTTTCTTCTTGGGCAGTTCTTCAGATGTCCTTTCTGCTTCTTTGTGTGGTGACTGTAGGTGGGAACAATGGACTCTTCCAGAGGCAACTCGGATGGGTAATTTGGGAGCTGGTGCACTTCTTCCTGCATTTACTTCTGTATGCGCCACTTGCATGGACCATGGTTCTCGTCTCCACCCCAAAGGCAGCTTCTTTACTTTGATTGGACAGGGGTCAGTTGGATGTTGCAAGGGGGCTCGAAGACCACCCTTGAATCTTTGTCCTCCTGGTCATCCTTTCTCGTGACAGGTCATCACTCTGCTGACAGGTCATCACTCTGATTTCCCTCAATGATCACTGGATTGTACACCTCTGGTTTTCCCTTCAAGTCAGTGATCAGCTCCTTGGTTTTGGTGACGTTGAGTGCGAGGTTGCTATTGGTGCACCATTCGGCCAAGTTTTCAATTTCCCTCATGTATGCTAACTCTTTGCCCCTTTTTAAACAGCAACCTATCATGGTATTGTTAGCAAATTTGTAGATGGTGTTATCGTCGTACCAAGCCACAGAATCGTAGGTGTAAAGTGAGTAGAGGAGGGGGCTAAGAACGCAGCCCTGCGGTGCTCCGGTACTGATGGAGATTGTGGAGATGTTCTCACCAATTGTGGCCTTGAATTACACAGTGCAGTGTTGAGTCCCAGGTCTTGGAGACTGCTGATCAATTTTGAGGGATGACGGTGTTAAATATCGAACTATTGTCTATAAAGGGTACCCTGATGCCGATGACTAATGGCCACTCCCCTGACCTGTTGAGGGGCTTCTAAATAGAAGTTTGCTAGTAAGTCATGTGGTGCAATGACATGCACGCACCTGAAGAAATTTGGGCCTCTATTTAATTCTGCATTTATCTCATATGCCCTATTAAGTGCTTTCAGGTAAAATCAGTGAGCTCATTTTGATAGGATTGACATTGGTCAGTTTTTTGAGCACATTTTGATCTCTGTTAATGGTGGGAAACAGACACTTAAAAATAATTATCTTTATGGCTGCATATTTAGGAGCATTAATCATTTGGGGATCTTGTTTGCCTTTGGCGCAACCCCGAACCTCGGCAGGTTTTGTAAAGTTTGCATTGTGTGCCTGTCAGTTCAATCAGCCTGACCCTACCAAATGTTGGGGGATTCCTGTTTTTGCTGGTGGTGTTGAAACTGCAATGAGTAACCCAGCCCTTTCACTTCACTGTGAGGCGACTTGAGCCTTCATTCCATACCTGTGAACAAAGATTTTCTTATGTGCGATGCTTGCTCACGAAGCCCCTCAGATCTCTTAAGAAGCTTAAAATCACTTGAAAGAGTTTTTAAAACCAAGGCTGACACAATAAATTTATGAGAGCAAAGCATTCCTTTGAGCCCATTTGACAAGCAGGATCTTAAAGAATACACAAGTCACAGAACTTGTTTTGGGGAAAGTAATGTTAACACCTCTACCAGCGAGAAAACCAGCCCAAACATCTAGTGCATGCAAACCTCAGAAAATGCTCTGCCACGCACGCCCATGTGCAAAGTTAATGGAGCTGCTGAACACTAAAGGTTGACAAAGCCTGTGCATTCAAGTTGTTTTCAGAGTTTCTCATCTGACTGTACTTGGGAGCCATTCCCCCTTTTTCTCCATGTCTTTGTAAAGAGTACATAATAAATAGGAACAGGGGTCGGCTATCCGGCCCACCACTCAATGAAATTGTGCCTGATCTGATAATCAGCTTATTTGCTTTTCCCTGTATCCCTCAATTCCCCTACTACAGGGGTGTCAAACTCAAATTCACGGAGGGCCAAAATTAAAAACTTGGACTAAGTTGAGGGCCGAACTAAATATTTATTGAAAATTTTCAACAACATCTGCATGTTTTCACTTCTTTCAACATATGTAATGTTAAACTTTTTCTTATTAAAATAAATGTTTAATAATAGTTTTAGATAAACTCTTTCCAGAAGCATTAACAAATGAGAAATAAAATATTCAATAAATAAAATATTTCTCTATAGAGGATTTGTCAAATGTTGCTAGTGTGCTGTCAAATAGTAAAATCTGAGGGCTATTGAGAATGTGGGAGAATAACATGATTCCTGAAAAATCAAATGGGTGATTGATTGTGGGCATGAACTCTAGCTGGGTTATTTGCCATGCCCTTTTTCCATTGGTACAGATACCCTTTGATTTACACACTTTTCAAGTTTTATGCCTAATGAGCTTGTATCCAGGTGCAGGACCATTTTTAACCAGGAATATATTTATCACTGTGACATGAAACTATTGGAAGATCGTTTTATCCTGAGATTAAAGTTCATAATCCTTACTCAGGCCTGTGTGCGGGAGGGTGGGGTTTGCGGGCGATCGGGTTGGACAACGACAGTGCGGGGGCATCGGCTCTCGCTGCAGGGCGGCATCTCGGCGGATCAGCGGTCCTGTCACCGTGAGTCGCGGGTCGGCCTGCGGCAGGGAGGGGGAGTGGGCAACGGTCCTGGCGAGGTCAGGCCTGAGGCCTCCAGTTCCGGGCGCTGGGAAGCGGCCTTGGCTTCCCCTGACACCGGCCAGGCCCCAAAACCAGAGTCCACGGTGAGACCCTGCAACGTAAACAGAGGAGGTGGGGGCGATTAGCAGGCTGATGCCAATGCATTCTGGGATTTATAATTTTAGCTATGCATGCGCTATACTGGTGCGGCGGCCAGCGGGCCACCTCTAATACATTTTTGAAATGATCTTGCGGGCCAAATATAATTATATCACGGGCCAAATTTGGCCCGCGGGCCAGAGTTTGACATGTGTGCCCTACTATGTAAAAAATCTATCCAACCTTGTCTTAAATATATTAATTGAGGTCACTTCCACTGCTTCAATGGGCAGTGAATTCCATATATTCCCCACCCTCTGGGAAAAGCAGATTCAACTCATCTCTGTCCTAAATCTACTACCCTGGATGGTTTCCCTAAGCTATATCCCCTGGTTCTGGTCTTCCCCCACCAAATGGGTACAACTTACCTACCTCTATCTTATCTCTGCCTTTCATAATTTTATATGTCACTAAGCAATTAAACACTCCCTCTCTTTATGGCCACTCTGCACTGCTTTCTTTTTTTTTTAAAGTGTTTCATAATTCACTTTTGAAATTTCTTGAGCCAAAATGGATCATGTGCTGTTGCAGCAGAGGTACAAATATTGCTATAAACTACATTTCCGTAACGATACTTTTTTTAAAAAGAAAAAGAAATTAGTGCAAAAGAGGAAAAAAGTAGTGAGGTGGTGTCTGTGGGAAGGGGAAGAAGCAGTTTTTTGTGCTATCATCCATCTTCAGGCTCCTGTACCTCTTTCCTAATGGTAAAAGCACAATGCTGGAGAAACTCAGCAGGTCAAACAGCAAAAATAAAGATGCAAAACCAACATTTTGGGCCTGAGCCCTTCGTCAAGGTAATGATACAAGATGAAGGGCTCAGGCCCGAATTGTTGGTTATATATCTTTATCTTTGTCATATGGAGTACTCTATTTGATGTGCTGAGTTTCTCCAGCATAGTGTTTTTTTAACTTCTATCTTGGCGTTTTCAGGCTTTAGTGTTTTACTCTCCTTCCTTCCTGTGGGCAGAGAGAAGAGGGTGGTGAGTACCCTTAATGATATAGAGGCTGCTTACAAGACTGTCTCTTGTAGATGTCCTTTAATGGAGTGAAAACTAATGCCCATGAGTTCACAACCTTCTGTAGCCTTTCCCCATTCTGAGCATTAGCACCTTGATACCAGTGATGCAACCAGTCAGAATGTGAAATGTTGACACCCAAGAATTTGACGTTCTTGATCCTCGATTGTGTTCTCCTGATTTCTGTTTCCTGAAGTCTACAATCAGCTTCTTAGTCTTACTAACATTGAGTGCAAGGTGGTGTTTGTGACACCACTCAACTATCTGATCTATCTCCCTCCTGTACGCTTATCATTGCCCTCTGTCATTCTGCCAACAAATGATTCTGTCATCAGCAAATTTGTAGATGCCATTTACTTCCGATGAATGTTACCTGCTGAGTTTCTCCAGCATTTTAGTGCATTGCTGCTGAGTTCTTGACACTTGTCAAACAACCTGAGTGTTGAAATAATTGGATTCTATGCTTTATTTTCTTTTTGTTACCTGACAGGACCATTGGATGGATTCAACATGTTGACTTGGAGTTGCTTCAGTGGTTGGGGATGCCTTGAAGATCCGAACCAAAGCTCGTTCCTAGGAGAATAATCTTGGACTGCCTTGCCTCTGATATTTGGTCAGCCCAGGGCACCATGGGAAGTGTGAGCAGCCTCCTGTCGAGCGGCAGCTTCCACCACAAGCCCTGCAAAGTCCTGGAGACCAGGAGCAGGAAACCGTCCCACCTCCAGAGGTTTATCAGGCAGCAGGATGGACTGCTGAGGTTCGGTGCTGGCCACGAGCCGGTGGATCCCAGCTCCAGGTTGGAGCAGACTGAGGACTTTTTCTACATCAGCATTGGCCAAACAAATGGACTTCCGGCCAAGAGCAAGCACAAGAACCGTGCCTCCAGCCTGGGGCCTCACAAAGAATTGCCTGCTGTCATGGATCTCAAGGGTCCTCCGCCAGTCCTGGTTCCCTTCTCTGGTCAGCATGACAAGGTGAGTCTCTTTATACATGAGAAGACCCCCTCGCATCCCAACATTGAATCCAATCAAAAACAACTCCATTGGCTGTGAAGTTCTTTATTGCGTTCTGACAGTGAAAGATATAAATTTGAACTGAATTGTTTCAATATGCACTAAAATATAGTGAAAAGCTTTGTTTTACATGCTATCCAGACAAATTACCCCACACTTGTGAGAGAATAGTACATTTGAAGAAGAGGAAATGCACTTGTATGCTTTAATTATTTTGAGTTACAGCTCAGTAATTTGCCCTTCCGGCCTCCGAGCCTGTGCCTCCCAAATAACCTACAATCCTCGTGCATTTTTGAACATTGGGAGGAAACAGGAACACCCGGAGGAAACCCATGCAGACAATGGGAGAATGTACAAAATTCCTTATCCTGCTGGATTCAAACCTGAGTCACTGGAGCTGTAACCATGCGGCCCAAAGACTATCATCTTTTACTATGAGAGGTTCATTTAAGAGTCTGTTAACAGATGGAAACTGTCCTTGAAGCTAGAGGTTTGTGTTTTCACGCTCTTCAAACTTTTGCCCTACAGAAGTGGGGAGAAGAGAGTATGTAAGAAATAGGAGCAGAAATAAGCTATTCAGCTCATCGGGTCTGCCCTGCCATTCAATCATGAGATGATCCATTTTCCCACTCAGAGCCACTGCCTGGCCTTCTCCCCATAACCTTTGATGCCCTGGCTAATCAAGAACCTATCAATCTGTCTGAAATATGACCAGTCACTTGGCTTCCACCACTGTCTGTGGCCTCAGATTTACCACCCTCTGGTGAAGAAATTCCTCCACATCTCTATTCTAAGCAGATGCCCTTCAATCCTGAATTTGTGCGCTCTTGTTCTGGATTCTCCCACCATGGGGAAACAACTTTTCTACATCTACAGTTCATGTCTTTCATCATTTGAAATATTTCAGTGAGATTCAGCTGTCAAACTCTTCGGTATGATCACCCTTTCATTCCCAGAATCATCCTAGTGAACCTCCTTTGAACCAACTTCAACACCTCTTAAATGAAGAGCCCAAAACTGCTCTCAATACTCCAAGTGAGGTCCCACCATTGCCTTATAAATCCAGGGAGAATGCATCTGTTAACATTTTGAACGCTTTTTTTTTGGAAGGCAGTGAGAGATTAAGATTGGGGAGGATGGGGGGGTGTTATGCCTTTACAGCCCTCTGGTGTTTCTTGCAGTCTTGTGCACAGCAGTTGCACTACCAAGCTGACGTGCACCTGGACACAATCCTTTGTGGAGACATGCCAAATTTCCTCAGGCTTAAAATATCTTTATTTGTAGGGAGCAGTGTCATTAGCAGGAAGCCCGTCAAAGTGGCCAACGGGACTCCATAAAAAGTTTAGCTCTTTGGTTTGGAAGTAAGTTATTTTACACCATGGCTAACACTGGACAACAAATTTTAGGAAAATGTTTGCTTCTTGGAAAAAATAAATTGGGAACAGACTGAACACAGATAATTTCAGATTTGTTCTATCATGTAGGAAGTTGGAGAAACACTGAATTAACTAAATTAGCATGTTCAATCGCATAATGACGCTGACACATTGTGTTAGTTCAACTGACTTAAAAATGTTTTGGCGCTGATTTTTGTTTGTACTCGGCATCTGATGCCTCTTGTGTCAGTGTCCAACAATGGTCGGCCAGCCTTGATGGATTCCAGTTGCCCTGATACTGCTTTATTATGGTCTCAATGTCCTAGTGAAACCTTTCACTGTGTTCATCACTGACATCACCAGGAATAATAGCAAGGGAGAAGTCCAAGTGTGATTGCAGAAAATGAATTTTCAATGATGCACTTCATGGTTTTGTATGCTTGAAGTAGACTTAAAATGCAGTACAACTCTAATTATCCAAAATCCTGTTATCTGAATTTTTTAAAAAAAAAATTTCAGCTAAATGAGGATAACTGAAATCCTCATTTATTTAAACTTTTTTTCGGAGCTGAACTGTCCAGGGTCATCAGGCCCCCCCGGCGCTGGGACCAGCACACATTGGGCCGGCAGCACTAGACCTCAAACTTCCAGGCAGGAGCGGGACCCTCAGGCTCCTGGCACGAGTGGGGCCTCAGTGGGGAAGTGTTGATGATCGGTGGTGGCCAGCATATTTTTTTTGTGTGGTGAGAATTAAACTTGCTTTTAGTACTTAAAAAGCCTTCCCTTGTGATTTTTTTTTGTATAAACAGTGTCACAAGTGATTTGCTGTTGATACGAGGGTGTTTTTTAAAAAAATGACCGGTTCTCCAAAAAGGTTTCTCCGACATAGGCACGTCCCGACCATTTTGGATAATCGGGAGTTGTACTAGATACAAAAGTAGGTTGTATCTAAAATATGGTATGTGATAGGGAAAATATTAAGGTTATTTTTGTGATCGGCAGTCCAAAATCCATAAAATTCACCCAAAAATGTTCAGGGAGCAAAATCTTTGTCCAGTGTAATTAGTCTGGCTGCCAAACGCACCTTTCAAATAGAGCAGGAATGAGCTGCAAAAAAAAAACTGAGTGAGTGGGAATTTGTAATGACTCCCTTTCCCCCACAGTGCCCTTGGGTTGCCACATTAAACAACAGCTGGAGAACTGAGTGTTTTTCAGTTGCCTGGTGAGTAAAGTTGGGTCTCAGCAGAGAGTGAAATAAGCAGAGCTTGCATTGTTTTTTCTTTTCCCTCAGTGATTCCCAGTCATTTGCAGAAAATAATGACCTGGTGGCATGGTTAGCAGTTAGTGCAACATTTTTACAGCACCAGCAATTGGGACCGGGGTTTGAATCCCGCGCTGTCCGTAAGGAATTTGTTCTCCCGATGTCTGCGTGGGTTTTCCCCGCAGGTTCCTCCCACCATTCACAAGGTACTGGGGGTTGGAGGGCTAAAAGGGCCTGTTACTGTGTTGTATGACTGACCATTTCTATCCCTCGATGCTGCCTTCCCTGCAGCATCTCGTTGTTTGCTCAAGATTCCAGCATGTGGAGTTTTTTTTTGCATTTCTCTTGCTGGTGTTGGTTGCCGAGAGAAATGTTGATCAAGTGATGGTGTGGAATATTCTCCCTTGATCTGAGCAGGGCCCTTGTTTAGTTTCTCTTTCAAAATGTAGATATTCTGCAGAGGTTTGTCAATCTCTGGAGTAACTGAAAAATAATGGAGTCACTGCCTTTCAGTTCAATGAATCACCTGAGAAACCCTTCCCCTGGAATGCATCATGTTGAGTTCCAACTCCTTGAAGGTTGTACTCAAAGGAAGATTTACACTTGAATTAAAGTAAAATTTTGTACCTACCAGAAATAGAGTGCTACTCTATGTACTCGCATAAGTCATTTTTTGGAACAATTTTCGGTCATATTTGTGGGGCTGGCTTTTATACAGGTCATACTTTTGACCGCGGTGAGTATCTGCATCATTCCGGCGCCAGGAGCTTGGATACCGGGTGGCAAGTCCGCATTTGGGGTGTCAGGAGCTTGGATGAGTGAGCAAGGCGAGGGTTGGCGTGTCAGGCGCTTGGTTGGGTGGGTGGGCAGTTGGGGAGTCGAGAACTCAGATGGGGACAAAAAATAATGGGTGGGGGGGTTGGCTTTTACACAGGTCATACTAAAAATGTGCAATTTTGGACCCAAAGGTGGGGGGGGGGGGGAGGGGGGGGGGGGGAAGAGAGAGAACATTTACATGGGATCGATTATTACACGTATAATATGGAAACAGCCCACTGTAATCAGTTCTCTGTGGCAAACAATTGCCCTCTTGTTTTATTCCCACTTGCCTGCACTAGGTGCAAAACTCTCCAATCTCTTTCCATGTAGTTAGGTAAGTGTTTCTTTAAAGGCAGCTGACAAGCCTGCCTCCAACACTTTATCTGCCAACATCTGAAAAGCTGTACCTCATCCCCCTTCTAAATTCCAACCCACTCGCATTGTTATGCCCTCTCATTTTAGAGTCTCCCACTCTGGGAAACCTACCTATATTCCTCTTGATTTTACAGACCTCAATAAGATCCCCTCTCAACTTCCAATGATGCAAGGATAACAGGCCTAGCTTGTCAGTCTCTCACGATGACACAACTTCCCCAATTCTGGCAGCAACTTTGTAAACTTCTGTTTCTCTTCCACCTCTGAAATAAAAACAGAAATTATTGGGAATACTGTGGAATTAGAGAGAGAGAGAGAGAGAGAGAGAAATCACCAAAACTAAATGTTTCATAGCGAAAGAACTTGACAGCCAATGAGGTATGCCATTTTTTAAGGTTGTGATATTGATTAAAGATTCTTCAACTAGCATGTCATAAAACAGATGTAATATTACATGAAAATGCCTTAGTTTGCCATCAGCAGAAATTGCCCAGTGCCCCTTACAGCCAGAAATAAGAGAAGGAATAGAGAGTTCCCCCCAAGAATCACCGAGTGTCCGTGAATCCATCTCCAGCCCTCCCGCAGCCTCTAGGCTCCTGTTTAAACAATTGGCCACCCAAGCTCCAGATATGGCCAGCACACAGCAAGATTGCACAAACTACAACTGACAGTGAACAGACTTAATTATTATCTAAGATGGAGGGATCTTGGGTTCCAGGGACACTGTATGTTGTGCCAGCCTTCATTAATTAAGGGGGGGGGGGGAGAAGATTGAGTTCAAGTGCCATGAGGTAATGCAGTAGCTCTGTAAAACTCTGGTTAGACTGTACTTGGAATATTCTATTCATTTCTGGTCACCTTATTACAGGAAGAAGGTAGAGAGGGTGCAGAGGAGATACACCAGGATACTGCCTGGATTGGAGATTTCCTGGGGCAACAATTGCAAATACCAGAGGACATTTGTTTAAGGAGCATGGAAGAAAGTTTAGGGGAGTGTCAGAGGTAAATGATTTTCACGGACAGTGGTAGGTGTCTGGAATGCATTGTGGCAAAGGATGGTACAGAAGGCACATTCATGAATTTCTTCGATTATGCACCTGGATGAAAGAGAAATAGAAGTTTATGGGTGTGAGGGATGGAAGGTTTAGATCAGTGGTTTTTGAACTTTTTCTTCCCATTTGCATGCCACCTTAAGTAATCCCTATGCTATCGGTGCTCTGTGATTAGTGAGGAATTGCTTAAGGTGGTATACGAGTGGGAAGGAAAGGTGAGAACCACTGCTCTAGATCCCATTGTTACTGAAATATTTTGCTTGAGAAAAATTGTCATTGGCCCATTTCCTTTTGGAGTCATGAAACCGTGCACATGACGAGTCAATTTGGGACGATTGAAACAGTGGTTTTCAAATCTTTTTCTTTCCACTCACATCCCACCCTAAGCAATCCCTTACTAATCACAGAGCACCAATGGCACAGGCATTACTTAAAGTGGTACTTGAAGGTGTTACTAATCACAGAACACCTATAGCATAGGGATTACTTAAGGTGGGGATGGAGTGGAACAGAAATGTTTGTTTGTAAAGTATATTTACATAGATTGGCACAACATCAGGGCCAAAGAGTCTGCACTGTGCTGGAATGTTCTATGTTAAGCCGCTGAAAATAAAGACCCTCTGGCAAAATAGTGCCATGGGATCTGTTACTTGAATAGAGCAGATGGAACGTTTCAGCGGAATTACTGGATCACTGATCATAATGAGGTATAATATTACTCAGATTAACTAAGTTGTATTATATTTCTTCAGGCCAGAGAAAAGAGTGTTGTCAGGCCGACAGCATTTAAGTCTGTGTCATCTAAATATGACACTGATCTCGACGGTCCCTTGGGAAACCAGATGACCATCAAGTTAGAATTACAGGAAAGTGTCCCGAAGCCAGGGAGCTATTCAGAAAAGCAGCAGGAGGCACGGGACCAGAAGCACACAAGCTGCTCAGGAACATTGTCTGACTCAGGTAGAAACTCCATGTCCAGCCTTCCGACACAAAGCACAGGAGGGAGCCATGGTCCAGAACTCAATGGCGTTCCAATCATCTTTCGCAAGAATTTTGAAGGCTCGGCTCAAAACGTTGGTTGCCATGGGGGGACCTTGACAAATGTGAGCGATTTGTCTACCTCTGATGCTGGCCACTGCCTGGCCAGTAGAGACCCAAGCTCCAACCAGTGCAATTCCTGCATCCACTCCCCCACTTCTACCAGCACATTGGCAGCCGAGGGGAAATCGGCAGGGAAAGGAGGAGAACCGTGGGGTCTCCAGCGAGCCCCGGGCAGGGCGATAGCAGGCATTACCCCGACTTGCAACAAGAATCAGAAACACGGTGAGCGGGGGCCAAACAGCCCAGAGCAGCCGCCTGACGCTGGTGTAAAGGTGCATGGAGACTACCAGCTCCAACAAGACAAAAAGCGGCTTGAGGACAACTTTGCTCATCTTCTCCAGGAGTGCAACAATCTCAAGGCAAAATGTAAAACCTATGAAAGAGAACAAATTGAACACAGTCCAAAGCTTGAAGAAATAAAATGGGAGGTAAGAACACTACTGTTTATTTTGGAGAGAAAGGAATATAAAGCTCAATACAACAGAATTTCCAATCCCAGCCATATAATTTTTATTTTTTTTTAATTTTTTTTTTACGAGGTCAACTATGTCTTCTGCTTCTCCGTGAAATTTGATGCAGTTTGGTTTCTGATTAGTTAAGTTATTGTTTCAAGTCTATATCTTTCTCTCAAGATTGAGGTGATCCTGGACAGTTCTTGAGGACACACTCAAGCTCGTTAAGAACACCCAATAGAAGCAAATGAAAAGTTAGAACCAAAAATGGCCATGTGCCTGTTAGAGACTAAGGTGGAACTAGATTTCAGATTTATTGTCAGAGCACATATACAATCCTTTTTTCCAGTGGGCAAAGCAGAATTACCACTTATTGGTATTGCAAACAAAAAATTGTTACACAACATGCATGTGCAAATGAATAAAGAAATGTAAACCATCTGTGCAATACAGAGAGAAAAAAAAATAGACTAGGAGAACTACTTTGCTCATTTACACAGATAAGTTCATAAAACTCTGGAGAAAGACATGAGGACTTAGGAACTTGGGCAGTCAATGGTGGTGTCTCGAGAACAGTCAGTACAATGGTTGAGGAGTTAGTATTCAAGGATACTGCGGAAAGTTAAAGAGAACATTGCAGGTATCCTGAATGAGATTTGAGTCGTATTTTAGTACAGGTGAGGTGTCGGAAGACTGGAGGGTGACAACTGTGGTGCCTCTATTCAAGAAGGGCAGTGGGGAAAAAGTCCAGCAACTACAGATAAGTGAGGTGAACATCTGTGGTCACTGAGTTACTAGAGCGTATGCACACTTGGATGGACAAGGGCTGAACAGAGGTAGTTGGCATCTTTTTGTAAATGGGTGGTCAAGGCTTAGTTTTATTTTTGGAACTGTGGCCAAAAGGATTGAGGCCAGAGATGTATATGGGTACTCCAGCAAGGCATTCAATATGGTTCTACATGGTAGGCCGCTGAAAGGTTACATTACTTGGATTCCAAGCGGAGATAACAGATTGGATAGAAAATTAGCTTCATGAAAAGAAAGCACATGGTAGAAAGTTGTTTTTCCAGACTGAAGACCTGTGACTAGTAGTGTGCCACAGGGTTTGGTGCTGTATCATTGATTTAGATGAAAACTTGAACGGTATGTTTGGCAAGCTTGTGGATGGCATTGAACTGTCTGGCATTGTAGGTAGTTAAAACAGTTGTCAAAGATCACAGCAGGATCTTGATCGGGTGGGCAAAGGAATAGTTGATGGACAAAAATGTGAGGTGTTGCATTTTGGAAGGTTTAACATGGGTAGGACCTACACAGAGAATGCTCGGGATTTGGGGAGTGCTGCAGAGCGCAGGGAGTTCAGGTACCTCGTACCTTGAAAATGGCATGACAGGTAGAAAGGTGGTCAAAAAAGCTTTCAGCACATTGGCCTTCATCAGTCAGAGTACTAAATATAGAAGTTGGGAGGTAATGCTACAGGTGCACAAGAGATTGGCGAGGCCTCATTGGACCCATTGCATTCAGGTTTGGTCGCTGTGCTATGGAAAAGATGTTGTCGAGCTGGAGAGGATGCAGAGAAGATTGATGAGGATGTTGCCAGGATTCAGGAGGTGGAGGGGAGGGGGGAGAAACTTTAGGAAGAGGTTTAACAGGCTAGGGCTTTATTCCCTGCAGTCCAGGAAGATGACTAGGCAGAATAGACCGGATGAACTATTTGGCCAAAATCAAGAAACCTGTAACCAGAGAAGATAGTGGGGAGATTTAACAGGATTCGAGGAGAAACATTTTTGTAAATAGCTGATGATGGAACAAATTGCCAGAGATAAGTAATTGAGAAAAATACTATTGCGATGTTTTAGAAACTTTTGGACAGATACATGGGTAGGATGGGGTTAGAACAGTGGTTTTCAAATTTTTTTCACACTTACATCCCATCTTAAGTAATCCCTTACTAATCACAGAGCACCTATGGCATAGGGATTATTTAAGGTGGGATGTGGATGGGGAAAAAACTTTGAAAACCACGGTTTTAATCGCATCCAATTGACTCGGTCTATGCACAGTTTCAGAACTCCAAAGGAAATGGGACAATTTTTCTCAAGCAAAATATTTCAGTAACAATTGGGTTTGGAGCAGTGGTTCTCAACCTTCCCTTCCCAACTCACATCTCAGAGCATTGATGGCAGAGGGATTACTTAAGGTGGGTGGGGTGTGAGTGGAAAGAGAAAGTTTGAAAACCACTGGGTTAGAAGGACATGAGCTAAATGGGACAAGAGTAAAGGCCCTTCTTGGTCTTGAGAGATTCCCATGCTGAATGTCTGACTCACTATTTACTGAACATTATTACTCATTCTTGACAGAGGTGTATGCTGCTTTGTAAAGGTTGATCACTCTTTGGAACCCTCTAACCTAGAAAGTTATGGAAACTGAAGTACACTTAAATCAGAGGTCTCGGCATTTTTGCCCATTTACGTTGCCCTTGAAAGTCGGTAATTAACCACCTCACTTACCTGTGTGAGTGCAATGAATGCAGGATGGGGGGGGGGGTCAACTTGTCAACTTCATCCCGTATATTACCCGCTGAGGTAGGTAGCATCAGAGCTGATACACTTTGCCTTGGCTCTTGTGTAAATGGCTTACTTGGGACACTGATGCTGTAATGTTACAGGAAACATCCACTCCACCTCTGTCCAGGGCTTTCTGTATTCGATAGGTTTTAAATGGGATTTAATTCCACACCACCCCCCCCCCCCCTCATTCTTTTAAACTCCAGCAAGTACATCAAAGGATCTTCATATGAAAATCCTTTCCCTTTAGGGATCATCTTTGTAAACTACCTCTGGACTTTCTCCAATGCCAACACATCTTTCACAGCATTGTTGGTGTAATGGTTGTGCAGTGCTGTTAGTGACCAGGACCAGGGTTCAAATCCCTCCTATCCATGTACCTGTCTGTAAGGAGTTTGTACACTCTCCCTGTGTCTGCATGGGTTTCATCTGGATGCACCACTTTCCTCCGGCCCTTCAAAACGTACTAGAGGTTGGAGATAAATTGGGCAGCACGAGCTCATGTGCCGTATGCCTAAATTTACATTTAAAAATTTGTAGCCCAATATCTCTCCTTGATCAAACCCAATCTGAAAACACTGCCCTGCTGCAACAGCTACTGTATTGATGTATGTACATTTGGAGATGATGCAATATTACTGTTTCAGGTCTGCCAGAAGTCTGGAGTGATCGCCCTTCTAAAACAGCAGCTGAGAGACGCCCAGGCAGAGCTGGTGCACAAGAGCAATGAGGTACTGACCTTCAGGAACCAGCTGAGGGAAGCCAACGCCAAGTTGTCGTCTCGAGAGCAGCAGGTGGATGAGCTGCAGAGTTCGGTCCAGGGCAAGGCCAGAGAGCTGGAGGTTTGCGAAAATGAGCTGCAGCGCATGAGAAACGCAGCCGAGCTGCTGAGGGAGAAGGTCAGCCTGCTGGAGCACTGCCTCAAGCAGAACCCAGCAGGCCTGAAGGACAATCATGTGGCTGCAAGTGACCGCTCCTCAGAGTGCTCCCAGTGGCAGAGCGAGCAAGAGTCTTCAACCACGCAGGGGCAAGTGAACAAGTTAAAAGCCCAGCTGGAGCACGAGAAAAAGAAGAACCAGGCGCTCGTGCTTGATTTCCGAAAGGAGCGGCTGCTGTGGTGCGCTGAGAAGGAGAGGGTGATTCGGTACCAGAAGCAACTTCAGCAGAACTACCTTCACGTGCACCGTCAGAACCACAACCTTGAAAGGACCATCCAGCAACTCTCAGTCCAGCTGGAAGCCAAGGCTCCTGGGGAGAGGGTGGAACAGCACTCTGATGCTTTTGAGGAGATTGCTGCCACTGTGATATAGCCAAAAAAAAGTACATTTCAGCCAGCAGGGTATTTATTGAAAACCCATCAACCAATCATTTCAAAGGTGGAGGGGGCTTCTAAAAATGGGTCAGTTTACTCAGAAAACCAGGACTATACAAGTGAAACAATCTCAGGCTATAAGCAGGAAAACAAATGCTGGAGGAACTCAGCAAATCTTGCATACACAGTAAAAGCCCTGATATCCAGAATTCAAGTGAAGTGCCAGTTGATGAAGTAGACAAAGATGATGTGGTCAAACAATAATCATGGCTTTTATTAGCAGAAACTCATGGTACAATAATGAAAGACAATAGGTGCATATAGAGTTATATCAAAGGGGAGTGTCCTTAACAGTAGAGATAATGCACAGCCAATGTTAATACAGCAAGGCTCGACAGAGGGGGGGAGACAGGCAGCTTGGCAGACATTCACCACAGTCTCCCCCCCCCAACAGAAGAAGGGTTAAAATCAAAAGGACAGCTGCTAGGAAAGACTGAAGCAAGCGATACTATGTTTGGCCTTGAGATTCTCTAACAGCCAAAATACACCAGTACCTAGCAAGCAATCGAAATATAATGAGATGTTTTATGAATATGTCAGCCTATCAGGTTGTTTACGATTTCTGGTTCTTTGTCTCAAAACGTGGCTCCTTTGCAACCTTGGGAACTGGTACAGGTCCTGGGTCAGTAGTGGGGGAAGGACTGACTTCTGGACCCGCTCCAGAATCGCCAGTGTGAGGCAGTGGAGCCTCACCATGGCCTTCTGAAAGCTGACTAGGGGTCACAGGTTGGGGGGGGGGGGGGGGGTGGCTCCAACCTCTCAGGCTCACTCTGAGTAGGGGTGCGAGGAAGGGGCGAACCAGGCAAGGCCAAATCTCTTAGGGGTACAGTGTCAGTACTCCCATCTGGGAATTTAACATGAGTGTAGTTGGGGTTACTATGCAGTAGCTGAACTGGTTGGACTAGGGGGTTTGTTTTACGCGCCCGAGCGTGACTCTTCAGCAGCACGGTTCCAGGCTCAGATAAACAGGCTGGCCAGTCCATCACAGTTCCTGATTTCCTAGGAAAGGCAAGCATACATTTATGAGGTGTTTGATTTATTGCAGTACACAATAAAGACCAAATAGAATGTAATGCCTCAGGCAGCACCTCCTGCCACCGGGTATCTATGTGTTTTTAAAGCAAGATTAACAGTCATCCAGACTGTAGCATTAGCCCTTTCAACCTGCCCATTGCCCTGCGGGTTGTAGCTCGTGGTACGGCTGGTGGGAATCCCTTTTCGTAGCAGGGCTCGTCACAGTTCAACGCTCATGAATGTAATTGGGAAAACCAAAAATGCTGAAAATTCTGTCAAGTGACATCTATTGTCTTTCATTATTGTACCATGAGTTTCTGCTAATAAAATTGAAGTGCCAGTTGATGAAGTAGACGAAGACGATGTGGTCAAACAATAATCATGGGTTTTATTAGCAGAAACTCATGGTACAATAATGAAAGACAATAGATGCATAAACAGTTATACACAAGGGGAGTGTCCTTAACAGTAGAGATAATGCACAGCCAATGTTAGTACAGCAAGGCTCACCAGAGGGGAGACAGGCAGCTTGGCAGACATTCACCACATCAAGCAAATGGCAAAAAAAAATGGATAACGAATAGGTAAAAAATGCAGAAGTTTAAAATTGGTGCACCTTGCCGTTATTTTGCTGATTACACAACCTCAAGCCACTGTTTGAATTAATTTATCTGTCATCTACCAATACCCATAGGTGCTGAATGCCAGGGATTTTACTGTATAATGGTTGTTTCGGGCCTGAGCTCCAAGGTAAACATACCAGAGTTATTCCTTCAATTAAAACAGAAAAATTACTTGCACATTTCCGACCTAAAAAAGAAAACTGTCTCAATCCTTCAGGACAAAATTGCCACCGGGCCTGATTGACAGCAAAATTGCCCAGTCATCTCCACCATGGCTGATTGTAGTGTTGTCATTCTGTGCAGCCTTTTGCAAAGAGTTGCGAGTGTTTTTTTTCGTGGCGTATTCTTGGCGTCCTGCAATTGAATGAAAGGTGCCCAATGTTTTGTTTTCTTGTGGATTTGGTTTCTGTTTGATTGTTGCATCACTCTTTCTCTGTGCTTACTAAGGCAAAAATAGCACAGGTTGAGAATCATAACTCTTATGGATGCTTGAAACAATGCAGAGCTATTGACACCACACATCCACCCATCAAATTGGAGTTCATACCTATGACAAAGATATGTCACTAGTGTAACTGCTGTAGCACCAGTTTTTAAAAAAATGCTGCCAATGGGTTTTTTTTTCCTTTAACCAAATGTGGCCCAGGGGCCCCTGCCATTTAGGCCTTCAGGATTCTGGAAGAGAACGGCTTACCAAAATGTACCACCATTGCAAATAGCTGGCTCCTTGATTGTTGGTGCTTGGTTTGTGGGGGGGGGGCGGCAGAGAGAATCATTTTTGATCCAAGTATGCAAGTGGCCCCAATTCTGTACATACATTCTTATTCTGACTGCCATCAATAATGGTTAGTTTCATAGCACAGCACAGAAACAGGCCCTTCTAGTCTGTACCAAACTATTTTCCTGCCTTGTCCCACTGACCTGGAGCCAGTCCACAGCCCTCCCATCCATGTACCTGTCCAAATAATTCTTAAATGTTAAAATTGACCTCTGCTGGCAGCTTGTTCCACAGTCCCACCACTGTGTGTGTGTGTGAAGTTCTCCCTAAACCTTTACCCTTTTACCCTTAGTTAGACCATAGAACACTACAGCATAGAAACAGGCCCCTTCGCCACTTGTAGTCTATGCTGAAACATTTTCTTTGCCTAGTCTCTCTGACCTGCCCCCAGTCCATAGCTCTCCCATCCATGTTCTTCTCGAATGTTAAAATTGAGCTCACATTCACCACTTCAGCTGGCAGCTAATTCCACACTCCCACCACTCTGTGTGAAGTTCCTCCTAATTTTTTCCTGTTTCACTCTTAACCCATGACCTCTGGTTTGTATCTCACCTACTCTCAGTGGAAAAAGACTACCTACATTTACTTCGTCTAGACCCCTCTGTAAAATCTCCTCTCATTCTTCTACACTACAGGGAATGAAGTCCTAACCTGTTTAAACTTTCCCTGTAACTCAGTTCCTGAAGTCCAAGCAACATCCTTCTAAATCTTCTCCACACTCTTTCAACCTTACTGACATCCTTAGGTGACCAAAGCTGCATAACACACTCTAAATTTGGCCTCATTAAATGTCTTATGCTTTACCATAACATCCCAACTCCTATACTCAAACATAAAATACTCCAGTGGGTGCAGTAACAAAAAGAGCAGCTGCCTTTGTGTGAGATTGATCACTGGTTACACAAGAGGTACAGATTGTGAAAAGAAAATCATCTCTTTTGGGCTAATTCAACCCCAATAAGTAGATTTAATTTCAGTTTACGCTTAACCCTGAACAGCAAAAGGGGAATAATCCAGTTATTTACACAATCTAATCTGATTCTATGCTACCTGGAGCCAGAGAAACTGTGAGGATAGGGAGAAATCCTACAGTCCCAAGAGAACACTGCTTTTTAATGTGATCATCACTGCCCCTGTACAGCATCAATCCTTGAGTCTCTGTCTGAATCTCTTAATGACCTGGCTGAGAGGGGAAAAAAATCAATTCTGTTTTGCAGAGTGGGGGAGGAGATGCAGATTTTAACTCACATGCACGTCAAAATACAATCTGACATCATTCAGTTCCAATGTTCAGGAACTGAATTTTTCCATCAATTCCCTGCCAACTACTTTCTAACTAAGTCACCCATTCACCTTTAATACACAAGCATGCTGGTGAATTTCAAAACATTACCCTTTTTTAAATTAGATTATTCAGACATACAGCTTGGTAACCAGTCCACAAATGTGTGCTGCCCAAATACCCCAATTAATCTACAGCCCCTGTATGTTTTGAAGGGTGGGAGGAAACCGGGGCACCTGAGAGAGTGTACAAACTCAAAGACAACACTGGTTTCGATGATGGGTCGCTGCCGCTGTAGTCACAAGGTATAGAAGCAGAAGTTGGCCCATTGAGACTGCTCTGCCATTCTAATCATGAGCTGATCCATCCTTCAACACCCCGCCAAACAACATCTTCCAGAACAAAATGCTTTTTGCCTTGAAATGCAAACTTAGTGGCCCAAGATGGGACCAAATTCAATCAAGAATAATTCTGAATGTTATGTGGCGCATCAATTAGCAGGTGGAACTAATTTATGGCAATAAACAGCCTGCAACTGATGACATCTTGGTTAAAAAAAAATGTTCTTTCTCAAATGCAACAAAAGATTAAAAGTCATTAAAAGCAATTAACCCGATTGTTTAGAAGCAAAAAACTAATGAAGATGAAACAGGCAAACAACCTTCACCCTTTAATAATCTAGAACATGGATATACCCCACTTTCTTAATCTCTGATGTCATTGGCATCTCAGGCACATCACAAGACTGTGCCCATTAATCATAGTGGAATTAGGAAAGATGCTTTGTTTGTCAAGAGATCACACATTCTACAGACGTGTGTTAACTAGAGCACAGCATTGAACATGACAGCACAGAAACCGTCCCCTTTGGCCCTTCTAGTCTGTGCCGGACTTTTTTTCTGCCTGTCCCACTGATGTGTACAGACAATATCCCTCCCAGCTATGAACCTATCTAAATTTTTTCTTGAATGTCAACATTAAGTCTGCATTTACCAGTTCAGCTGACAGCTCATTCCACACACTCACCACTCTGCGTGAAGATTTTCCTTTTAAACTCTTCACCCTTAATCCATGTCTTCTAGTTTTTAAGCTCTCCTAACCTCAGTGGGGAAAAAAAATCTATTTACCTTTGTCTATACACATTATAATTATTTATACCTCGATCAAATCTCCCCTCATTTGTCTACGTTCCAGCAAATAAAGTCCTAACCTGTTTAATCTTTCCCTGTAACTCTGTTGTTCCAATCCTGGCAAGATCCTTTTAAATCTCCTCTGCACTCTTTCAGTCTTATTCACATCATTCCTGTAGTTAAATGATCAAAATTGCACATTATACTCCAAATTCGAGCTCACCAATGTCTTGTACAATTTCACCATAACATCCCTACTCAATACTTTGATTTATAAAAGGCCAATGTGCCAAAAGCTCTCTTTACAACCCCATCTACCTTTGATGCCACTTTCAGGGAATGATGTATCTGTATACCCAGATATCTTTGTTCTACCGAACTCCTCAGTGCCCCACCATTTACTGTGCTTGGCTTCCCTTGGTTTGTCCTTCCAACGTGCAACATCTCACCTTTGTCTGCATTAAATTCCAGCTGATCCAGACCCCACTGCAAGCTTTGAAAACCTTCCCCACTGTCCATTACACCTCCAATCTTAGTGTCATCTGCAAATTCGTTTTGCAAACAAATTCACCAGTGTGTCTTTCTTTCAAGACTATGCTATAGTGCCATGAATGGATGATAAGATCAAAGCCACGTCTGTGAGAGCTACCATTCCCACTTGCCCTGAGCTCCATTTAGCTGCCAGCATCATTATCGAAATCACTACCCACAATCTGAAGAAGGCTTTGGATGTTTTCTCAGATTAAATATCTCCTATAATATTGCGCAACCAAAGAATCCAGAATCTACATTCTGTCTATCCCAGGCTTCATTCTTCCATCAACAAGTCAGTGAAGTCTAACCTCATTCTTACGGGGTTTGGAGGAAAAGTCCATCCCCTCCACTGGCAAGACCCAACAGATCCAATGACCAACCTTGCTAACAGTTTAGATTTGTTATATCCACCCAGGAAAACCACAACAGCCCGTCAGTCTTTGTACGACCAACATATTTCAGAACACAGGACCTCGATAAGAGTTGAGGTGGTGGGGGAAATTAACTGTCCATAGAGCAAAATGCCAGACTCAAGGTGAAAACTTTAGATGATAGATCAGCTGTAAATCTCAAAAAAAAATCCTCAAGAAGCTTGATACCATTGAGGACAAAGCAGCCTCTTTGTGATCCATAACTCATCTGTTATCCTCGACAATGATTCTGTTTACCACTGATGCACAGTTAATGAGTGCACCATCTACAAATGCACCTTGACTTCTTGACACCAGATCCCTGGATGGTTTGGACTGAAGGCTATGTGGCTGCGGGAGTGTTGGAGGCGAATCCATGGATACTCAGTGACTGTACAGACTCCCTTTTAAGAACAGAAGAAATAGGAGCAGGAGTAGGCCACCCATCCCTTCGAGCCTGCTCCACCTGATGATGGGCTCATCTCCACCTACCTGGCTTTTCCCCCCATATCCCTTAATTTCCCTACTATGTAGAAATCTATCCATCCTTACCTTAAATATATTCACTGAGGTAGCCTCCACTGTTTCAATGAATTCCATAAATTCACCACCCTCTGGGAAAAGCAGTTCTTCCTCATCTCCATCCTAAATCTACTGCCCTGAATCTTGAGAATGTGTCCCCTAGTTCTGATCTCACCTGCCGACTTACCTACCTCTATGTCTTTCATTATTTTATGTTTCTATAAGACCTCTTTTTCTCTTTCTCTAACTATAAGGGGCACTGGGAAATTTCTACTGATGGTGAATCTTTGCCTTATGGTAGACTAAAGAAATTTTTGTGAAATATTACATTTTCTGTTTTATTAAAGGACAATAAAAGAATCTTAAATCTATGAATACATTTCACCATGGGTGGCAAGGTTTCAGGTTCATGGAACGCAACCCTCTGCACGTTTCCCTCCGAATCATGCACCATTCCCTTATTGTTGCTGGGCCAAAATCCTTGAACTTCCTTCTCATAGTGGGAGAACATTCACCAGAAGAACTCCAACACCTCAAGGCTATAGCTCACCTCCCCCTGCCCCTTACTCAAGCGTTGTTTAGAATGGAGAATTAATTGGCCTTGCTGGGAAGAATCAGAATTTATTGTCACGAACCTGACACAAAATTTGTTGGTTTGCGGTAGCATTACAAATTACATTTCAAAAATAAATAAATAGTGCAAGAGGAGAAAGTAACAAGGTGTCTTTGGTTAATTGATCATTCAAAAATCTGATCGCAGAGGGGAAGAAGCTGTCCTTGTGCCATTGTTAGGCTCCCATACCTTTTTCCTGATGGGAGCAGTGTAAAGAGGGCATAGCCTGGGTGGCAGGGGATGGACAGATCCTGAAAAATTGAATAAATAAAAAGATGCTGAAGCATTTGGAATCTTCCCAGCCCACACTCAGGAGCTACCAAAGGCAGACATTTAGCCTTGTGCCTATAAGAAACATTATTGATTTGGCTGAACATTCATTCTCGGCAGGATTAGTATTCAAGCACTACGGTCAGTGCAAGATTGGCCTGCATCATCCCAGATCTGAAGGGAAAACCCTCTGATTTTTTTTTGTCAATCAAGATTTATGTGAGGAATAATTGATTGATGGTGCTCAGTGGGACATATCTGGTCAGAGAATCATCACTGGAGTGTTATGACCTTTTCTCTGGCCCCCGGTCTGGTCAGAAACCAGTCCTTTTCCAGGAATGAGTGGCTCCATAAATTTATCCAGATTTATCTGTAATGCCAAACCTTGGTACGGAATGGATGTAGCATTACTGGCAAATAGTATGAGATTTCCACGTTTCAGGTTATTACTTTTGTATTAAGTTTGACAGAACTTTGCTAGCTCAGGCCATCGGCGCTGTGTGATAAGAAGGGATTGCTTACAGTGGCATGTGGGTGGGAAGGGAAGGGTGAGAACCACTGCTCTAGACCCAATTGTCACTGAATAACCATTTGACCTGCTGAACTTTGCCAGCATTTTTTTTAAATTAAGTTGTCTGTTAACCTGGCAAAAGTCCTTCTGTGATTCATATTCATCAAACAAAATGCAATTTCTAGATAGAAAATGAAACATTTGGGCATTTGGCGCGAGAAAAATTGTTATTGGCCCATTTCCTTTGGAGTTATGAAACGGTGCACATAACGAGTAAATTGGGTACGATTAAAGCAGTGGTTTTCAAACTTTTTCTTTTCACATTAAGCAAACCCTTAACAATCTCAGAGCACCAATGTCATAGAGATTACTTAAAGTGGTATGTGAGTGGAAAGAAAAAGGTTGAGAACCACTGCTCTATAATAATATTTATAATAAGAAAGAATGCATGAGTCACATCCATGAAAAAAATCACTGCAGTCAGGAGGGCTATCCCTCCCCTGAGGAAAAAGCAAATATTTGCACCACCTTAGACGCTATTGTGCTTTCTTTCTAATAATAGTCAATGGCCTATGCATTTATCAATGTTACTGTATGAACAAAATGCAGATGATGAAGGATTACCACTGCTTTAAGGGGTCAAACTTTCTTCTGTGCTTCAAGTTTGGATCAGCCCAGAGTTACCTGCTGCGAAGCAGAGGAGTGTGGAGGTGACACAAGGTGTTTTTTGTTTTAGGATGCCAAGTACATTTCTGACTGATTTTGTTTCTATTTTACAAGTTATTTGAATTATCCATGAGGAGTGCCTCGGAACAAAAGAAGATCTGGTATTGCAGTGTCCGAGAGAATGATCATATCTACAATGCATATGAAGCAATTAGTCTTTTAAAATAAACTGGTTGATAAACCTTGACTCATTGTTCATTTTCCTGCAGCAGTTTTGCAAGTATTATTTTTTCTCACTGCTTTACAAATGAATATCCACAGATCTCAACCTCTGCTCAAAAAGACTACAGCTCATAGTATTTGACCCTCTTGCCGATTCCACTGTTCCCAAACAAACCAGCAACATCTCTCACAGTTTCTAGTTGAGTGACTTTGATTTGTAAAACAATTATTTGTTTTTCATTCAATGCCGTATATACTTGTGTGATCGATCAAATTTGCAGGGGGTGGGAGGCAGGGTCATTACTTTTGACCTCGGTAAGTGCCTGTGTCTTTCAAGCTCGGACGATCGGGACCGGGTGGTAATTCTGCATTTGGGAGCTCAGACAGTTTGGTGGCCAGGGCCAAGGAGAGTGCACGTGGCTGGGGCATCGGGAATTCGGATGGGTGGGCGGCAGGGACAAAAAATTTAGGGGGTGGGGCTTGACCTTTATATGGGTCATGCAAAAAATCATGATTTTTGGGCCAATAAAGCTGGGGGTTGACGATTACATGGTATTGATGATTACATGAGGGCGGCATGGTTGACCTAGTAGTTAGTGCGATGCCTTTAGAGCGCCAGTGATTAGGATCAAGGTTCAAATCCTGCACTGTCTATAAGGAGTTTATGCATTCTCCCCATGTCTGCGTGAGTTTTTCCCAGGGGCTAAAGTGTAGGTTAATAGGGTGTAAATTGATCGGCATGGACCCATGAGCTGAAATGACCTGTTACTGTGCTGTATGTCTGCCTTTTAAAAATTTAAATTTAAATTAAAAAATTTAAATTTAAATATGGCATGTTGATCAAGGTCATCATCAGGTTTTTGCTGATCCCTATTTAAATTGCTGCACATTTGGGCAGCTATGCTTTCAGCTGCCCAGATCCTAACCACTAGTTCCCTCTTTAAGCCTCTTTATTTCTCTTCAATCCTCTCCTTTTAAAGTCCCATTTAAAACTTAACTATATGCTTACATTTCTTGGCCAAATGCCCAAATGTTTCATTTTCTATCTAGAAATTGCATTTTGTTTGATGGATATGAATCACAGAAAGACTTTTGCCAGGTTAACAGACAACTTAATTTTAAAAAAATGTTGGCAAAGCTCAGCAGGTCAAATGGTTCCTTTATGTAGCAATAGAACCAACCTTTTGGGCTGAACCCAAGGTCCTTGATGAAGGGCTCAAGCCCAAAATGTTGGTTCTGTATCATAAAGGACACTGTTTGACCTGCTGAACTTCTCTAACACTTTGTGTTTTTAGTTCAACCATGATGTCTACAGATCTTCCTTGTTTATTTAATTTGTTCTGTGCTTTATGCTAAGATAGACCTCTAACTCCCATAAATCTAATTAGAAACTTAGCACAGGATGTTCTAAGGATGGATGGCAGGGGGAATATTTCTTCTGCATGAAGTATTTAGAACTTGGGGGGTGGGGAGGGTGGGGATGGAGTCACAGTCTCAGGAAAAGTGGTCTCTCAGTTAGGACTGAGGTGGGGAGAAAAAATGATATATATGATTGTCTGGAACCCTCTTCAGAGGGACGCAGTGGTTGCAGAATATCTTTTTCTTTTTTTTTCTTCTTTGGCTTGGCTTCACGGACGAAGATTTATGGAGGGGTATGTCCACGTCTGCTGCAGGCTCGTTGGTGACTGACAAGTCCGATGCGGGACAGGCAGGCACGGTTGCAGCGGTTGCAAGAGAAAATTGGTTGGTTAGGGTTGGGTGCTGGGTTTTCCTCCTTTGTCTTTTGTCAGTGAGGTGGGCTGTGCGGTCTTCTTCAAAGGAGGTTGCTGCCCGCCGAACTGTGAGGCGCCAAGATGCACGGTTTGAGGCGATATTAGCCCACTGGCGGTGGTCAATGTGGCAGGCACCAAGAGATTTCTTTAAGCAGTCCTTGTACCTCTTTGGTGCATCTCTGTCTCGGTGGCCAGTGGAGAGCTCGCCATAGAACACGATCTTGGGAAGGCAATGGTCCTCCATTCTGGAGACGTGACCCACCCAGCACAGTTGGGTCTTCAGCAGCATGGATTCGATGCTTGCGGACTCTGCCAGCTTGAGTACTTCGATGTTGGTGATGAAGTCATTCCAATGAATGTTGAGGATGGTGCGGAGACAGCGCTGATGGAAGCGTTCTAGGAGCCGTAGGTGATGACCCATGATTCAGAGCCGAACAGAAGCGTGGGTATGACACGGCTCTGTACACGCTGATCTTTGTGTGTTTCTTCAGGTGGTTGTTTTTCCAGACTCTTTTGTGTAGTCTTCCAAAGGCGCTATTTGCCTTGGCGAGTCTGTTGTCTATCTCTTTGTCGATCCTTGCATTAGATGAAATGGTGCAGCCGAGGTAGGTAAACTGGTTGACCGTTTTGAGTTCAGTGTGCCCGATGGAGATGTGGGGAAGCTGGCTGATGGAGGACCTCAGTTTTCTTCAGGCTGACTTCCAGGCCAAACATTTTGGCAGTTTCCGCAAAACAGGACGACATGCGCTTGAGAGCTGGCTCTGAATGGGCAACTAAAGCGGCATCGTCTGCAAAGAGTAGTTCACGGACAAGTTGCTCATGTCTTGGTGTGAGCTTGCAGGCGCCTCAGATTGAAGAGACTGCAGAATATATTCAAATGCGAAACTGATAGAATGTTCTATTCCAAACTATCGAATGTGGTGGGGATTAGTTGAGAAAGTAAACTAAGTGGATCAGACAGAATTCTTAACGGTTAGCAACATGTGCTCATAAGGGCTATTCTTAATCTTAGACTAGCCACATTGCTTCCAAGGTTGTTTCTATCAAACTGGATGGCCCAGTTACCTTTTTCCACTCACACTACATTTTCTGCATGAGAAACTCAAGAATGATGACTAAAAAATAAAATTATGAGGGCTCTCTGACCAAATAGTTCAGCCTCTTCAGTAGCTGAAGATGTCCTGGTCTTTCCTACTGTCATAGGTCACAGAGACAGGAGAACTGAGACTCATAACGCAGCTGACTTCACTCCATATGCTTCTCCCCCTTTCAACATCTTTAGTTTGCACATTAGGGTTAGGGTTGACCAAATTTCGATTACTGTCCTTGGATTTCCACTACCCTCTGTCAGCAGTGTTTCCAAGTCTGAAAGGCTTGGCTCTTATTTGTAAAACTCTGCTTCAAACTTCTCACCTGGGTATGGAGCTCAGGTTGCCGATGGTTTGAAATGAAGACCGTGTGGCTGCAGTGGCTTGAGTTGAATGCATTAAACTCACTTTTGCTTCTCTTTCTCTGTCTGTAAGATGCACCGGGGAATTTTGACTGACGATAAATCTTTGTTTGCCTTACTGTAGACCAGTGGTTTTCCAACTTTTTCTTTCCACTCACATTCCTAAGCCATAAATGTTCTATGATTAGTAAGGGTTACTTAAGGTGGTATTTTGAGAAGGGGAGAAAAGGTTGAGAACCATTGTTCTAGATCCAATTGTTACTGAAATATCTTGGTTGAGAAAAATTGTCATTGGCCCGTTTGAAGTTATGAAACCATGCACATAACGAGTCAATTATAAGTGTTTTTCCAACTTTTTCTTTCCACTCACAAACCACTTTAAGTAATTCCTTACTAATCACAGAGCACCGATGGCATAGGGATTACTTAAAGTGGTATGTGAGTGGAAAAAAGGTTGAAAACTACTGTTGCAGACTGAAGGAATTTTCATGTAATATTACACTTATTACAAGACAATAAGAGAATCTTGAATCTTTCATGCTACACTTTCAATCCAATGTCCTTAATTTAATACCTGTATCATGTATATAATTAATCTTTACAATTTCCTCTTCTAATTAACCTCATTAGCTCACAATGTAATTTAACCAAATATCCCAATGCTTTCATGCCAAAAAAAATCCCTAATGAGATTTGAAGCTCTTCAGCTGAAGACTTCTCCCGTCTTCAAACCCCTCAGTTGTGACCCAGGAGTGGAGTCAGTTGACAGTTAACACCCAGGATATTAGAGGGAACTTCTCTGCCCTTGTTCACAATAGTGCCAAGGGACCTATTATGTCAACCTGTGGGTAATACTTCATTCAAAGGTTAGCATCTCCAGTGACACACTGCTCCTAATCATTGAAATGTGTACCCAGGTCTCTGGAGTTTGTCTCCTGCCATTGATGTCCTGATTCAGACACAGATGTATCACCATAGAAGACATGTCCACCAGTTGGAAAGCTAAGACCATAAGATATAGGAGCAGAAGTTGGCCATCCTGCCCATTGAGTCTATTCTGACATTCCATCATGACCTGATCCATTCTCCCACTCATCCTCTCTCCCCTGCCCTCTCCCGTAATCTTTGATACCCTGACTATTTAGATACCTATTGATCTCTGCCTTAAACACATCCAACAACCTTGGCTGCAACAGCCATGCATGGCAGCAAATTCCAGCAGTTCACCAAACTCTGGCTAAAATAATTTCTCCACATCTGTTTTAAGTGGGCGCCCTTTAATTCTAAAGTTGTGCCCTCTTATCCTTGACTCCTCTACCATGGGAAACAACTTTGCCAAACTTATTCTGTCAAAGCCTTTCAATATTCTTCTATGAGGTAGCCACAGCCCCCCCCCCCCCCCCCCCACACCCCAATTCTTCTGAATACAGTCCAAGAGCCAAACATTCTTCATATGCCAATCATTTCATTCCAGGAATCATCCTTGTAAATTTATCTCTGAACCCCCTCCAATGTCAGCACATCCTTTCTTAAATAAGGGTCCCATAACTGTATCCCATTCTCCAAGTAATGACTCACCAGTTCCTTGTAAAGCTCAACATAACATCCCTGCTCTTGTATCCTATCCTCTAGATATCAATGCCAATATTGCATTCACCTTCTTCACCACCAACTCAACCTGGAGGTTCACCTTCAGTGCATCCTTCACGAGAAATTCCAAGCTCCTCTTCACTCAGGGCTGAAGAGAAAGTTTATTGGGCAATTTTTTTCTTACATCACCTGCAGTATTCCTAATCTCTAAGTCCAGGACAGTAACCACCAGCATGCTCAGGCATTTTCATCAAACTCTTGTGTTCCTTGTAACAATAGGTTCATAAAATTAGTTGCAAGTATAAAACCCATCCTCAACCCGGCATGGTCCCAGCAATCGTGACTGGGTTTCAAATCCCGTGCTGTCTGTAAGGAGTTTTTATGTCCTCCCCATGTCTACATGGATATTCCCTGGGGCCTCCTACCATTCAAAATGTACTGGGGGGTGGTGTAGATTAAAGGGGTGTAAATTTGGCAGCATGGATTTGGGGGGCTAAAATGGCCTGTTACCATATTGTATGTCTAAATTGAATTTTTTCAAATTTAAATTTATAATCCCTTGGGAATAAACAGAAAAGTCCTGGAAAGTCTCAGCAGGTCAGCCAGCATCTGTAGAAAGTGAAAGAGTCAATGTTTTAAGCTGGCAACCTTTTGTCAATATTGGGAAAATGAATGAGGTTAGGTTTGTATCTCACTTAACCACTGAGGGTAGATGAGATACAAACCAGAGGACATGGACTGAAGGCGAAAGGGGAGATGTTTAGGGGGAAAACACAGAATGGTGGGTGTGTGGAATGAGCTGCCAGCCAAACTGGTGAATATGGGGTCAATTTAAACAGTTCAGAAAAATTCAGACAGGTATTATGTATGGGAGGAGTATAGAGGGATATGGACAGTGCAGGTCAGTGAGATCGGGCAGAAGAGTTTGACATAGACTACAAGCGCCGAAGGGCCTGTTTTTGTGTGTGTCCTGTGGGAGCCCCTTTTCCAGATCTAACGAAAGGAGCCAAAATACTGACCATTTCCCTTTTTAACAGATGTTTTCCAATCTGCTGTTTTCACTTCAGAAATCCAGCAACTGCAAGATTTTTTTTTATTACCCTCCCTTTGATAATGAAAAATGATAATTATTCCTTTTTAAAACCTGGATCTCCGGTTCATTGCACCAGCTTCCATCTATTTATATCTTACCTTAAAAAAAAGAATTGTCCAAATTAATGTGATGACACAGTTAGTGTCCTTGTGGAATTATTTCTTGCCTGCTTGAGCCACTGGTACCGTCCAAAGTGCCTCAGGGAAAGCCTTGTACCTAAACGTTTTTCTTTTCAGCATTAGGTAGATATCTGTCTTCTGGTGCAGGACTTTGGTGTTTGTTCAATATTTTAGTTAACCTGCTTATTGAATAATAGAAGACAAAAGGTTATCACAGCCTTTGCATGACAAAACAATGCTCCGACAGCTCAGTGGTTGGAGCACTGGTCTTGTAAACCAGGAATCACGAGTTTGTTCGTCACTGGGGCCTCATTTCAGTGAGGGGTGCTGGACAAAGTAGCAACTCTCTGTCTTCCTTATGGTAGACAAAGTTAAAGAACTTCATGCCTGTTACATTCTAAATGTAGCATTACATGACAGCAATGAGACTACCTTTTACCTTGACAATAGCATTTACAATCTTGTAGACCACCTACCTGCAAGGGGAAAGAATATAATTGTGTTCACAAGTCCAGTAATATTAGGACCGTGGCAGGGAAAATTGGAAAACAAACAATGAGTTCTTCCTCATCCATAACTAGAAGTTACCTCAGTTGTGCCTGTAAATAGAAATGGTTCTGCTCACAACTGATCACTTAACAAACAGATGTGGAGACAGGGCACAAGAGGATGTTGACATGTTCACACAACTTTTCACCCGCATGTTCAAATCCCTTGGAAGTCTCTAGGATCTTTGTCTCTATAACCGTCTGAGCTCAGCTTTCTGCAATCCTCCGTTTCTAGACATCACTGCACGAATGGCAGCCAAGACTTCAGCTTTTGAATTCCAACCCATCTCTTTCCCCGTCAAAATACTTGCTAAAATCACCCTCTTTGCATAGTTTGGGGTTAAAATTTTATTCAGCGTGATTCTGTGAAGCATTTTAGGAACTTTACTACTTGTAAAATGTCCTATAATAATGAAAGTTATTTGATTCAAAATTCCTTTATTGACATGAAATAGAACAGAACATAAAATTACATGAAATTGCCTTCTGCCTGTGCTAATGCAGACAAAGAGTTCTATTAGTGGAGTCGTCACCCCTTACAGTACAAGAGAGGAAAGCAAATAAGGAGCCCCTTCAGTTTCACTGAGTGTCCATGGATTCACCTCCAGTGCAGCCTCTGCAGCTGCAGACTCCTGTTAAAACCCTTGGCAGCCAAAACTCCAGCTCCAAACCTCCGACATGAGGAGGAAGTCTTCAGTGCCCAAGGCCTTTCGTGAGTTCCTTCTTCCCCCTCGGCACCCCTTCGCATCCTGTCTCTGATACCCAGTTACCATGAACCGGTCTCCAACAGCCCTCAGCCCGCATGGTGCCCCTCATGGTCACCTTACATTCACAACGGGGTCTTTTCCCCCATTTCTGGTGACCTGCACTGGTCACCCAGATTCTGCAACTCCTCACGGCCTGCTGCCCAGCACAGGCACCTGACATCTTGGGCGCAATCTCTGTCAATTCAGGATTTTAAAATAAAACACCATCAGTCCTTTAACACACTGTTTAAAGTCTTGGCATTAGGACTGGGTGGTTGAACCCTTCAGAGCAGGACCCAATCTCTGCTCCCCATTCCTCTGTCGATACAACACCTCTGGCAGATGTACCATTTGTAAAAAAAATTCAACGATGTGACAGAAGATTGCTTCCCTTTATGTTGTTAGTACGTGCATCTGCTATTATAGGGAACGAGAATGCAAAACAATAAAAAGGAATAAAGAGGTTGCAAAAATGATGGAGCAGCTTGTTCCCTGGCAAATTTCTACAGATGTGATGTGGAAAGTGTTGCGACTGGCTGCAACATGGTCTGGTGTGGGGACACCAACACACCTGAGCATAAAGCCCTGCAAAAGATAGTGTACACAGCCCAAGATATCACAGGTAAAACCCTCCCCACCAAATAAATAAATGTGAACAAACTGACTGCACTACAGAGAGCTTAAAAAAATCAATAAAGTGCAAAAGAGTCCATAAGTGAGTCTCTGATTGATTTTGTTGTTGAGGAGTCTGATGGTGGAGGGGTAGCAGCTGTTCCTGCATGTGGTGGTGTGAGTCTTGCGGTACCTACATCTCTTTCCTGATGGCAGCAGCGAGAACAGAACAAGTGGTGGGTGATGTGATTGCTGTTGCTATCCGACAGTAGTGCTCCCTGTTGATGTGTTCAATGGTGGGGAGGGTTTTGCAGGTGATGTCCTAGGCTGTGTCCACTACATTTTGTAGGGCTTTACACGTGTGGGCATTGGCGTCACCAGTCAAGGCCCTGATGCAGCTGGTCAGCACACTTTCCAATACACATCTGTAAAAATTTGCCAAGGTTTCCAATGCCATGCCAAAACTCTGCAACTCCAGATGAAGAAGAGGTGCTGACGTGCTTTCTTCACAATATGTGTGTTGGGACCAGGAAAGATCCGCTGACATAGTGACTCCCAAGAATTTAAATTTGCTCAACCTGTCCACCTCCGATCCCCTAGTGATTGCTGGATCAGACATCTCTGCTTTTCCCTTCCTGAAGTCCACAAATCAGCTCCTTGGTTTTGGTGAGCTTGTTGTTGGTGCGCCAACCAGTCAAGGTTTCAATCTCCCTCCTGTATACTGACTCATCACTCCTTTTTTTATACATTATCTTAGTATCGTCAGTGAATTTGTAGATGGTTCCTTGCTGAACTGAGCCACACAGTCATAGGCATAAAGTGAATAGAGCAGCGGGCTAAAAACGCAACCCTATGGTGCTTCAGTACTGAGAGATATTGCATATTAGTTTTTTATGCAAGAGGAATCAAACCCAAGGGAGATGGGGAGATACAGACACACACTTATAGCAATCAAAATAGTAAATCTGTTTGATTTTCACCTCCCCCCAACCAGGGAATTGGAACAAATTGCAGGTCTCCAGCTGTGCCACAATCGCTTCCACTGAGAACAGTTTCTGGCTGCAGAGCATTCTCCCCAGTCAGCTGAACGGCCATACTTTGCAGTGTCATTTCTTTGTCAATGGTGTACTTAAAATCTTTTTTTTTAAAAACATAAATTATCTGCTTTTGCACCCGTTAATTTGGATCCTCCTGCCCTGCTCCTGAACTATGAGGAATACAGCCAAGAACCAGCTGCCAGCAGCACAACTGCTTAATAACCTCCACTTTTCTCCCTTGCCTTAATTGCTTTGCCATGACAAGGATTTCCTTACAGTTACAACCCTATCTCATTTAGTTGTTCAATCTCAGCTTGGCACCGTGCATACAAAGCACAGTCTAAGTAAATGAGCATTGGCGGATAACTAACAAGATAACATTATAACCCTACTGCCAGTCTCCCTCCATTCGGAAGGAATCCTTACAGAGATGAAACACAAATGAGATATCCAAACCTCTGCTGTCTTTAACACAAGTATAACATAGAAGAGTTAACACTATCTGGTTTATTTCTCTCCCGTCCTTTGGTAGAACATACAACTAATATCAGATTTCCAATGTACACAAGCATTAAACATTGCCTGGCCAATATCAAGGGCCCCCACTGTGCAGTCCTACTTTTAAATGTAAATGTGATAACTGAATAGCAAGACCCATATCAGAGGTTAAGGCAGAGTGGCTCTCTGTCTGCTTGCTCCTGTCCATAGAGGAAGCTCATTAGACACATCAGCCATCTGTTAGCGCCCGTGCCACGTTTTCGCAAAACGCAAACTTAATCTAGTCGGCTTGCAGCCCTTTGAAGGTAAAGTCATCGTGCATCTGGGCCTTTCCTCAACTAATGAGGCACCGCATTCAACATCCCTGTCAAATCTGGCACATTCACTTTTGCTGAAGGGCTTTAAGTATTCTCAAACACAATGCCTCTGCTTACAGGATGCACAAACAGCACAACGAGGCTCAGCCAACTGTGCGGAGATGAAACCTGCCTTCATGCTTGTTTAACATCAACTCATTTTGCAGAGAAAAAAGGCCTCTACAAACCATTTCTCCAAACCCATCTCTTCAGAGTAAATGAATTGCAAACGTGTCCAAGTCAGACACCGAAAGATTTTCCAGCATTAGAATTTTTCCTCAATTTACAACACAAAATAATTCTTACACCTTCCTGAATCTAACTTCAAATTAAACAAAATGAGGAATGGTTGAACATCTTTTTGAAAGCTATTGCTGTTTAATCTTCCTTCTAACAGATATTTATTCCAATGTAATTTCAAGCACAATTCACAAAGTGGCAGTGAAGTGTATGATATTCAGTCTGCTGGTTACCGCAGATAAGTGGCTGGAATAATCGTAATCTCTTAAGCTTGAAGGGTGTTTAATTACAATCTGTGTGGGACTTGGAAGCAAAAATTGCTTCCAGATATGTTAGTGGTTCATCTCTCTGCAATAGCTTCATTTCAGTTTTTTTAAAATGTTGGAAGTTTTTTTTAAAATCAGAACTACTTAATGACTTCATTTCTTTAAAAAAATTTAGGCAGGCAGCAAAGTAACAGGTCCTTTTGGCCAACTTGCGTACTAGGTCAGTGAATATTACTGATTTTAAAATTACTCAATGAGTTCATAGCTGCACCACCTTGTATGATCCTATATAAAGTAGCACTGTTTCTCAGGAGTGTTATCTAACAAGATTTTGTCGAGTACCTCTGTCAAGCACAGTGGCTACAGCAACAAAGTCGGTGTTGTCCTGAACTCATTAATAAGAACAGCAATTGAGCGTGTGACAAATATCCCTGTCATCGGGCTGTCTGTTCTATCATAGGCAGTAGAACATAGACATTACAGCACTGTACAGGCCCTTGGGCTCATGAGCCTGTGCCACCCAATTAATCTACATCGCCCAGTACTTTTTGAGTGGTGAGAGGAAACAGGAACACCCGGAGGAAACCCACACAGACACGGGAGAACATACAAATGCCTTATGGACAGCACCATATTTGAAAGCTAGTCCCAATCATTGGTGCTGTAACAGTGATGCGCTAGCCACAATACTAAGCATTCCACCCTAAATCTAAACCTCCCCTACCTCCCACCCATAACCCTCTATTTTTCTTGCACCCAGGTGACTAACAGTCTTTTAAATGTCCCTATTGTACCAGTCTCCACCACCCGTCTACCCCCTCCCACTCGACAATACATTCCAGACTCATACTGCCTATTATGCAAAAGAAGACTTACCTCATCTCCCCTAAACTTTCGTTCCCTCACCTCTTACTCTGGTACTTGCTACTGTTGCACTGGGTAAAAGACTGGCAATAGCTTTTCATTAATCTATTAAGTCATTTCTCATCCTTCTTCACTCCAAAGAGAAAAGCCTCAGCTCTGTGTCTTATGAGAGAAGATCAACATTCTCCAATCCAGGCAATATCCTGGTAAATCTCCTCTGCACCCCTTCCAAAGCTTCCACATCCTTCCTGTAATGAGGCGGCCAAAACACGATATTCCAAGTGTGAGCTTTATAGAGCGACATCATTACCTCACAGCTCTTGAATTTAAAGTTCAAAGTTCAAATTTATTGACAGTACATACATGGCATACAACCCTGAGATTCATTTTCCCTGCAATCAGGCAGAATTTCTGCTCATCAGTAACTGTAAACAAGAAGAAAAACAGGTATTCAAGAGAGAAATGTAACCAAAGAAATGTAAACATACAGTGCAATTAAGAAAAAAATAAATGTTCAGTCATAAATTATGAGCAAAGTAAGAATCCTAAAATGAGTCTCCAATTGAGTTTGCTGATGGCGGAAGGGTAGCAGCTGTTCCTGAACCTGGTGGTGTGAGTCTTGTGGCACCGATACCCCTCTCCTGATGGCAGTAGCATGTGCTGGGTGGGGCGGATTCTCGATGATCGCCGCTGCTCTCCGACAGTACTGTTCCACATAGATGTTCTCAATGGTGGGGAGAGTTTTTCCTGGGATGTACTGCACTGTGTCCACTACAGGGCTTTTCACTCAGGGGTATTGGTGTCCCCCATACCAGGCCGTGATGCACCCATTCAGCATATTTTACACCTCTAAGTTTTCCGATGACATACCAAGCCTCCGCAAACTCCTGAGGAAGTAGGAGCATCGATGTGCTTTCTTTATGGCGGGATTAGGATGATGGGTCCAGGAAAGGTGCTCATAGATAGTGACTCCCAGGAATTTATATTTGCTCACCCTCTCCACTGCTGATTCCCCCAGTGATCTCTGGATCGTACACCTCTGATTTTTCCCTTCCTGAAGTCAAAAATCAGCTCCTTGGCTTTGGTGACATTGAGAGTGAGGTTTGCAGCTCGTGCACAACTCAACCAAGTTTTCAATCTCCCTCCTGTCTGCTGACTTGTCATCCCTTTTTATACAACCGTAGTATCGACAGCAAATTCGTAAATGGTGCCATTGTTTTACCGAGCCACACAACGATGTAAAGCAAGTGGAGGAGGGGCTAAGTATGGATATTCTGGAGATGTTCTTACTGATTGGGTTCTGGAGGTGAGGCAAACCCCTAACTAATGAATGTTATCATTTCAGAAGCCTTCTTAATTACCCTATTAAAAGATCTATGGATTTGTCCCCAAGGTCCCTCTGTTCTTCCACACTGCCATGAACCATGCACTCCTCCCTTGAGTTCGACCTTCAAAAATGCATCACTCTTATTCAGGATGAACTCCATCTGCCTCTTCTCCATCCTGTGAGTAACCTACCACAACCTGCTATACTACCCACCAAATCTTAAATATAGGTGGAATCATTCGTTAGAAGGATATGATACAAAACAGTAATATGCTATGACTGGAATATACACCTTCTGAAGCAGGGGTGGCCAAGCTACAGTCTGCGGGCCAACTGTAGCCCATTACCTATTTTTAAGTGACCCAGGGTGAATTTTAAAAATAAAATGGAACACAGCCCATTAGAACAGTCTCTAACAATAAATTGCACTGTCTGTACATTGCACTCCTTAGTTCCAACACTAGATGCCCCTTCCATTTTGACCAATCATTGCAATGTTACTCATCAGTGAAAACTTTTAATTCAGTTTAAAAAAAAGTGATTTCAGTTTAAAAAAAAGTTTATCTCATTTGATTGAACCTGGCAGAACTGAAAAGACAGAAAATAGCAAGGGAGTGCCAAAAATTAAAAATGAATGTTTCTGTTGCCACACCAACCCCCCCCCCCCCCCCCAACTCCACCACCACACAGAAGTCAAGCTGAAGTGTGTTTGCTTGATTTGCAAGGCACCTGTGAATATTAGCAGTCCATCTACAGATTTACGCACTGCATCATAATAATTATTTGTGGACACTTGAGCCATAAACTATGTTCACTGAGATTTGGAGGAATGTTGGGGATTGCCTTGTCCCTTTGGTGATCACTTCCCCCGTTCTTAATTTGCACCCAGTTTTTTTTAAATTTTGTAGTTTTATGAATGAAAGTTTTACTGTATTCATTTAAATTAAATGCAAGACCAGCAGATACAGAAATGCCTGCTTTAATAAGCGATGACATCAATAAACTGTCAACAGCTAAATTGTTCAGTAGTGTCACCTAGTTATTTTGATAGAAAATTAATTTTCGATGGCATCAGGGTTTTCAGGTCTAAAAACTGTTTTTCTTGCAGCGTAATGGGTTGAAAACTTCCAGCCTTAATATTGTTAGGCCTGTTGACTTCTTATATTTTTTAAGCTTTGGCCACTCCTGTTCTAAATGGTCTCTATAAACCCTTGCCCCATTTTGCAAGGGCCTCACAACTTAAAGGGAAACGTACAAAAGTAAAATTAACCATCAAAGTAGATGAGAACAGGCACCTTGTATCAACTGTATGCAGATGGATAATTTACAATCTTAAAATAAATGATAGTCATCAAAAGCTTTTTATACTGACACAAGGGACAATTAGCAACTTTAAGCTGGAATTACTGCTTGGAAAGCATTTTCTGCCATGCTTATTTAATTTAATCGTACAGAGAACACTCACAACAGGTATGCAAGTTTTAGTCTGACCTCCCTGATGGCAACTCCTACACAAATCAAGCATAAACGCACCCTTGTCTATTTAAACTGAACAACAAACTCTTCTCAGCTGAAAGATACATGGAATTGTCATAGCCCAGCAAGGAAATAATGCAGTCAAAAACAATATACAAATAAAGACATTTATAATTTATAGGAGTGCTTAATGATCTGAAGAATGAAATATAATTGATGACAATGCACGTTGATTTTGAGTAAATGAGAATAAACTACTGTACCTTTTCGTTAAAGATATGCTCTGTTGCTTTTGCCAACATGCGGAATTTTAAGACACTAAAGGCTTACAAGGTCAGATTGCCTTGGTGGCAGCACTACTATTCTAGGCCAACTTCATCCACAGACCACCTCATTCTTTAACTTACTGCGCACCACTTGTGCAAACCCACAGGTTTCTGAGCCCGAAACGTTGGTTATACATCCTTACCTCCCATAGACTCTGCAAGACCTGCAGAGTTCCTCCAGCATTTGTGACTTTACTATAATCGCAGACTTTTGTCTTTGAAGCTTACCCACCCCAGGAGTTGGGGGAGGGGGGAGGGGGAGATAAGGTGGTTAGATTAAGCCATTTCTAAATCTATTTTGTCACGGGGAGAACTTTTTTGATGTTTGTTTTGGTAGTGAAATTTACAACCTTGCTTGCTTGTTATATCAGTGACATTTGACTTGTGCATTGCCTCAAATCACAAATCCGCAGAGCACAGATTGAGAAAATAAATTATCTGACCGATTGCTCAAATGGGAAGATTGATAACGAACAGTCCACGAAACAGGAACCCATGTTGGTTTTCATGCTTCACCTGAACTTCTTTGCACCTCTGTCCATGTCCCCTAACTCCCACATTCTTCTTTATTTAGATAAATTTAGACATACAGCACGGTAACATGCCACAAGCCTGTGCCACCCAATTGACCTACAACCAACATTCCCTCTAATTTTTAGTAGTCCGTGTAGACCATAATCTTATGTTTTGCAAATTATTTTCCTGTGACAAAAGTATGCGTGCACTGAATGCTTGTGCAAATGTAAACTTGAAATTGTTCCAGGATCATTTTGGCACAGCCGATCCTTATGGCTAATAAAACTTCATTGGCATGTTTTCATATAATAAACGTGCGATTGCATTCTACAAAGTAACTTATTTAGTTAAGATTTTATTCTCTCCTTTTGTTCCCTTTGTGTGCTAGATGCAAAATGTGTCTGTGCGTGCACACGCGCACAGCTAAGAGGGAACCCCTGGTACGGAGGCAGGGAACTAGAGGCCCAAAGGAAACCCACACAGACATGGTACATTCTCCCTAAGTGTTTAACCAACTTCTTGCTCATTCACCCCCCTATGTAACAAATGCTCCGCCTGGCAACATATTTTACATTCTCTGAAAGTTCGCTTGAGTGTCTTTCTTACAACTATTATGTGCACCCTTAATTTTGATTTCCTTTGTTAAAACTTAGACTCTTATTTTTACATCTGCTTATTAAATCTGTAATAATCAGTAAGAGCTGCCTGCCTTATACCTAGGGCTGTGTTGGCTCAGTATGACAACACCACCACAAAACAACAGTAGTGAGCTGTATAAAAAGGGACGACGAGTCAGCATACAGAGGGAGACTGAAAACTGGGGGCTGAGCGGTACACCAGGAACCACCTCTGACTCAGTGTCCCAAAAACCAAGTTGCTGATTGTAGACTTGAGGAAGGGAATACCAGAGGATACCAGAGGTGTACGATCCAGTGACCATCGGGGAAGGGGGGGGGGGGGGGGCGGGCGGGGGGAAAGAAAATCGTAGGTAGAGAGTGAGTAAATTTAAGTTCCTGGAAGTTACCATCTCGGAGGACAATTCCTGGACCCATCATGAGCACTTCAGCACCTCTACTTCCTCCAGAGTTTGCAGAGGTTCGAAATGCCATCAGAAACTTTGGCAAATTTCTACAGATATGTGGTGGAAAGTGTGCTGACCGGCTGCATCATGGGGATGGGGTATGGGGACACCAGTACCTCCAAGCGTAAAGCCCTGAGAAAGGTAATGGATACTGTCCAGGAAAAACTCTCCCCATCTTCAAGAAAATCTACATGGAATGCTTTTGTTGGAGAGCAGTAGCAATCATTGAGGATCCACATCACCCAGCACACGCATTGTTCTCACTGCTACCATCAGGAAAAACGAGTAGATGCCGCAGGACTCGCATCACCAGGTTCAGAAAGAGTTGCTACTCCTCTACCATCAAACTCAACAATAATCTAAGAAACTCATTCCTTTGCACATTATTCATTTTACTGAATATTTCTTTCTGTATTTGAACAGTTTGTTTTCTTCATTTTTTTATTTACATCTCTCTTTTGTATATATTTCTTTTACTTGAGTACAGATAAGAGGAATTTCTGCCTGGCCCACAGGAAAAGATCTCAGGGTTGTATGTCATGTCATGAATGTACTTTGACAATAAATTTGAACTTGAACTTAATATTTGTCTTCATCACAAGAATTATCCATAATAAACCCATGAATCAGAGGTTCACTAATGTCTCATTCAGAAATAGTGTTCTTGATTAAATATTACAAAGTCATCACAGTTTCTTCAACATCCAAACCCTGACAGTGCAGCAAGCTCAAGGCAACACTACTACCTCTAGGTCCCCATTTCCCTTGTGCTATTCCAACAGGACCTTCCAAACCCATGACCTCCCCCACCAGAAAGGTGCTTGGGAATCCACCCTCCCACTTCGGTGTGCTCCTGATGGGAAAACGAATCCCCGTTCCTTCCTTATTGCTGGATCCATATCCTGGAAATTCCTACCTCCTAACTGCTGGGGGCAATTTCACTTTATGTCTGACAGTGTAGTTTATCACCAGTTTCTCAATGAGCAGCCAATTCAGACCTTCTCAGCAAAATGCGTCATGAATGAATTTAAATATTCTCCCACTCCAGACTTAAATATAGAATCAACACCATCACTTTACAAAGGCACACTCTCAGAGATACCACCTTTGAGTCCGAATTTATTGTCATGAACATGTCACAAAATTCATTGTTTTGTGGCAGCATCACAGAGCAAATATTATATTATGAAATAAATAAAAATAATGCAAGAAAAAAAAATCAAAGGCAGTGTCATTCAGGAATCAGATGGGAGAGGGGAAGAAGCTGACCTGGTGCCACTGGGTGCTTGTCTTCAGGTTCCTGTACCTTTATCCTGATGGGAGCAGAGTGAAGAGGGCATGGCCTGGGTGGTGGGGGTCCTTGAGGATAGAGGCTACTTTCTTAAGACGCTGCCTCTTGTAGATATCCTTGACGGAGTGGAGATGGATGCCTGTGATGCCTCTGGCCAAGTTCACCTCTCTGGAAAAAAATTTTCTTGGCACCTCCGTTGAAGATATTAAATTAAGGCCTTGACTGCCCTTTGTGGTGGATAACAATGGGTATCATGGCATTATTTTACAGCAGCAGTGTGTTAATTCTCATACAAGAGTGACTTCAAAAGTAGCCACTTAATGATACCCTGGGGTTATTAAAGCTCTTTAATGTGAAATACAGAATAACTTACCACAGCAGAACATAATGTCAGATTCATCCCTAGACATAATAGGGCACTGTTCAGCAAATTAATACATTCACATTGAGGATCTTGTTGATAAAATAATTGATGGCTTGATGTTTCAGCGGTTCACACTCAATCTCTCTCAAAATCAATTTAGGCCATCGTGAATCATGCATTTCACCCTATTCCCTATCGCATGCAATAATACCAAATCATTAATCACTCACTGGCAGTTGGATTTATAACCAACACATATTAGCAGTACTGCATTTGTTATAGATGACATAATCAAATACACATCCTTCATGCAGTGAGATAAAGAAAGAGTGTACACATTGCACCCCAGGAGCGACGTCATCGTTCAAAAGCCAGGCACTGGGAGAAATGGGCTGTTCAAATGGGCAATCATAACACTTGCAGCACTTTCTTATTTCATCTTGGCAGAAAGCTTACTCGGTCCTCTTTTACGTTGAACTAAAGCATCCTTTTGGGTGGCAGCAGTAACTATGTTGATCACAATAAGAGTTCCAGTGACCAATGGTAATTTGCAACAGGAGAGAAATGGATTCCACCATTTATGCAGTGCACTCAATTACATGAGGATCCAAGATATGTAATTAACCATGTACTGGGTCACGTTAATTTCATCTGCCCATGGCTTTAGCTTCACCCTCTTCACTATACAGCAGAGTCTCCCACAATATCAAGAGAATTCTGTATCATCCAATGCCCCTCACACTTTTTACTGAAGTCTTCCAGCACAGTGTGAAGTGATTTTCTCCAGTAAATTGGTCACCATTTTTCCCATCCAAGATCACAAAACACATAAAAACACAAGGCTGGGGAAACTCATCTGATCAAACTGTACTTTTATATCACAAAAATAAAGATCAACATTTCAGGCTCGAGCCATCATCAAGCCATGGGCGGCAAGGTCGGAGTAGCAGTTAGCGCAACATCTTTACAGTGCCAGTGATCGGGACCAGGGTTCAAATCCCGCACTGTCTGTAAGGAGCTTGTACGTTCTCCCTGTGTCTGCATTGGTTTTCCCTGCGGATCTGGTTTCCTCCCACTGCTTGAAACGTAGATCAATTGCATGCAAATTGGGTGGCCTGGACTCATGGGCCAAAATGGCCTGTACGTTTACATTTAAATTAAAATGAAGACAGGCGCCCGAACAAAATCACCTGCCTGCATTTTGCTCATATCTTGATGAAGGGGCTCAAGTTCAAAACATTAGTTCTGCATCTTTATCTTGGCTACATAAAGTGCACTGTTTGACCTGCTGAGTTTCTCCAGCGTCCGTGTCTTTACTTCAGTCACAGCAGGCTCTCGCGTTCTACTCACCACAACACAAATAGCTACTGCTTTCTCTCATCAGGCAGATGGTGGGGTCTTAGACTGGCTGACATGTTTGAAAAGGCTTCATTTACTTCACATCAGTGACTACCCTCCAAAAGTAAATCATTGTATTTTGAAATGACATAGATTTGAAACACATGAATTTTTAAAAATTCAAGTAAGCATTTTTACAAAATCATAATCCATTAAGTGAAAGGAAATAATTAGCAATATTACCAATACCGGGGAAAGGAACAGTTGGATATCAGGAAGAAAGCAAGAAAGCACTTGGATATTGTAAGTGTATATTTAATAATATTTTTCTCCATTCCAACTAGTCTCTTGGCCAGAAGATCTCAGACTTGTCTTTATGACATTTTCCATTTGAAAATTGGAGATCAGATGGCCTCTTCTGTCCATGTTCCTGGTATTCCATCCTGGAGTCAACGTCATGCAGGGAGCCAGGACAGACGTAAATGAGCTCGAACCAACTAACATCACTTCATGGCCATCTAAGGCAAGTGACTTCCATCACCTCAGTCAAATGCACTGCCTCAGTGCCACTGCTCTCCTCGCAACCGCATTCCTCCATTGAACAACTCCAACCATGTGGGGTTTGGCAGCTCTCCAGTTAAATGAATAGAACAAAGATACCTGCCAACAAAACTCATTTTCTCTTTTCAAGACTCATCCAAACTCAACCCAACCAGCAGCAATTAAAGGAGACCAGGTCTCCGGCTTCTTCGCAACTTCCAAGCAGCTGATGCAAGGAGAACGTGCTCTATCAAATGGAGTGAAACAAGGAAGTTTGTAGACGCTGCAATTGTAGGTAGTGCGCATAAGTGCTGAGGAAACTCAGCAGGTGCCACAGCATTCATCCAGTGTGGTGCTGTCGAGCTTGTCGGAAGAACCAAAGACTTGTTGATCCAAACCAAGGCTTTTATTAGCAAAAGACAGGAGCTCTTCACAGGTGGCCGACCAGTCCGGAATGATCCGACCTGGCTAGGGACACAACCCTTTAAGGCCCAGACAGTAGGCACGGCTAAGCTCTCAGCCAATCGCTGTAAGCACAGTCATTACACTCTAGATACTGTAACTATATACATTGGTGATAGGTCTGTACTATCACAGGTGCAAAGGAGCAAAATGGAGTCCAAGGTCTATCAATGCCTCCCTTTACCATAATTACCAACTGGGTTTGGATACTATATCCCTGTAACCACAACCTAGAAATCCTCCTGCAATTTGTCCAACAAGGCTGCAAAATACAATCTTTCAATATAGAAAGCTCGTTTAAATTTAAACATACAGCATGGTAACAGATTCTTCAGCCCACTACCTCTGTGGCACCCAAATGACCGACATCTTGAATCAAAATTTATTGTCATGAACAGGTCACGAAATTCGGTGTTTTGCGGCAGCGTCACAGAGCAGATATTCATATTATAACCATCTTGTAAAAACGTAGCGCTCAAAAAGTAAGGCAGAGTATTTGGTTCATTTGACTACTCAGAAATCTGATGGCAGCAGGGAGGAAGCAGTCCTTGTGCCGTTGCATGCTCGTCTTTGGGCTCCTCTACCTTTTTCCATGTGGTTGGAGAGTGAAGTTGGTAGAGCCTAGGTGGTGGGAGCCTTTGAGGTTTAGAGGCTGCTTTTTTAAGACACTGCCTCATGTGGATGGGGAAAAGTGTGTAATGTTGCAAGCTGAGAAGTATGAGGCTTCGGTGATGTACCAAATCTCTTCAAACATTTCACAAAGCACATCCGCTGGCAAGCCTTCTTAGTGATTGTATCAACATGGAGGCTCCAGGACAGATCCTCGGAGATGTCGACACTCAGGATTTTGAAGTTCTTGATCCCCTCCACCGCTGTTCCCCTGACTTCCTCCTGATGGCCACAATCATCTCCTTGGTTTTGCTAACGTTGAGCTCAAGATTATTGTCATTGCACCATTCAAAGAGCTGATCTATCTCCCTCTTGTAAGCTTCCTCATTGCCATTTATGATTCTACTGACAACTGTGGTGTCATTGGGGGGAGGAAACCAGAGCACCCAGTGAAAACCCACACAGATATTGGGAGAAAGTGCAAACTCTTTACCAACAGCGCCAGATGAGAACCCCGGTCGCACTAACCTTACTGTGCCAAATTATATTAATCTAATGGATTTCTCTTGAAGTTCATGACTCAATTTACCCAAGCCTTACCAGATGCAAGTCCTAGAGATGGAAATTCTGATAAAGTTAGCCCTGCCATCAGCAAGATATTCAGCCCAGTGATGACAAACAGAGACATTGGATGGTAGATTGGAGAAAATTGCTATCAGTACCTTTGACCAAGACTCATTGTAAGAAGCAGATAACATTTTGGATACCAAAAACAAAGGCATTTAAAGTCTTGATAAAGGGTTACGACTTGCAAGGTTGACTGATCATGGATGGTGTCTGACCTGCTGAGTTCCTCCAGCAATTCCACACGTGATCAAGATTATAGACAGCATCTGCATCTTTAACATTTCACTAATTAACGTCTGATTGACCTGCTATCGGGTCCTTTCCATGAAGTCATGGAGGACCACGTCGATCTCTTGACAATCAGACTTTGCACGGAAACTGATGTTGCTTGAAGATAATAGGCTAGGGGATAGGATATAAAAGGTGTTTACCTTAAACTTCCAATTCACTGGGTGCTTGCTATGTTTTAAATTGTTCAAGCAAGCCCTGAACCTGATCTTTAATGTTATTAATACAAGCTAAAGCAAAGACATGCAACTCAAAAATAGTACCAGTGTTAACTTTTTCTCAAGTCTGTAATGATAGCCGAGTCCCAACTCATACATCACACACCCTTTAACATAGATTTGAAAGCACCAGGTTTCATGACACAAGTAAGAGAGTCCTTTTCAGGGCATCATCTAATTGCACAAATACAACCTGATGAAACAGAGTTCTTCGGTCCTCGGTGTACAAGATGTAGACAAACATACTCACAGCAAATATACATATAAAAAAATTATTTCCTGAATACGAGAGTCTCGGATGGTCAGTGTGAGCAGTTCCTTTGGTCGTTGAGCATTCTCATTGCCCGTGGGAAGAAGCTGTTCCTCAGCCTAGTGGTGCTGGCTCGGATACTCCTGTATCTCTTCCCCAACGGGATGAACTGAAAGATGCTTATATTTAAATTTAAATTTAGACCTACAGCACAGTAACAGACCATTTCGGCCCATGACCCCATGCTGCCCAATTAACTTACGGCCCCCGGTTAGTTTCGAACAGTGGGAGGAAACCAGAGTTGCTAGAGAAAACCCATGCAGACACAGGGAGAACGTACAAACATGTTAGAGACTGCGTCAGATTCGAACGTTGGTCCCGATCTCTGGCGCTGTAACAGCATTGCACTAACATCTATGGGTGGTAAGGTTCTTAACAGTAACCATCGGATGACATCAACCAAGGACTGGAGTATATAAAATTATTTACTCCTCTTGTTAAAACCTGAGATTTGCTAATTTCACGCTGGCAGATGACACATGGACGATCAGGTTAAACTGTAGATGGACACTCGCATCTCTTCAAAGGCACAAGTCTAAGTGTCATGCATCTGAAGTGAGGCATGTACAATCTGACAGCAGGCCTTATCCAGTTCATCAACATATGGCCCATGCACACAAGCCAAACGACTTAACATGCTGCTCACACTGCTAATTAGTAGGTGGCGCAGCTTTCCAATACAGCTTTATTTCATTGGTGAAGTCTGTTCAAGGTGGTGGATGAACTGCCACCAATTGGTCAGGTCACTGACTACTTCTGTTACCCGGGTGATTTCTAGCTCAAGGCAGCTGACAGGGTAGCCTTTAGCAGCTGCAATGTGTTCAAGGATTTCACGAGCAACAATAAAGCACATTTGAGATCTTGTTGTACTGTAGAAAAAAAATTGAGTAATTGGTCATTGAGATATCCAGAAAAGAAACTACTGCTTATAATTTACTGGGAAACATGCTTAACGCATTTCTGCCCAATTTATTGAAATGCAAGCAAATTTTATTTCAGAAATAGGTGGATCAATATTAAAATATTAATCCCAGGAATCTCTTAAAACAGTCTCAACACCCAATTTCATATGGAAGGCTGCAACAAAGATCTAATAATTTGCATTTCTTCCAGTGCTCTTCAGTTAAAATGTGCATTGTCCGATACATATAGCAACTGCACTCCTGTAAAATAATCGGGGAACACTCTCACTCTCTCTGAAATGGCCTGTCCAAAAGAAGCATCCTTGCATTTTTACAATGTACATGAAAAGGTTCATTTTGGCTCTAAATTCACACGATTCTTCATGGAAGTTCTTTTTTAAAAAAAAAATCAAGTTAGATTTTGCAACATTTGGACTTCAGTTAGGAACCTCAAAACGTTGCACACAATGCACAGATTAGAAAACACTGCAAGCACAGGTCAAAATTACATAAAATACTACACTGTTTCATTTTCCACGACACGATTGAGCCTCCAGACTTCCCAAGGGATTTGACCGTCAATTAAATACTTTAGGAATATTGCTGTAGGAAGTCCGTCTGTATATCAAAGGCTCACAATTTGCAGGGAAGAGCATCCGCTGTTTGAGGAGGAGATGATCCAATAGGACAGTTACCGTGGTGGCAGACACAAGCTGGTGGTGAGGAGTCTACGCAGGCTGCAGGTGGCTTGCGGTCAAAAGACTCACACCAGGCTGCGGGCTGCTGGAGACCAGAACTGGGATGTAAGAAGGCGCCGAGGGCAGGAGGGGCTCCTGAGGGGCCTCAGGCGCTGAAGGCTTCCTGGTCGTGTCGGAGGTTTGGATCTGGAGCACGGGTTGCTGGTGGTTTGGACTGAAGGCCTTGTGGCTGTGGAAGCAAATCCAGATATTCAGACTCTCTTTTGCTTCTCTTTCTCTGACTGCAAGGGACGCCAAGCAATTTCGGCTGATGGTGAATCTTTGTCTGCCTTACTGCAGACTAAATGTAGTTTAATTTAATATATCTGTTTTATTACACAAAGGAATCTTGAAGACTGAAATTGAAAGTTGAAAGAAGAACTTGGGGCGTTACTTTTTTGGCAAATTAGAGTGTAACTCGAATCCAATCCTGCAGAATCTGAATGATGCCAAATGGATCACAACATCAATCTGGATAGGATTGTCCAAATCTCTCCGAGGCAATGAAACTCAAACAATATTTTAGCCAATCAATTGCAAATAACATTGGAAGAGAACTTGACAGCACTGAAATTTCTCAACCATATCTGAGACTATTGCAACAGGTTTGAGCCAAGGCGTTATGCAGCAAGCTTTCATGCACAATTCTTAGCTTCGCAAGGAGTGCGGTACAAATTAATGAACCCAGTTCAACTTTTAGATATAAAAATATTTAACAATTCTCAGTACAGCAAAAGCTTGGCAATTTGGACCTGATAGAGATATTTTGGCACATACCCCTTCATAAATCAAAGTACTGAGTTCAGGAGTTGGGAATGTTTTGGTAAAGTTATATAAGACATTGGTGAGGCCAAATTTGGAGTATTGAGTGCAGTTTTGGTCACTGAACTACAGGAAAAATAATCAGTATGATTGAAAGAATGCAGAAAACATTTACTAGGATCTTGCCCGGACTTCAGGAACTGAGTTACAGGGAAAGATGAAACAAAATGAGGGGAAATGTCTTAGAGGTATTGAAAATTATGAAGGATGTAGATAAAATAAATGCAAGCCGGCTTTTTCCACTGAGGTTAGGTGAGATATTAACTAGAGGACATGGTTAAGGGTGAGAGGGGAAAACTTCTTCCCACAGAGAGAAGTGGGAGTGTGGAATGAGCTGCAAGCTGAAGGGGTGAATACAGGATCATTTAGGAAGAATTTGCACATGGATGGGAAAGGTTTGGAGTGTATGGACTGGGTGTGGGTCAGTGGAACTCGGGAGAAAAATGGTTCAGCACAAACTAGAAGGGCCTGGTTCTATATGCTGATTACACAAGGATCTGTCACCATTGGTATGGGTTCTCCTACTGCTGTGGGCCTTTCTCACTTTGAAAGGATGGTTATCAGATTGCGCTAATTACAAAACTTTAACTACTTTCTGAAGCCCTTGGAGGCTAAATGAGGTTGCATAATGCTGACACCTAGTGGTTTGGTTTCTAAGTGCATCTTGCATTAAATTAGTTCCCTTATTTCTCAGCAAAGGAACGGAATGCAACTGCCTTGTTATGTCATAAGAGTTTACAGCACTGAAATAGGCCATTCAGGCCAACAGATGTTGTTTACCCGAGCTAGTCCCATCTTGTCTGCATTTGCTAAATCCTCACTAAATCCTCCAATCCATCTACATCACTCCCTCTGGCCACTCATTCCATGCACTCTCCACCTTGTGTGTGGGAGAAAATGGGTCTTCTTTAAATCTTCCCCCTCTCTTCTTGAACCTCTGCCCTCCAGTTTTACCCTAGGTAAAAAGACTTTCTATGCCTTTTATGAACATCTATAATATCTGCCTCAGCCTCCTACACTCTAGAAAGTCCTGTGTCAGCCTCTCCTTATAACATCCTTCTGGATCTTTTTGATACATTTTGCAACTTAATGACACCCTTCCTGTAGCTGGGTGACCAGAATTGCACCCCTCCCCTCTGTTATCCTTCCTTGGTAGACTTGCTATCTCCCCTTCCTACTTCACTCTCATTAAAGGGTCCAGGCCTAAAATGCTCACTGACCAATTCTCCACGATGTTGACAGAGCAGCTGAGTTCCTCCAGCTCCTCTTTTCTTCACTCAGTGTGTGTACAAGGTGATCCAGGAAAGGGTCATTCACTCTCTGGCACCTCTCCTGCCATTTAACTGAAGCCTTCACACACCGGCCTTTTCCATTGCACCCATTCTGCCATTTAACAGAAGTTATGGCTGATCACTGACTTAACTCAACACACCTGCCCTTTCCCCATATTCCCCAAGACAAACATCAATCACTCTCAGGTGTAAAATAATCTGGAGACATGAGAAATAGCAGTGCAACACACTAATTGTTGGGACTAAAATGTTGAGCAAACAATGAGCTTCTGAAAAACTCAACAGATCAGGCAGCATCCAATGGGCAGAAAACATTTGGGGGTTGGGAGCCTTTATTGAGACTAAATTAGGAAGAGGTGTTATCAGGAAGATGGGGAAAGAAGCTGAGGAGAGGTCAAGAGATGCTGGGGATTGGACAGAAAGTGAGAGAGAATGGAAAGATCAGTAGGAGGAGCAAACTTTTGGAGGGACTGGAATAAAAATTAGAGTAAAGGAGGTAAAGAGATGGAAACAGTGGAAGTAATTGAAGGTTACCTCAAATTGGGAAATCAAATTTTCATTTGGCCTCAGAGTGGCCATGGACAAACGTCTATGTGGGAATACCGAAGGGAATTGAAATTGTTGGTGACTGGGTGTTCAGGCTTAGATCACTCAAGAGTATGTGTTGGCACGACGAACACAATTTACAAATTTGATGACGATGCCATAGTAGGTTGTTGTATAAAAAGGGGCAATGTCTCAGCATACAGGAGGGTGATTGAAAACTTGGCTGAATAGCGTACCAACAACCACCTTGGACTCAACGTCACCAAAAACAAGGGGCTGATTTGTTGACTTCAGGAAGGGAAAAGCAGAGGTGTAAGATCCAGTGATCATTGGGGGAATCAGAGATGGAGGAAATTTAAGTTGTTGGGAATCATTATCTTGGAGGATATTTCCTGGACCCAACACACGAATGGCATTGTGAAGAAAGCATGTCAATGCCTCTATGGCCTCAGGAGTTTGTGGAGGTTTGATATGTCATTGGAAACCTTGACAAACCTCTTAAGGATGTGCGGTGGAAAGTGTGTGAACCGGTTGCATCATGGTCTGGTATAGGGACACCAATACAACTAAGCGTAAAGCCCTCCAAAAGGTAATGGACACAGCCCAGGACATCATCTGCAAAACCCTCTCCACCATTGAAAACATCAACAGGGAACGTTGCCACCAGAGAGCAGCAGCAATCAAGGATCCACGCCACCCAGCACACAATCTGCATTTGCCTCTACAATCAGGAAAGAGGTATCGGTGCCACCAGACTCGCACCACCACGTTCAGAAACAGCTGCTACCCCTTCACCATCAGACTACTCAACGACAAACTCAATCAGGGTCTCATTTAAGGACACTTACTTTGCAGTATTGATTTTGTTTTCCCCTTCGCTGAATTGCAGTCAGTTTGTTTCTTAATTTGCTTACATTTTGAGTACAGCTTTTTTTTTGCACCAATAAGTGGTAATTCTACTTCACCGCAGGAAAAAGCATCTCAGGGTTGTACGTGATGTTATGTATATACTCTGATAGTAGATCTGAAATCTGGGCAAGCCAGACACCCAATATGGTCCCACTGATGTAGAGAAAGCCACTGAATGCAGTAGATTAGGTTTTTCAAGGCCTGAGGCTCAAAAAGACTCAACTTATCAGTTATGGTTCAACATGTGATTTTCCACATCATGGATTTTTTTTTGGTGCTTAGACTATTTAGGGTTCTTCAGGTGTATTCATTTTCAGTTTCATCACCTGGAACTCTGCTGACTCCAAGTCGGGAATGATCGAACAAGGCTCTCCTCCACTTGGCTGGATTCCTTCATGGAGTCAATGTCACTCATTTATTCCCCAACCTTCCAGCATTAATGCCATGATAGTAAAGTTGTTTTGCGGTTACAGCTTGATTTTAATCTCAAGCACGTCTTTAATTTTTAATATTTTTATCTACTATTCCATTGATTTGTAACAAAATGGCAGTTTCTCAATATGCAGATTAAATTCTCCAAGGATCTCAGTGCATCTAAACTCAATCATTTCCATAAAGAAAATCAGAGGGCTGAGTTGAGTATAGATGCAATATAACCATTTTTCTTATAAACAATTGGATTATAGTGAAGATTCACCAGATCTCACTCATTTCAGAGGAATTATCCCAAAGAAAAATCTATAGTTTCCAGACTTTGGAAGAGCAAGGCGTTATTCAACATATGAAACTAGTATATTAACTAGGACGAAGATGAGAAATTCTCTAAACAGGATGCCATTGAGGGTTAGCACCAAGTATATTTGAGACAGATGGATAGGCCCACCAACAATGGCCACTGTGCTTTTTAAAGAAAGCTCATGATTTTTATAGAATGAAAACGGGGCCAGAAAAATATGGGTAATTCAGGTACATGTAGGCACCAATGAGACTGAAGTCGCTGGGAGAATTATTTTGTGCACTTAACAATTAAGCAAATCATGCACACGTAGTGGCAAAAGTTGAGTATAAATTTTCTGCCGCCGAGAAATGGGCAACATTGCTCATAATTAGGCCTTTCAGGAGTGAAGCTAGTGAATTCATCTGCATGGCAATTCTCTCCAAATGCAGGTGATGTTGGTTCAATTGACAAGTCTTAGATGAACAGTCTTGGTAACAGATAAGGTAAGCATTTGGCATGAAACCACCAATTTGACAACCTCAATGAACAGACAATAGTGACAAGAACCTTCTCATTTCTACGTGGCTAAGAATGAATTGATCAATGAATGATATACAGTCTACTTTTGGCAGAAATATGGACTCATAGGCTTTTTATGTCATACAATACTTAAATTTAATCAAATCTTGTGGTTTGGAAAATAAGTCCTATGAGGCAAGGTTTTTCTCTTTGGAGAACAGAGGATGAGAGGAGACTTGCTGGAGGTCTCGAGATTCTGAGAGGCATAGATAAGGTGGGCAGCCAGCAGCTTTTTCCCAGGGCGGGAATAGCAAACACCAGGGGACATCTCTACAAAGTGAAGGTAGGAAAGTTTAGGGGGAGACATCAGGGTCAAGTTGTGGGTGTCTGGAATGCATTGCCAGGGATGGTGGTGAGAACAAAAATTAGGGACTTTTAAGAGACTCTTAGAGAGGCACAGGGATGGAAAGAAAAATAGATGGTTACAAGGTTGGAAGAGTTTAGTATTTTTTTTGGAAGGAATAAATAGGCTTGCACAACATCAAGGGCTGAAGGGCATGTTTATGCTCTATTTATTACTAGTGACGCTGGGATGAGTTCATATCCTCACTGTTCTCAGACATATCCCTGCAGACTATTTGCTTCCACCCTGGTTTTGGGGGGGGGGGGTGGTCCAAAGGAGATTGATGAGGCAATATTGTGGCATGCATTGATTATGCACCAATGCTTCTCATTGAATTGATTCAGTGGTACAGAAAATCTACAGTTCCAGGGTTATAGGCACACAAAGATTATTTGCCAGAGGGCAATTAGACTGTTTGACTTGCAAAATGATTCATGCATAATGAATATACACAAAAACAAAGAGCATACAAGTAACTTATCCAATCTTTCATACAAAAAATTTTAATAGCCTTTGTCTCAAAAGTACAAACTGTAAATTAACTACACATTTCAAATATTAAGCCCCTTTATAAAGTAAGCTACAAATGCTTTTCTTCCATGACAAAAATTCTACCCATGCTCAGTTTCACCAAGACGATATTGGTTCCAATCTTCAAAAATGATGAGCTCTTCACTATACTCTTTCTAAAGCTTCCAACATGATAATGCTGTTTCCTCTAATTACCTAAAGAAGAGAATCAAAGATAAAGTTAAAACTCTCATTGAAAGGAGAGCTACATTAATGCTGGAAGACTGGTCAAAAAATATTTTAAATAATGTATCAGGCCCTTTTGGCCCATGAGCCCGAGCCACCCAATTAATCTATAACCTCCCGTACGTTTGGAACAGTAGAAAGAAATTGGAATGCCTGGAGGAAACCCATGCAGACTCAGGATTTACCAACAGTGCTGGATTCGAACCCAAGTCACAAGCGCTGTAATAGCGTTGTGCTAACTGTATGCCGATCACACGGAAGGCTCATGGTGAAAATGCATCCAGCATAGAAAATATGCTTCCTCACAAAAGTATACACTGATGTGTTGAAAGATGATACTCTGACCACAGACACATTCACATTTCCTGACTTTCTCATTTGATATTCTGATATCACAAATTAGAGCGAAGCAGAAAAGCATATTCAATTTGATAAATAAATATTTTGGAGACTGGTAATAGTTAACATCAAATTCAAAAATGCGATAGAACATACAAGTAAAACACAAAAGTCTGCAGACACCGTGGTTGAAGTAAAAACAGTGCTGGCAAAACTCAGCTGGTTTTTGCTATAAAAGCACACTGTTTGATCAGGCGAGTTTCTCCAGCATTGTTTTTTTTTACTTAAAGGACACAGATTTCATTCAAGCTCAACGGTACTGACACAGCCAATGTTTTCTCGTGATGAGGAAACCTCTCCAAATAGGGTATGCAGTTGAAACGCATCAAGATCCTCTCTGGGTTACTTCTCAAGCTCATTGGCAGAGAATGAGGAGCAGATACCCACAGACAGTGGCTGAGGACACCAAAATATTTAATAAATGTGAATAAATACAACCTCTTTCTAATTGCAATTTAACCAGAAACATTAGCGCTAAATGGAATCACAATCTACGGTGAAGTGAACATTTACTTCACATCTAGAATTGTTACGAGTAACTATAAATATTGTAACAAATGTAAACCGACATTTTTGTTCATTACAATTAAAATTATTACACCCACTGAGCTGAGATCTTCTGCTTATTTATTCAGCTTAACAAAGCTTATATTTCCACTCAAAGAGGCTGTGGGTTTCATTATTTAAGCCTTCTCTACAATTTCAACAAACAATACCAAAAATGGGTGGGTCACCCAAATAACTAACGAGCTTGAAATGATAGCCCATGACGGGGTTAAATTCATTCACATTAGTAAATTGTAGGTTAAATGTGACAACGTGATAGACAACAGACTCGCCAAGGCAAATAGCGCCTTTGGAAGACTACACAAAAGAGTCTGGAAAAACAACCAACTGAAAAACCTCACAAAGATTAGCGTATACAGAGCCGTTGTCATACCCACACTCCTGTTTGGCTCCGAATCATGGGTCCTCTACCGGCATCACCTACGGCTCCTAGAACGCTTCCACCAGCGTTGTCTCCGCTCCATCCTCAACATTCATTGGAGCGACTTCATCCCTAACGTCAAAGTACTCGAGATGGCAGAGGCCGACAGCATCGAATCCATGCTGCCGAAGATCAAACTGCGCTGGGTAGGTCACGTCTCCAGAATGGAGGACCATCGCCTTCCCGAGATTGTGTTATATGGCGAGCTCTCCACTGGCCACCGAGACAGAGGTGCACCAAAGAAGAGGTACAAGGACTGCCTAAAGAAAGCTCTTGGTGCCTGCCACTTTGACCATCGCCAGTGGGCTGATATCGCCTCAAACGGTGCATCTTGGCGCCTCACAGTTCGGCGGGCAGCAACCTCCTTTGAAGAAGACCGCAGAGCCCACCTCACTGTCCTCCAACCTCAAAAGACAAAGGAGGAAAAACCCAACACCCAACCCCAACCAACCAATTTTCCCTTGCAACCACTGCAACCGTGTCTGCCTGTCCCGCATCGGACTTGTCAGCCACAAACGAGCCTGCAGCTGATGTGGACATTACCCCTCCATAAATCTTTGTCCGCGAAACCAAGCCAAAGAGAGAAGAAAAGATGGGTGTAATTGGGCAGGGCCGAAAGGGACTGTTGCAGTGCTGTATATCTAAATTTTAAAATTTATATTAAAAAAATTTAAACTCTTACCACCATGCCAATGTTGTTCTGTTGACCTCCAGGTGCCATCTCTACCGATTCATCAACCACAAGATTCATGAAGGGGTCAAACCCACGCAAAATTCCTTGCACATGTCGTCCACCGTTCAGTTTTACTGAATAAGAAAACAAAGCTTTTAAGTCTCCATCAAAAACACTTCTGCAGTAACAACTCTGGGCACTCCAACAAAATGGCACGAACATTGACTTCTCCTGGTTCCATTAGGCCCCTCACCTGCCTATTTTCTTCCAGCTCCCCAACCCTTTCCCGCTCCAGTTGTTTTCAAACTTTCTCTTTCCACAACTCACATACCACTTTAAGAGATGCTCTGTGATTAGTAAGGCATTACTTAAAGTGGTATGTGAGTTGGGGAAAAAAGGTTTAGAACAACTTCTCTAGATCCAATTGTTACTGAAATTTTTTGCTTGAGAGAAAATATCATTGGTCCATTTCCTTTGGAGTTACGAAACTGTGCAAAAACAAGTCAATCAGGTAAAATTAAAACAGTGGCTTTCAAACTTTTTCTTTCCGCCCACCTACTACGTTAAATAATCCTTTACTAATCACAGAGAACATGTGGCATAGGGATTACTTAAGGTGACATGTGAGTGGCAAGAAAAACTTATAAAACCACTGATTTAGAGAGCTATTCCCTCTCCTTATCACTACTCTGCTTTTTTTAATCCCCTTCTTGTGCCCTCCCACCCAGATCCACCAATGATCTCTTGCCTATGGGCCTGTGTTCCTCCCCCCCACCAGAGAGGAACCTGCCATCTTTTCCCCCATACTTTAATGAAGAGCTCAGGCCAGAAAAGTTGGTTAGGCATCTTAGTTACATAGAGAATGCTGCATGACTTGCTGAGTTTCTAAAGCATTTTTGTGGTGCCATTGATCTCTGAACAGAACTGACATGGGATAAGTTACTGATAGGAAAAGGCAGGATTTTAATCCAGCACCCCATTACAAAAACTACATTGATAATATATTCACTATCCTGAAATCAGGACCACTCAGATGGTCTTAAATGACAAAATAAATATTTTCTAGATTTTCCAAAACGGAGACCAATAACTGACACATTTATGGGGGGGGGGGGGGGGGGGGGGCGGGGGAAAGCAAAAAGTCTCTTCCTGACTTCACCAAAAAAAAACCTACCCAAGAGGCAGGACCTTTGTGAAATTGGAAAGACAAGGACTGATTAAGAATAAATCAGCATGGCGTTGTGCTTGGGAAATTGTGCCTCACAAACTTGATCGAATTAAAAAAGATTAACAAGAAGATGAGGGCAGGGCAGCAGATGTCATCTCACATATTTCAGACAGGCTCTTGGCAAGATACTACATGATAGGTTGGTCCAGGTGGTTAATTAACATGGGATGCAGGCTGAGCTAACTAATTGGATACAAAAATGTTTGGCGGTAGGTGACAAGAGGATGATTGTTTTCTAGATTGGAGGTTTGTAACATGACTTTTGCAGGGATCAGTGGTGGGTCCACTGTTGTATTAATAATTTGGATAAAAATGTAGGCAGTGGCACGGTGATTAAGTTTGCAGATGATACTAAAGTTTTACAGTGGATAGTGAAAAAAGGTCATCTAATATGATTTTTACACATAAATAACAGCAAAATCCTGTAAAAAAAAATTTGCATACTTACCTCTGGAGTGGTTATTTACACAGGAAGCACGTTTGCACTGACTTTCTCTGTTGCAGAGATTGTCAGAGGGTAAACGTGGGAGAATGTCATATTCTACCGAAAGCCTGCAGTCTAAATAGACTGCAGGCGGTCCGTAAAAATTTCTAGGGGTCCAGGAGGAAAAATGACGGGATGGAATTTAGCAAATAGTTTCTGTTACATAATTTTTTTACAAGGCCAGCTGAGCAGAAAATTTATGCAAATTTTCTGCTTCTTGGCAACTGTGTAATAAAATTACTATGGGATCCTAACCAAATGGGTAATCGGCAATGACAAGGGCAAATGGAATTCAAATCAGTTAAATAAGGAGTGATGCATTTTTATGTCAGACCATGCGAAGAGAAGTGAATGGTATGGCCCTGTTGAGTGTTCTAGAACAGAAAACCAAGGAGTACAGGTACATAGTTTCCTGAAAGTGGAAACACGGGTAGACAGGGTGGTTAAAAAGCCATTTAGGACGCTTGCCATCATCTGTCAGGGACCTGAGAATTGAAATCGATGTCATGTTCCAACCGTACAAGATACTGAAACACTTGAGTGCGGATCTGGTCGCTTTGCTATAGGAAGTCATTAAACTGGAAAGGAATCAAAAGATTCATGAGGATTTTAGTGGGGCTGTAGAGCTTGAGCTACAAGAAATAATGGATAGGCTAAGACTTATTTTTAAGCTCCTATGGGGTAGGACGGCTGAGGGGGTGAACTTGTTTTTAAAATGTACACAAGATCACAAGGGCCATGTCATTCTTTAACCCAGGTCAGACAGGTCTAAAATTAGGTGGAATAGATTTAACGTGATATGAAAGGGACCCAAAGAGCAATATTTTCACACAGAGTGTGATGAGAATATGGAATAGGATGCCAAAGAAAGAGGTGTGTACAATTAGAATATTTAAAAGATATATAGGGATATGGGTTACATGCAGGCAAATGGGGATAATTTAGATAAGCAACATGGCTAACATAGCCATGGTTAACATAGTCAAACTGAAGGGTCTGGCAGCTTGGACTTGAACGCAATCTAAAATTTGCCTTCGAAAGAATCAGAGCCAGCAAAATTAAATCAGTTACTGTGCAGCCCACCGCACAATCATGTAATTTAAATTTAGTTTAGAATTCCAAGCCAATACAGAGGGTAACATTAATTGTGTGTAGAGTCATGCTGCCATATTCTTACAGATGTGAAAGATTTTTTAATTTAAATATACCTCCATCGGGCTGAATCTGCTGGTCACTGGTACACAAAACATTTTGCCAGAGGATTGACTGTTTAAATGGTTCTACAGGATTGAAAATTACTCCTTTGCTTGGAATTGATCATCATGAGATGCAGTCATTTGAAGACATTAATTTAAAATTCTCTGCTGATCTACTACAATAAGCACATTACACAACTTAATAAAACACAGAGTAGTTTTGATATCCATGCATAACCTCAAAAGATTAAATTATTCCAATTTTGTATAGAACAAACCAAACCCCAAAACACTTCCCAGTTCTTTGCAAGAAAAGTTTAATTGAAAACTCACGTGATAACTTCTTGTCCATGAACCTAAAAAGAAAGATGTTGAGGTCAATGCAAGCTCAAACATAGTCTAGCATTAACTTATATCTCCTGAAATCAAAGTGAGAACTAGTTACATACACTAGTTGGAAAGTGTAACAAATGTCTGCACAGTAAGGGCAGTAGTTTGTGCAGCGGTTGGTCAAATGCTGTTACAGCGCCAGCGTCCTGAGTTCTTAACTGATGCAGTTTGTAAGGAGTTTGTATGTTTTTCCCATGTCTGCATGGGCTTCCGCTGGGTGATCCAGTTTCCTCCCATCCAAAACATACCACAGTTGTAGGTCAATTGGGTGGTACAGGCTCATGAGCCTGCTACCACGATGTATGTCTTAATTTAACACAAATATCTTAAATAACGCATGTTCATTTTTATTATAAAATGAACAGTGTCACTGATGCATTTTCATCCCAATATTTTCTTTATAGTGGTGACAGGAAGAGAGAGCTCAAACAAATGTGATCCATAGATATGCAATGAGAGAAGCTGCCCAGCGGTTATTTTGCAGAACCTTACCCTTTTTTGTGGTGAGCAGATTTCCTAAGTTTGCAGAGAAGGATCCTTGTCACAGTTCAAAGGGCTCTCTGATCTACAGACTCTGGGACACACAGAGTCAGACGTCCAGAACTGTTGGAAGACCATCAACTTGGCAAAAGACACACTTTGGTCTGCCTGATAGCTGCTGGACTTCCAGCAGATGGAAATGTCGGTGAGGGAATGCTGCCAACTGGGACATTCCAGGCTGCAGCAGTACATGCCAATGCACGGACATTGTGCAGAAGCTCCACAGTCTAGAGCCCTTCCATTAACAGGCATTAAGGGGCTGAGACCAAGGGGAAGTCCCTCAAACACCAAGGTTTGCAAACACCTAGACTAAAGTAAAAACACAATGCTGGAGAAACTCAGCAGGTCAAACAGTATAGAGCAAAGATACATAGCCAACATTTCGGGCTTGAACCTTTCATCAAGGATTCCCTCAAGGTTCTAGGGATGGCTACCCTGAAGAAGTTCTCCTTCACTGTGTGATTCTGCTCCAAACATGTAATCCTTGCTGCTCTCAAGCTCTGATCATGTACTCACCCCGAAAGGTAACATGAAGGGCACTCGCCCGAAACTTTGGATATGTATCTTTACTATACAAGTACGCTGTTTGACCGAAGTTTCTCCAGCATTGGGTTTTTACTTCAATCTCAGTGTCCGCAAACTTTTACCTCGTGATGGAACAGTATGGATATGAAACTAAAGGTAGAAACAGACTCTGAACAGGCTTCCCCTTTACAAATAATTTATTGTGAATAAAATCTAGTTTTAGTTTTAAAACAAATCAGCGCCGAGGATTGAGCGTGAGAAGCAGACGCCCGGGAACAGTAGCCGAGGACAAAGGCATGGGAGATGGCGACGGGTCGAACTGGGGAGAGGAGCCGGCTATGGAGCACAGAGTCCGGCATGGACGGATCGGCGAATGAAGCAAGCACCCACCACCCCCAAAAAAATCCCACCCTCGTCCCCAACCCCGGCGGCCGCGGCGCCTCTGCCCATGTTGGGAGGGAGGCGACAAGGCCGAGGTGCCATCCCGGGCAACATGCGTGCGGCCCCGAGCTGGCTGTACGCGAGGTTCAGGCGGTGCGGCCAAGCGCAGGCACAGGGCTCCGGCCTCCGGCCCAGCGAAGCCCCGCTTCCCCAGACTCACTTCTTCAGCTCGGGCGGGTGGGCTTTACTCATCCTTCCTCACACCGCTTCTCTGCAACCTGCTCCTCCCGCCGCGCACGGATGAATGGGGTGAGGGCGGCGCACAATTCACACGTCACTGACGCAACCGCGGTTTGGCGCGTGCGCAGTAGAAGCGCGCCGTCCCTTCAACCCACCCTCGTCGGCTCCGACTATAAACGTCGCTGCAAAGATGCTGCCACAGCACACTTTTGCCCGTCTCACCGCAGTTTGTGTCTTAAATCAACCTTTTGCACCTCCTCCAGTTCATCCAATCATAAAATGAGCCCTCCTCCAGTTTATCCAATCATTAGCAAGCCCTCATCCAGTTCATCCAATCAATAGTTATCCCTCCTCCAGATCATCCAATCATTAGTGAGTACTCATCCAGATCATCCAATCATTAGCGAGCCCTCCTCAAGTTCATCCAATCATTAGCGAGTACTCAATCCAGATCATCCAATCATTAGCGAGCCCTCCTCAAGATTATCCAATCATTAGCGAGCATTCCTCCAGCTCATCCAATCATTAGCGAACTCTCCTCCAGTTCATCCAATCATTAGCGAGCACCACTCCAGTTTATCCAATCATTAGTGAGCACTATTCCAATTTATCCATCAAATGGTCTCATCCCTTCCAATCAACTCCAAAAAACAATGCTGAAGAAACTCATCAAGTAAAACACGAGTCTGCAGTCACCATGGTTGAAGTAAAAACAAAGTGCTGGAGAAACTCAGCAGGTCAAAATGTGTCTATTATGTACCAAAGATAAAAATACATAACCGACATTTCATCAAGGTATTGAAAATTGTCGGCAGGCGTCCGAATGAAAGGGTAAAGGTGAGGTGTGGTCGTGAAGGTAGTAGGTGGAGAAAGGAGAGAGAACACAGAAGCAAGCAAGGGGAGGAGGGATGGCTAGATGAATAGAGAGGGAAGAGGGTGGAGAGCTGACAGGGGAAGGGAGGGGGAAAGATTTCTAGATTTCAGATTTATTGTCAGAATACATACATGACACCACATTCAACCCTGAGATTCCTGCGGGCACGGCAGAATTACCACTAATTGGTCATACAAAAAAATAAACTGTTCACAGCATAAACATGAAAACAAAGGACTGTAAACAGATAACAAATATAAACAAACTGACTGTGCAATAAAGAAAATCAATAAAAGGCACAAGTAAGAGTCCTTAAATGAGTTTCTGATTGAGTTTGTTGTTGAGGAGTCTGATTGTGGAGGGGAGCAGCTGTTCCTGAACCTGGTGGTGAGAATCTTGTGGCACTGATACCTCTTTCCTGATGGCAGCAGCGAGAACAGAGCGTGTGCTGGGTGGTGAGGTTCTTTGATGATTACTGTTGCTCTCTGACAGCAGTGTTCCCTGTAATAGTGTGGAGAGTTTTGCTTGTGATGTCTTGGGCTGTGTCTACTACCTTTTGGAGGATGCATTGGTGTTCTCATACTAGACCGCGATGCAGCTGGTCAGCACACTTTCTACCACACCTCTGTAGAAATTTGCCGGGTTAGCAGAAACCGGAAAAGTCGATGTTAAGGGCATCCAGCTGGAGAGTACCCAGACAGAAAATCAGGTTTTGTTGCTCCAATTTATGGGTGGTCTTGGTTGGATAGTGCATGAAGCCATGGACAGACATGTGAGTAGGGGAGTGTGATCTTTACTGTATAAAGTGTACTGACAATAACCACAACAGCAGTGCGAGAATAAGACAGCTTTAATAAACTAATATGTACACTAAGAGGACTTGTCTCTCTGCAAGACAAACCTGGAAGGCTAGACTGAAGCTCTGGACTGCTTTATATACAAGGTCACTGGGATGACCCCTGGTGACACAGTGCTGTAATTACATATCACCACATAAAAGACTCTGACTTGCTGAGTTTCTCCAGCATTGTGTTTTTACTCCATTGGCAGAAACAGCCTGAAGTGCCTCTTACAGTCAGAGAAAGAGAAGCAAAAGAGAGTTCCCACTGTGGTGGTATGTCATGCATGATGTCATTACACCACTAGGTCACCAGACCTGGTGACCTTGTATATAAGCCCAGAGGATCCCTTCCCCCTCACTCTGGCCAAGGCTTGTACAGAGGCAAGACAAAGGCGTCAAAGCCAAGCTGTATACCAGTCTATTAAAACTAGTGGTTTACCTGCACTCTGCCTCGTGTGGTTTGATGCTAGTAGCCTACACCCACCAGAGTCATCGAGACTGTGAATTTGCCTCCAGCACTCCCGCAGCATCCGGAGCCCCACAGAGTCCAGTCCAAATCATCGTCAACCCGAGCTCCAGATCCGAACCTCCAACACGATCAGGAAACCTTCAGCACCTTTGGCACCCCCTTGCATCCCGGTTCTGATACCTGGTACCCATTCAGCTAGCTAGTCTTGAACCAGACTCTAGCAGTCCTCAGCCCAGTGTGAATCCCTCGACCACTGACGCTCACAGCTGCATGAGATCTTTGCCTCGAGTCACCAACTGCCTGCAACCTTTGTGCTTCTTCAACTGAAGAACCCCTACTATTCCCTCATTAAAAATACATAGCCAATGTTTCGGGCTTAGGCCCTTCATCAAGGTATACCTTGCAGAGTTTCTCCAGCATTGTGTTTTTATTTTAACCACAGACCGTGCCTCACTTAAAAAATAATTCTCTAATTTAGATTTTGTATACAAAAATGTGATTTATTGCAATATTTACACTGTAATGCTGCCACAAAACAGCAAAGTTTGTGACACATGTTCCAGACAATTGTTATGGATAAATATTGTGAGGATTTGGTAAGATTTAGAGTAGGTTACATATATACACACATTTTAAAACAGATCTTATTTGAAATACTGAAGAAATCATATTCAGTGACATTGCAGGATCTTTGGAGACTTTTATGCACATTTCACAAGTAGGTGCTAATTGAAATGACATCATGAAATGAATTAGACCATTGTTTGAAATTGGAGTCAGGCTGGATGGTTGGATAATTACAAGGCTTCTGACCTTTCTGCAAACTCACAGAAAGGTCACACCTGGATTTTGTGTATCTAAGACAACAGGTTGACCAAGGAGAAGAACTCCTGTTGTTTGCTGAAGAAGGTGGGGGTTTTGCAAGTGAGAGGGTCACATGGGCTTTCTGGACTCTCAGTTGGAGAGAGAGAGAGAGAGAGAGAGAGAGAGAGAAGAATCAGAATAGGACATACGTGGTAAATGGGAGAGCATTGATGAATACAGAAGAGCAGAAAGATTTAGGAGTGATGGTACATCGTTCCCTGAAGGTAGAAACTCACGTGAATAGGGTGGTGAAGAAGGCTTTTAGTATGCTGGCCTTTATCAATCATTGCATGGAATATAGGAGTTGGGAGGTGATGTTGAGATTGTATAAGACGTTGGTGCGGCCTAATTTGGAGTTCTGTGTGCAGTTCTGGTCGCCTAATTATAGGAAGGATATTAACAGAGTGGAGAGAGTGCAGAGAAGGTTTACCAGAATGTTACCTGGGTTTAAGCATCTAGAGTATAGGGAGAGATTGGACAGATTAGGTTTTTATTCTTTGGAGCGTAGAAGGTTGAGAGGGGATTTGATAGAAGTATTTAAGATTATGAAAGGGATAGACAGAGTGGATGTGGATAGACTATTTCCGTTAAGAGGAGGAAAGATTAAAACAAGAGGACATGAGTTAAGAATTAAGGGCCAGAGGTTTAGAGGTAACATGAGGGGGAACTTCTTTACTCAGAGAGTGGTAGCCGTGTGGAATGAGCTTCCAGGAGAAATAGTGGTGGCGGAGTCAATTGTATTATTTAAGAAAAGGTTGGACAGGTATATGGATGAGAAGAAGATGGAGGGTTATGGGCATTGTGCAGGGAGGTGGGACTAGAAAGGGGTGTTTGGTTCGGTGCGGACTAGAAGGGCCTAATGGCCTGTTTCCGTGCTGTAATTGTTATGTTATGTTATGTTAAGAAGCTCTCTCAGCCAGTGTGTGGGTGACACTAAAGAAGCTGAACAGTGCAAGCCAGGAAGAGCTGGTTGGAAACAGAAAGTTCCAGAGCAGTGGATGGCTGGAAGTGCTATCTGTCTGATGTTTCTCTTGGAATAAGCGGAACAGAAAGGAACATTGTGATAGCCTGAAGAAAACCCTGATGGTGCAAGTTTCATTAGCGAGACCTTGAGGTGACTAATGGTGGTACCTCAGTTGTGGAAATCCTAGAACAACAAATCTCTCTCTGCAAACCCTACAAGAACCTTCCTGAGTGGTAAATATTTACCTTTCGAGCACCAAAGCCTGGTGAACTATATACATGTTAAATTCTGTGCACAGTATTTACAAATGGTCTTTTTGAGATCCCAAGGATAGACCCATAAACAGACCCTTTGGCCCTTCCAGTGTGTGCCAAGCTATTTTTCTGCCTTGTACCGCTGACCTGCATCCAGCCCATAGCCCTCCATACCCCTCCCATTCATGTACCTGTCCAAATTCTTCTTAAATGTTAAAATTGAGCACGCATTCACCATTTCAGCTGGCAGCTCATTCCACATTCCCACAACTCTCTGCAGGAAGAAGTTCCCCCTCATGTTCCCCCTAAACGTTTCCCCTTTCACTCTTAACCCTTGTCCTCTGGTTTGTTTCTCATCTACACTCAGTGGAAAAAAGCCTATCCACATTTATTCTGTCCACCCCCCTTATAATTTTAAATATCTTTATCAAACTTCCCCTTATACGTTCGAGGAAAAAAAAAATCCTGACCTGTTTAACCTTTCCCTATAATTTAGTCAGGGCAACATCCTAGTAAATCTTCTCTGCACTCTTTCCTTCTTATTGATATCTTTTCTGTAGTTAGGTGACCAAAACTGCACACAATACTTCAAATTTGTCCTCACCAATATGTAATACAACTTTAACACATCCCAGCTCCTGTACTTGAAGGAGCATTGAACCGGAGAAATCTAAAATATTACAAACACACCCAGTCGGATAATTCTGGTGAAACCCTGCCAGTGTGTGATAAAAGGTTCCCATGACATGGACTGGTTCAGCAGAAAGAGAGAGAAGGAGGTTTGTTTGGATCGTCAAACACAGCACAGATCAGAATACTCTTTTTCTGTGCCGTGAACCTGTAAAACTGTGCAAATGTAACCCAATCCATGCAAACTTCCAGCATATAAAAGGGCTTGAAGATCAGACTGTTCTTTCTGGTGATTGTGCATGACAATATACTCACTTCACCACCCATGCAGGTCAGAGCTCGACCTTAAGTTTCTGAAGTGGGTCTTGGTCAATCTTGTCCAGCTGCCGGTACCAGCGGTGGTGGGCGAGCAGGGCTCCATTCTTTGCAGCAATAGCCATCATCTCGACTGTGCTGGCTGCCCACTCGATGGCGTTGAGGTGGTAGAGGTGGTCATGGAGGACAAAAGGTGGCACCCGGTCATCCGGGCTGTAGCGGGGGTGGGCAAACCACTGGGCCTGGTGCATGGCAGTGTGGGATCGGAAGAGGTGCCTCAGGCCCTCCTCACCCAGGGGCTCGGGCGATAGCACCCTCCAAACACGAGCGGGGGCTTCGCCCCTCACGATGGGCACCGAGACGCTTGCGCCCAGGATGAAGTTGCCCGAGTGTATGGTAGTGGCAACCGTGGTGGGGCGGAACGGTTCGGCTCCATGATAGTTGAAGAAGGAAGTGTTTAAGTGGCCCTCCACCAGTGTGACCACCTTTTGCTGGTACTGGCCCCGAACAACATCAATCGGCTGGGAGAAAGCGTGGAAGTGGATTTCTGGATCGCCTCTATGCAAAGGCGTTGCAACAACAACAATGTCGTACATCCCATAGCCAGTGTCAGGGCCTGCCAAGTAGTTCACTTCATAGCTGGTAACGACCTCACCTGAAATTTAACAGAGTACATCACCTGGATAGAATACACCATCATTCTCATGGTACTTTTTAAAAATAAACCTGCATCTTTACCCTCACGTAAAGTCCAAAGGCACCCAGCTGCACAAGAGTTCACCCCAAGATTCCCAAGGCAGAACCTTACCAATGCTTTCTTTATGTTTTTCTTTAAAGTCAATCCACAGGACCATGAGAGTGGCAGAGGGGATCACTGGTGTCTCCTCCCCCCATCCTGATCATTGTCTGAAGAGGACAAATCATTGAGGACCCCCTTCCACCCTGCACACAGCATTTTTCAGTTGCTCCTGTTGGGGAAGAGATACAGGAGTAACACGGCCAGCACCACCCGGCTGAGGAACAGCTTCTTCCCACGGACAGTGAGAACGCTGAACGAACAAAGGAACCGCTCACACTGACCCTCTGAGACTCTCATGTTCATACAATTTTTATAGATGAAATACTTGCCCTGTGTTACATCTAGTTGTGTGTCTGTGTGTTTTACAGCCAGGACTGGAGAACCCTGTGATTGTTCTCGTGCCATCAGATGATAATAAACTTGACTTATAACAGCACATGAAAATCAAAGTAAATTACCAGAAATGCAAAATTTAACAAAAAAAAACCAGAAAATGCTGGAAAAATAGAGTAAGCCGTGAAATCTTGGGTTTGCAAAAAAGGAAGGGGGATGGGGGGTTTGTAGACGAAAGGGAACGCTGCGATAGGAGAGGTTGAAATGGCCTAGTGGCAGCAGTTACAAGCACATCAAGGTTCCTGGTCGGTGTATTGCCTATAATGTCCTTAAAGCATAGCCCTCCAGTTTTCCTCAGTTCCAATTACCCTATTGCACCTGCCTCCACCTCCAATTCCAGCAGTGCATTCCATGCACCCAACACTCTCTGTAGGAAGAATTTACCCCATACATTTTCCCCCGCCCCTTGTATTTACTCCCAATCTCCATAAATCTATGTCCCTGGTGATAACCAATTTAGCCTTGGGGGGGAAAAAAGCCTCTGGCCACCCACATGATCAATGCCTCTCATCGTCGGAACACAATATTCTAAATGGGGTCCAACTTGTATTGCTGCAACATTATCTCACAGCTCTTCAACTTGACCCCAGGGTTTACAAAAGAGAAAATGAGGGGAATATTCAATGTTTTTATGAAATGCAGTCACCAGCATAATGTTGGAAACAGTGTTAGAATTCTTTTGATAAAGGACAAATTAATGCACAACACGTAGAAGACAACATTCCCTGCGATATTTCTCAGCCAGTTGGCAGGAGACTTCCATTTGATGGCACTGAGCTTGAATTGAGATAAAGGTACAAGGAAAGATAAAGGAAAACTTTCTTTACACAAGAGATTGGTTGGGATTTGGACCTTGCTGTCTACAAGTGTGCTGGAAAGAGATAAACTGAATGGACAGAAAATTGGATAGGCATTTAACAGAGAATTATCTGTTGGGAAGGAATAGGGCTGATGAATGTTCTACTTGAAATCTACATGGATTCAAGGGGCCAAATGGCCTCTTTTTGTGACCTGATAACTCTGCAGTAAAAGTGTAAATGAAGCATCCAAGAGCTTTCACAATATTAGCTTAACGAGACAATCGATCCTTTGAGCAGCAAGCCTTGATGTGGTCCCTTCATTCCAACATGTGCATGTCAGTCTTGACTCACCATCTTGACGAGGCCTCTTTTTGGCTTCGATCGAGGTGACCTTCCCTTTGATGAGGCTGACTTTGGCCGAGTAGAGCAGGCCTGAGCATACCATCTGGTTCCCCTCTTCCACCGTCCACAGGTCAGACTCAGTCTCTGAAAGTGAAGTCATGCCTGCAGATGGGACAAAGGCGTCAGTTTTAAATTTCAGCTCTATTTATTATCCTGCCTCTGATCCACAGGGTGTGGACACATTCCTGAGACTTAAGCAAGAAAATCCATTCCGATGCTTTCTGTGCAGTACATGGGACGTACCACTCTTGTATTAAACAAAGGGTTTAAATTAAAAACAAAGCACATACAGGTGCTCCTCAACTTATGATAGGGTTGTGTTCTGGATAATGCATTGTAAGTCAAAAAAAATTGTAAGTCGAAAAAGAATACCACGCCTACCATTTTTCATAATTAAATTTTGAATACCTTTATTCCACACTGAAAAAACCATTAACGTAAACAGCTGAAAACACACTGGGCTGGAAGAAAGGTTGAAGCATTGAACTAAAATTAATTGCTGGATGGTGAGGATGCTAAAGCGATAGGGTCATCAATTTCACACATTTGCGTGATCGCTACAAAGACCATCAGCGTGGTTGAGTTGGCATCGCGAGAGAGCAGTGTACCAGTGTACCGCATATCGGAATTCGAAATTGAAAGTGCCGTCTCAAACCATCGCAACTTCGAAAAATCGTATGTCGGACCATTGTAAGTAGGGGAGCGCCTGTAATGAAAATCTGAAATAAAAATAGAAACTGCTTGCAACATTCAGTACGTCAGACGGCATCTGTGAAAGGCCAACCTGAAGGACTGATCGTGGTTGTAAAACACGAAAGTCTGCAGACATCAAGGTTGAAGTGATAAACACAATGCTGGAGGAACTCAGCTGCTTCATTGAGCACCTTTGCTCTGTCTGCTTAAGTGACAGGGATGCCCAGTGGCAAACTTCTTCAATTCTGTGCCCCACCCCCACGCTCACATGTCTGTCCATGGCCTCAAGATCACCTGTAAACTGGAGGAACAATACTTGATTTTCCATCTGGACACTCCCCAACCAGATGACATTAATTTTTTCTCCCTTCCCATTCCCTCTGTCTTCTTTCCTCCAGCTCTCCACCCTGTTCCCTCTCCATTTACAGAGCCATCCATCCTCTCCCTACTTGCTGCTATTCCCTCCCTCTTTATCCACCTAATACCTCCTGCCTTTAAGACTGTGCACCTCCCTGCCCATATTGATGAAAGGCACAAGCCCAAAACATTGGCCATGTATTTTTATCTTTACTACATAAAGTACACCATTTGACCAGATGAATTTCTCCAGTGTTGTACTTTTATTTTATTAATTTTGGTTTCTATTTTCAGAAATTCACCTCAACCTGCTGAGCATTTTCTGCTTTTTGTCCCAAGAAGAATAATGTTAGTGTTTCTGTACCTACGAATGCATTCACGTTGACGCCTTCCCCAGAGGTGAGTCTGATGACGGGGCCAACCATCTCGTCAATGAACCGTTGGCTGACGCCAATCTCCTGCAAGGCTTCATCAATGGAATGTTTGGTCATTTTTGAAAGCTTGTCGCCTCCCAGTGCCTGCAGCAGTTTTTCCATAGTTGTGAAGGAGTAGCCTAGAGCCTGATGCTGATAGATTCTGCAGGCAAAGAACAGAGTCCAAGTGAGAGCCCAATTTTAAGTAGAGCAAAAATGGTGAGTCCCAAATCCCTCTTGTGGAAGCAGTGGTAATTTGCTCTAAGTTCTTTCAATTTATTTCTTGCTCTTGATGCGCCCCCTCGGGTTGAGATGAGCACTCTGAGGAGCATCTCAGTCTGATCAGTCCGCATATCATTCCTCCATCCTCTGCGCCATCAAACTTGATCCAATTGTGAGATCAGTGCATCTCTTCTTGACCTGGTGCTTGGCTGCCTCTGGGATCAGCATTCTCAGATTGCTGTACAGCCCAGAAAAAGGCCATTCAGTGCAGCTCATCCATGCTAACCAAGATGACAATATTCCTCTCAACCTTTCTTAACCATTCCTCTGTCTAAATGCCATTAGAAGGACTCAGGCCTAAAATGACCGTAATATATCTTTACCTCTGATGGATGCTGTGAGACCGGCTGAGTTCCTCCAGCATTTGTGTGTTTTTACTACAATCTCAGCATCTGTAGACTTTTGTGTTTCACTAAATGTCCTTTAAATATGGCAAATTGCACTGGTCTCCACCACTTCCTCTGGTCGCTTATTCTCCAGACCCACTATCTTGTGTATGACAGACATCTCTCAGATCTCCCTCAAATTCTCCCTCTCACTGTAAACCTATCAGATCATCTACCCATACACTCAAGATTTCAACAACCTAGAACCATAGAACAATGGAGCACAAAAAGGGCCCTTCTAGCCTGTGCCAAACTATTATTCTACCTAGACCCTTGGACTTACACCCTGACCACATCCCTCCATACCCCGCCCATCCATGAACCTGTCCAAATTCTTCTTAAAAATTAAAATTGAGCCCACATTCACCATTTCAGTGGGCAGTTTGTTCCACACCTCCCACCATGTTCTGTGCAAAGATGTTCCCCCTTTCACCCATGTCCTCTGGTTTGTATCTCGCCTACTCTAAGTGGAGAAAGCCTATGTACATTTACTCCCCCTCGTAATTTTAAATACCTCTATCAAATCTCTCCTCATTCTTTGCTCCAGGGGTTAAAGTCCTAACCTGTTGAACCTTTCCCTGTAACTCAGTTCCTGACGTCCGGGCAACATCCCAGTAACTTCTGATTGTGACCCTCCTTCCCATCTTCACCTCCTGTTGACCCAATTTTTTATTTATTTCTTTGGCCCCTTATTATCCTTTATCGTTGTGGGCTATGACTTAAGGAATTCAATGCCTCCTATCTGCCTAGCCTATCATGGGTCTCCAATTCATTCCAACTTCTTCGATCAAAAAGCTGCACACAAATTTTCCCAATTTTGATGAAATATAATGAACCTGAAACATTAACCCCATTTTTCTCTCTCCACATAAACATGGTTCATGGTTGGCCTGGGGCGGTATGGTCAGTTTAGCAGTTAGCGCAACGCTTTTACAGTGTCTGCGTAGGTTTTCCCTGTGACTCCAGTTCCCTCCCACCGTTCAAAACTTACTGGAGGTGTAGGTTAATTGGGTGTAAATTGGGTGGCACAGATTCGTGGGCCGAAATGGCCTGTATGTCTAAATTTAAATTTTTATTTTAAACACTGTTGTGTGTTTTCAATCCCAACTGTTGGGGTTGGGATTATAATAATCCTCTGACACTCCAAAGTCTGTCATCCTGCTGCAGCGGTTCTTAACCAGAGGGCCACAGCACTTTTCCATGTGGGTCTCCAAAAATGTCAAATAAAATACTTTAAATTATTTTAAATTGCTGGTGTTGGTGCTGTACAATTGTTCAGCCTTGGGCAAGGTGGGAAATTAACCTACATCCCTAGTAGGAGGAAACTGGAGCCCCTGGGGAAAAACGTGCAAACTCCTTACAGACAGCGCGGGATTCGAATCCCGGTCCCGATTGCTGGTGCTATAAACGTGTTGCACTAATCGGCACGCCAACCATGTCACCCCTTTTTTCTTTTTAAACAGGCCTCTCTCCTCCTTCTGAGTCCCCCGCATGCGTGTGAACCACTACGCTCGTCCTGCTCCCCATTCTGGCCCACTCATGCGCGTTCCATTTCCCCAAGCATCGCCACGTATGTATCACCAGCGGCGACCGGCCCTACTCAAGGCCCGGATAAGTTTGCAGCCGCGACAACCCTACCCACGATCCTCATTTCGGTTCACAACCTCTACTCAAAACTGCCAGGCTGAAGTTTGAGACCACGCCTTTTTGCACCAAATATTGCCAAGTTCTTCCTACCAAGGAACACAGAATAGGGGAGGCTTCTCAAGCTCTTGAACATATTCTGCCAATTTAATTGAATATGGGCTGGTTCTATGCTCAAGGTTCCAAGTTCATTCTAGTGACATTAAAAATCTAACCACATCTTTGTTTTTCTAATGTATTCATTTGTCGAGCAAATTTCTCTCTTGATGGATGCCTACTCCTGCTCTCTGGCTAAGAGGTGTGCTCTCTCCTTTATCCACTGCTCCAGATCTCATTGGAACATTGTAAGTCTTAGTCTGGTCTCTGTGCTCCAGAGTGAAACACAAAAGTCTGCCAATGTTGAGATTGTAGTAAAACACAGACAGAAATGCTGGAGGAACTCAGCTGGTCTCGCAGCGTCTATTGGAGGTAAAGATATATTACCGAGGTTTTAGGCCTGAGCTCTTAATTAAAAGTCTGAATTTGCGTCAAAACATATACAGTATGTATCCATAACACAACAATAAAAACTAAGACACAAAAAGAATACAGTTTTTAATATATTTTTCTCCCCCCCCCCACTCATCCCTCCTCAAAAAAGTAGGGAAAAGAAAAATTCTGTCTAATAAACCTATATCTTCTAATTAATTGTAGTTTACATAAAATCTTAAACCATAACTAATTAGGGCGGGTTGGATGGGGGAGTGATGGACCCTGCCGGTAAAGTTGTAGCAATAAAATCCATGTAGGGTTTCCAAATCTTATCAAATTTTTCTGGTTGATTTAGAAAATTATACATTGTCTAATGGTAGACAATTTAATAATTCAATTTGCCATCTATTCAACCCCAAGACGGAATGTTGAGGTTGAAGAATGGCAGGGGGAGAAGTCCAGACCAACAGACAAAAGGTGTTAATTGGATATGATAAGAGGAAAAGTGAGAATTGATTTTTGGCTCTGTGAAAGGAGACAGAGAGAGGGAGAAGGAGAGAGGGAGAGAGAAATAGAGAGACAGACTTTTTTTTTTCCACAGCCACTGCATTCCAGGAAATTATTCCCAATTTCCCAGAACGCAGTCTATGTAAAAAGATTGGAACAGGAATAAGGACTCATTCCCATTCTGGCACTTTACCTCTTCGATCTCTAGTGATTCTCACAGATCATCTGTGGTATAAACTGAATTGCAGGTGATTCATGAACAACGGATACCGTACGTCAGGTATTCTGTCTAAACTCACAGTGTGATATGGATATTTGGAGTTTTGGACTGGAAGGTAGGGAGACACTTCAGAATGGAAAAAAATCAGGCAAGTTCTATATTAAAAACAAAGAGCGAGAGCGAGAGCGAGAGCGAGAGCGAGAGCGAGAGCGAGAGCGAGAGCGAGAGCGAGCTGGGGGAAAGGCAACAAGGGGAAGAAGGGGAAGGGGGGGGTTTTAAACAGTAAGCAGAGGTCGAGTTAATGCCATTCATTTGGAGGGTGTCCAGACAGAGGATAAGCTGTTGTTCTCCAATGTGCGGGTGGTCACAGTGGTTCCATCTACCCACCCCTAATGAACTCCTTGATTATTTTGGTCTGCTCAAGGTCAGTCCATGCATCTGAGTCTCATCATTCAACGCCTTTTGTGTCACTCTAGCCAAATGCAGCCCAGACCATCCGAGTCCAATAGGAGTGGGACCAAGGAGGAGGAGATCTGACACCTGCAACAGACCCAAAAGAGAAGTCTCTGCTCTCCTTTTACTGGTAGCCCTTACCTCATGAACTTGTGTTGATAATTTTCCAGCCACATCTTGACCCGTAGGAAGTCAAAGCCATATCGCCAGATCAGCTTCACAAAGTTAACAATGAACCACTCACTCTCTTCGAACACAAACTGCTCCCCATCATACACTGCCAGCAGGTTGTTGGGATGCTGGAGTTCCTTCAGACCTTTCATGGGAAAAGAGAGACCCACAGATCACAGCAAATGCACTGCCCAGAAACTGGCCCTTTGAGCCCCGTTCTTGTGTTCCTGCTTTCCCTTCATCACGTCCAACCCCTGGGACTGTTGCACTCAGGTACTATTGCATGCAGTTTAAAAAGGCGCCCAGTGTGAACGACCACACAGGCAGTAATTACGCTAATTTTTCCTGTGATTTTCCCAACATTTCAGTCTAAAAATCCATAATTGAGGACACTCCAGGTAGACATACCCTAATAAAGGACTCAAGCCCAAAACTTTTGTTATGTATTTTTACTTTTGCTATATAAAAGATACAGTTTGATCTGCTGAGTTTCTCCAGCTTTGTGTTTTTAACTTCATCCATGGTGTCTACAGATTTTCATGTTTTACTCCAGACAGAGATAACTTTTTTTTAGTGATAAGGGTTACTGTGACCAAAAAGGTAATTGGAGTCATGTTCAAAGATACAGTGAGATCAGCCTTACACATGCTTCACAAAGAGGAATCTCTCTACCCTGAGCCCACTGAAATGCTTCGTGTTAATGATTGCAGTGACCCTCCCTCTGTTGAGGTCAGAATTGAGGGTATTCACTGGTGATTCAATGCAACTTCTCAGCAGATGAAGCAGCAAGAAGATAGAGGACATTGAGACATGGCAAATAACACCTGCTTCTGAACTGCCAACAATGAGCATTTCCAACAAAATAGTCTCACCATTAACCTGAGACAATCAATCATCACCAAATTCCCCACCATGAACAACTTTTGAGGGTTCAGGAAGGGGTTGCCATTGACAGAAATTCAGCTGGACCAGATGCATAAGCAGGTGTGGAAGTAAGGGTCTGCCAGGTGAGGATGGGTGTACATAGATCAATGTTACTTAATGGCTTGCTGCTTTGTGAAAGAATGCCGAAGAGGGCAGTGATGTGTATTGCCTGGTAATAATGGCCAAGCTGAAATTCCATTAGCCCTGACCAAGGAGAGTGAGAGGCTCTGGAAGATGTGTTGCCTGATAACAACAGCCTGAATGATCACTTTCCAGCAATCCAGTTTCTCCGTGGAATCATGTGATCGACAGGAATTAGGGCAATGGTTCTCAACCTCTTTCTTTCCACTCATATACCAAACTTAAGTAATCCCTTACTAACCATAGAGCACCAATAGCATTCCTAAGCCATAGGTGTTCTGTGGTTAGTAAGGGATTCGAGGGGGACACATCTGCATGAGTGGTCCACAACAGTGTGCATCATGTGGATGGATATTGCATAGCTTAATGCTGATGGGATGATGTTTGCTGCCTTGAAGGTGACTCTTTTGAGATTGGTTAATGTCAGATAGTGTTGGGGAATTTAAACCCATGCATTTGTATATTTTTAAATTTTTTTTTACATTTAGACATACATTAACAGGCTATTTCAGCATTCAAGCCCGTGCTACCCAATTAACCTACAATCCCTGGTACGTTTTTGAACGGTGGAAAGAAACCGGAGCCTCCCTCTGGGGAAAACCCATGCAGACATGGGGAGAATGTACCAGCTCTTTTCAGACAGCATGGAATTTGAACCCTGGTCCCAATCGCTGGTGCTGTAGTAGCGTTGTGTTAACTGCTATGCTAACTGTGCTGCCCTTATGTTTGGAGAACCGGGGTGGTGTAGGTGGTGGGGTGATGGACCTCCTGCCAAGCTTGTGTGTAATAAAGGAGTACTGGGGAAACTAAAGTGTCCAAGTCATCAATTCCTGAAGAAAAAGGCCTGTCAAAGGGGTCGAAAAGGTCACCTTCATCTCAGCAGATGAAAAACAGAGCAAGAGGCTCAATCCGACAACCATTCCACAAGAGGTTGGAGACCCAAACTGGAATCGGGCAAAGAATTTTATTGAAATTTGAAAATATCCGTAAATGGGATCAGCATTAATGGGAAAAGAGGTCATCATGAACATAATGGGGTGAAGGTTGTGTTTCTGTGTGGTACAACTTTAAAAATTGGTGGGTTCAGAATTACTTTACGAACAAGAGCTCCAGCAGAAAGCAACACCACTCACCGAGCAGCTGAACAAACTCCTTCATGTGAAGGCTGAGGGGGTGGATGGTTGCCCCTCCTATCTCGTGGTCTTGGCCACTGATGGTGGTCTTGGCCAATCGACCTCCCACAGAGCCGCTCTCGTAAACGTCGATCTGGGTGTTGTGTCCGAAGTACTGCCTCAGGAAGTGGGCAGCTGCTGCTCCACCGATTCCTGCCCCAATCACCGCTGAGTTGGGGGGGGGGGGGGGAGGGGGAAAGAAAAACAAATACAGTAAAATTCAGAAAATCTGGACTCCCAGAGAATCCTGACTTCTTGAAAATCCGGACCACCCAAGAATCTAGACATCTTGAAAACTCTCGGCTTTGCGTGCATGGGTAAGCGCCACAGATGCACAGAAGCAACAAGTGACTATGCGGAATTTGTCACAGGAATGTAAGAAAGAGCATTTATGGTTTATTTTTGTATTTAATATTTTATCTGAAAAAATGTTTCATCAATAAACTTTCAAAATGCAACCGTTTATTCTCCTTAAATACTGCCTGAGAATCTGGACCGACCCAATCCCCGAGCTGTTTGGAATTTAAAATTTTTTTTAAAATGTACTTTTTTTTTGAAAAGTGGCGAGCGTTTGTGCATGGGACGTCAGGGGCTTGGATGGGCAGGTGGTCTGGCCTAAAAATAGGAGGGGGGGGTTCTACTTTGATGTGGGTCATACAGAAAGCACGTGATTTTTGATCCATGGAAGGGTGGGGGGGTTGTTGACTACTACACGAGAATATACGATATATATACAAAAATAAATAAATATCATTAAATAAATGGTAAAGACTCGGAGGGTTTGTATGAGCAGTTCACTTCCCTTCTGAAAGTTCCACTGAATCTGTTTCTTGTACAATATGCTATATAAAAATTCTCACCACTTCCTCTGCCAAATTCTCTGGTTACTGATCTTGCCATTGGAAATTATTTTTTTCTATTTACTCCATCAAAAAAAACCATTGTATTTGCAACAAAATCCATTTTGGTTTGTTGTATTCCTGAACCGAAATTTAAATAAAATCCCAGGATGTGAACTTTGCTTCCTGACTGCCTCCAATTGTCCTTGAAACAGAGGTCAGTTAAGACACACAACATTGCTGTGGGCTGGGTGTCACACACAAGGCAGGCACTTAGGAAGATAAATTTCCTCCACGAGAGGTCATTAGTGAACTGGACTGGTTTTTGGATCAAATCCTGGTCACATTTCTGACACGATTCCAGATTTAAAAAAAACAAATGAGTTTCAGTTCCCCATCTGCTGCGATGGGATTTGAATTTGGGCCATTGCGTCATTAGTTCAAGATTTTGGTCGTTAGCCGCTCCAGCATCCTATTGTTCAATTCCAAGGCATTGGCTACTCAGAAATCTTGCCCTTTTGAATTCTGGCCCCCATTGGCACGAACAGCTTTTTGGAACACAATGATACAGTAAAATCCCCAGTATCCGGCACTTATGCTGTGTGACTGCGGCAGCACTGGGGGCGTATGCAACAGACACTTGGTGACTCTGAGGGGACTCTATTTTGCTTCTGGCAGTCTCTGCCGATGGCGAATCTGTCCGTTTTCCAACAAGCAAAAGCAAATTCCGTGTAATATTGCACTGTTTTTAATTACATGACAATAAAAGAATCTTGAATCTTGGTAGATGCCAGATAAATGAATTTGCCAGTTGCTTGAGATTGCATGTTGCCTGATTGGCAAACTAACTGCAAGAGAGTGCCAATTTTAAACATTCCTATTTTCAACATTTATTTTCTGGTTGCTTGAATTCGGGGATTACGGGATTTTTCTGTATTTTGAAGCAATGCAGGTTTGGATTGTGGATGCTATGTGTGCTCTACTGGCATTTCCTCTCCCCTTTCCGCCGGCATTTCTGGCCAGTTCTCCTTGCACGTCCTGGCAAATCCCACATCCACCATCACTAACAAGACAGTGCGTCCTGACACCCTCCCTCCAGAAGGGAAAAGATGCATCCTGCAACCAGCCTTTCCAGGACGATCTAGTTGTAACAACTTGCAGAATTAAGTAGGCCTGTTCAGTTCAGTTCAGATGCCATTTACAGTCATGTAATAAATCAGAAATGCAATATGATACAAAATTACCTTTCGTCTGCGGTAAGGCAAATATTTGCCATTAGCATTCCTGACGTCCCTTACAATCAAAGAGAAACAAAAGAGAGTCTCTTCTGAGTATCCGTGGATTTTCCTCCAGCTCTGCTGCTGTACAAGACTCCAATTCAGATCAACCCATAGGCACCCCCAGCCCAGGTCCAAACCTCCAACACGACGAGGAAGCAAATCACAATGGTTGAAGTAAAAACACAAAATGCTGGAGAAGCTCAGCAGGTCAAACAGCTTGAGCCTTTCATCAAAGTATGAGAAAATGCCGGCAGGCGTCCAAACAAAAGAGGGAGGGGGGGACGGCAAAGACAGGAGATGATAGATGGAGAAAGGGAACAGCAGCAATGAGAGGGAGGAGGGTGGGTGCAATAACTGGAAAGACAGAAAAGAAAAGGTGAACAGGTTAAGTGGAAAGCAGTAAAGTCGACGTTAATGCCATCTGGCTGGAGAGCGCCCAGATGGAAGATAAGGCCAATTTGCAAGTGGTCTGGGTGGGATAGTATGCAAGGCCATGGACAGACATGTGAATGTGGAAGTGTGACTCAGAATTGAAATGGTTGGCTACTGGGAGGGTCGCTGTTGTTGTGAAATCTAGAGGAGGTGCTGAGCGAAGCGATATCCCAATCTGCAACCAGTCTCTCTCACGTAGAAAATGACAAGGAATCTATGAGCACCCAAATCCCAATGAGAGCTCTTCTTCCACTGATCCTGGAAATGACCAATTCCATCCAAGCAGTAATAGGACGATTAGTGTAGCAATTTGAGGACTGTCACAGAAATAGGAATTAGAATTGTATCCAATCAATAAACAGTGCACAAATATAGCTAGGTTGATGTTTTGGAAGTTGATTTTAAACATAGAAGATTGCAGCCTAATACCGCCCTTCAGCCCAGGATGTTGTACCGGCCTATATACATATACCTCAAAAAACAAAACCCTCCTTACCTCATAAATCCCTATTTTTCTTTCATCTGTGGGCCTGTCTAAAGCCTCTTAAATGCCCCTATTTTTCCAGCCTCCACCACCACCCCTGACATTCCAGGCACCTGCAACACTCTGTGTAAAAAAACTTACTCCTGATGTCTCCCCTAAACTTCCCTCCCTTTACTTTGCATAGATACCCTCTGGTTTTTGTTCTTTGCACCTTGGGAAAAAAAAGTGCTGACTTTCTATCTTATCTAAGCGTCGCTTAATCTTGTAGACCTCTATTAAGTTTATTGTCATCTGATTGTACAAGTACAAACTGATGAAACAGCATTCTCCGGTCCTCAGTGTAAAACAAGTAGCCACAAAACCAGACATACTACAGACAAACAAGTATTCATCCATACAAATAAATAAATAAATATTGTTTCATGAATATGAGTCTCAAATGGTTAGTGTGAGCAGTTCCTTTGGTCGTTCAGCTTTCTCATCCTTCTTTGCTCCTTCACTCTGGCAATCTGTGCTACAAGAACAACAGTCTGAATTTCTCAAAGAAAGGCGCTCGATATCTCATGTAGTCCAGCAAACCATGCTGCCATCCTCCAAGTCAGAGGGAGGCCTTGGGGTCTTTCGGGTCTAAGTGCAACTTCTCCACCCTGATTGCTTGTTTCATTGCATCAACGATCAAAAATAAATTAATAAAATTGATGGTCAATCAAATGACTCCAGTAGATTGGAATCAAAAGGCTTTTATTAGCTTGGACATTAGCTGGGGCTAAGAGAGCATCTGGCCTGGATTCAAGCAGGGTGATCTGGGGTCAAGGCCTCCATCTTCTTCCTGCTGTCTCCTTTCTCTCCCTCCTCATTCCCCTCCCCCACTCCTCTTCACCTGCCTCTTCCCCCTTATCCACCTTCTGCTCCGTTCATCCTCCTCCTACGCCTTCTCCTTGCACTCCTCCTCCACATGTACTCTGCCCATCCTCCTCTCCCCTCCTCCTCCACTCGTCCTCCCCCTCCATCTCTCTCTCCCCTTCCCATCCTTTTTCCCTCTTTCTCCCCCTCCCTTCTTTGCCCCTTCACTCTCTTTGACCCCTCTCTTCCCCAACTTTCTCTCCCTATTCCTCTCCCCTTTACTCTTCTCTCTCCCTCCATTTCCTCTCCCCTTCCAAATCTCTGTTCCCACCTTTCCTACTCCCCCTTTCCCACTCCTTTCCTTCTTTTCGCTCTTCCTCTCTACCTCTCTTTCCCTCCACCACCTCTCTCTCTCCCTCCACCACTTCTCTCTCCCTCCCTTCCTCGCCTCTCTCCCTTTCTCTCTCTCACACCCACTTTATCATTCTTCTTTCATCTTTGGCTTTCTTCCTATTTAATACTAGGCGCCCTGTCAGAAGTAATGTTTCTGAAACGTTCAAATCCGTGTCCCTCTCTCCACACAGGCCTGAGCTGTCTCTGGTTCTCGGCGCTGTCTTTCGTTTCCAGTACAATTCTAATTGAGGGGGGGGGGGGAAAGGAGAGGATCAATGGCGATCGGTCCAAAGGGCAGTTTGTTTCCAGGCTAATGCTTTCACTCCGAGCCCAGTGATCCAGCAGCGCCTTCACAACCACCAACATACCTATTCTCTCTGGAGGTGCTGTGACAGCGTCGGGAGTCCCTGCAATGGCTCTGCCCGGCCACACAACGAGGAAGAACAGAAATATAATCGCAAACTTCTCCATATTAACTTCCTGACACCAAATCCAACCCACTTTTATTTGGCCTCTCTCCTGGGAACTCTTAAAGGTGTAGGCTACATGGAGAGGGCGTCACCGAGAAACTCATCAACGCCTTTCTGAGCTCTTCCACCCGCTGTTACGGGTGGTTTCGCAAGGTTTGCAATGAGGAAGACAACGGGCGTTCGGACCTGGAGTCGCACGGGTGCCGCGCACCTCCCCTCTTTGGTCGCTGAGCCATCCCCACACATCACTGACCAGCTTCTCCCCACTCAACACCAGTGGCCGTTTAGTTGTGGGATAGATCATTGCAGCACAGTACAGGCCCTTCGGCCCACGATGTTGTTCAAGATTATTTTATTGTCATGTAATAAAACAGGAAATATTACACGAAATTTTCTTTAATCTGCTGGAAGGAAGCATTCACCATCAGCAGAAAATTGCCCAGGGAAAGAGAAGCAAATGAGAGTCCCCCTCCCAAAGTCACTGAGTTTCTGTGGTGTCACCTCCAGCGCTCCCGCGGCATCCAGTCGAAACATCAGCCAACTGAGCTCCACGTCCACCTTTCTGACGCAGTCAGAAAGCCTGCCCTGTGTAGACCTATCTAAACCTCACACCTCAAACCATTTTATTCTTCTTGCATCCATGTGCCTGCCTAATAGTCTCTTAAATGCCCCTAATGTTCCAGCCCCCCACCACCACACTTTCTCCCCTCCCCTTGTAGAGATGTCCTCTGGTGTTTGTTACTGGGAAAAAGACACTGGCTGTCCACCCTGTCTATGCCTCTCATAATCTTGTGGACCTCTCATCCTTCTTTGCTTCAAAGAAAAAAGCTCTAGTTCTTTTTAACCTTGCCTCATAAGACACATTCTCCAATCCAGGCAAAATCCTGGCAAATCTCCTGATGTAGGTGGGAAGGGAATGGGTCAGGAACTTTTTTCACTTATACCTTGAGGAAGGGCTCATCGGTAATATATCTTTACCTCCTATGGTCGCTGCGAGGCCAGCTGAGTTCCTCCAGCAGTTCAATGTTTTGACTACATTGGACAACAATTTTTTTTGCAAAAGGTTTGCTTCCTGAAAAAAAATGGGGATTATGATAGACAACTTCAAGCTGGATACAAAGATAATTTCAGATTTGCAGTATCATGTAGGAAGTTGGAGAATCATTAAATGAACTTTTATTGAACTTAGCATGTTTAATTACATAATGATGCTGACACATTATGTTAATTCAACTGACCTAAAAATATTCTTTGCCACTGATTTTTGTTTTTACAACAATAATCGGCCATCATTGATGGATTTCAGTTACCCTGACACTGTTTTCCCATGGTCGCAATGTCCTGGTGAAACCTTTCACCGTGGTCGTCACTGACTGCACCAAGATCAGCCGGGAAGAAGTCCAAGTGCGAGTGCAGAAAATTAATTTCCAATGAAACGTTGCATTTCATGGTTTTGTATGCTTGAAGTAGACTTAAAGTATGTCAGTAAATCACAAAAATATATCTAAAAAATGATATGGGATAGGAAAATTTTACGCTGATTTTTGTGATCAGCAGCCCCAAATCCATGAAATACACCCAAAAGTGTTCAGGAAGCAAAATCTTCATCTTTAGTACTATCTTATCTCCGACTTATGTCAATGGTGGCTAGGCCAACAGATGGAGCTCCACCCTCACATTGCGTGGGATTTAACAATTATGGTATGTTCATCAAATGTGGAACTCAAGGTTCTTTCAACTACCAGATGTGATTATTTTAATCTGTGGGGTCAGAAGATGGATCGGCATTTCTCTGAATATTTTGCCAATTCTTTGTAGTTTTGATGCTGCTTGCAAAGAGGAACTCTGACAGGACCGTGTGGTGTGGTGTTCAGATCTTCCTGAAACAAATGCAGATGCTGGAATCTTGAATAGTGAGAAAATGGAGGAACTCAATGGGTCAAGGCAGCTTTCATGGGTAGAAATGGTCAGTCAAAGCTTTGGGCTGGTAACCCGAATCAATACTAAAGTAGGAATTGGTGAGAATAGGGAGCAATAGAAGAGGGGGACAACTAAGCTGGGGATGGGCTGAGAGGTAATAGGGTATTGGGTGAGAAAGAGGGAGAGACCACTGGGAGGGGAAATGGTTGGAGAGAGAAGTATAAGCAGAAGTGGATAAAGAAGAGATGGAAACAGCGGAAACAGAGGAGGTGGGGTTAACTGAAATTTTTAAAAATCAAGCTCATGTCATTGGGTTTAACGCTGTCCAGGAGGAATGTGATGTGTTTTTCCTCCAATTTCCATTCACCCGGGCAATAGATATGGGGAAATGTTAGCCTTTTTGTCCTCAGTCTCATCCAGGTTGCTAGAGAAAGGTGAGAGAGGAGGACGGTGGCACATGGTGCCGGGTGGAGGGATTATGTATGGTGGAAGGAAGGTAGAGAAGGGGGAAGGCAAGGTGGGAGGAGGCAGGGTGGAGGGAGGTAGGGTGGAGGGAGGTAAGGAGGGGGAGGTGGGAGGGAGGAAGGGAGGGGATGGTTGGGTGGAGTGAAGGTACCCTCTGCAACACAGAAGCCAGACCACAACAACACTGCCCTCTGAATTGGAGATTACATAAACATTGTGAACATGTTAATATAACCTTTCTTAAGAAATGTACACCCCACCCTCCAGTGGTGAGTTAAAAAGCAGAACAATTCCTGCTTAATTGTCATGGAATGCAACCTGTGGGGATTTGGGGCACTTCCAGAAAGTCACAGTCTTTATTACCCCATGGCAAGAACTTTGCAAAAATGCACCATTATTTTGTAGACTTCCCTTTCCGTCCATGAGATTTTTTTTATCAGTAATGAAACCCTGTTTGCACTTCCCCGAAGCAACAAGAGTGGTGTTTGGTTTCAGGAGAACGCTCCCTATGACACATTCTTACTGAATGGCTCGCACATGTCCTGATCTGTCCGTGTGAGAGTGAAGCCACACAAACCTCAGTGCAGAACAGGACCCACGGAGAAAATTAGGGCTTATTAAATGAATCAACAATAATATGGAATGGAAAAGGTTCCCTAGGGAATAACTCACTCAAACACATTAGTAATAAGACAAGGAAGGAAAAATGCTAGAGGAACTCAGCCAGTCTCTCAGAGTCCATAGGACATAAAGACAAAGAGCACGGTAATGGGGCAGGAGGGATGGCGTAGCGGTTAGCCTAATGCCTTTACAGCACCAGCGATTGGGACGGGGTACAAATTCTGTGCTGTCTGTGAGTTTATATGTTCTCCCTTGTCTGTGTGGGTTTTCCCCGGGGGCTCTGGTTTCCTCCTTCCTTATGAAATGTACCGGGGTGTAGGTCAATTGGGTGTAAATTGGGCAGCACAGACTCGTGGGCTGAAATGGCCTGTTACTGTGCTGTATGTCTAAATTTAAAAAATTTAAATATAATTACTGATATATTGGGCCTGACCCCTACCTCAAGGTGTGAGGAAAAAAGTAGTTGTCTGTGGGCTGGGGTGTCATGTGACTATTAAAAGTCCTAAAATCTGGACTGCCCGGGATTGGGTCAGTCTGGATTTTCGGATTTCCAAGATTCTTGGGCAGTACTTTTAAAACTCAAATTTAAGAGATAAACAGGTAAATTTTGATGGTTTATTAATAAATTTTTTTTGTAATAAAATACAAGAAAACCCAATAAATATTTATTTGTTCATTTCCGTGACTTCTGTGCATCGGTGGCACTTACGCACACACGCGTACACCTAGAAGCCCACTGAATTTAAAACGTTTGAGAGTTTTCGAGGTCTGGATTCTCGGGTGGTCCAGATCTTTGGACTTTTATTGCATTGTAACATAATAAGTGTAGCAACCAATAGGAGCACAGGAAGATCCCTGCAAACAGTAGGGTGATAAATGACCACCAGGGATTACTTGTTCGTGACATTGACTGGGGAATAAATCTGGGGCCACTGGTGAGGGGAGCTGTGAATTTGTAACATTCAGCTGCAGGACTTAGTTAAGGTCTTGTCAAGAAAGGGAGCACCCTCCAACAACTCAGTACTCTCGTAGTTTTACACATCTCTGGTAAAGTGGAACATGAACTCACAGCATTTGGACTCATCGATAAGAATGCAAACTCATCACACCACACTCACATTGGCAAAAGATGATACTGTGAGACGTTTCTGAACTTTTCACTATTTAACAATCACAACACTACTCCCTGCACCAGCCATTCTCAACCTTTTATTTAGCTATGGTCCCCTAAAGACTCTGCCCAAATATTATGGCCCCCTTCAGAATCAGAATTTATTGTTATGAACAAGTCATGAAATTCAGTGTTTTGTGGAAGCAACACAGTGTAAACATTCATATTATGAACCATATCACAACACTAATATATTAAAAAAATAACCATAATAGAGCACAAAAAATGAGGCAGTGCCTTTGGCTCACTGATTATTCAGGAATCAGATGGCAGCGGGGAAGAAGCTGTCCTTGTGCCGTGAAATGCTCGTCTTTAGGCTCCTGTACCTTTTTCCTGATGGTAGCAGAGTGAAGAGGGCATGGCCTGGGTGGTGGCAGTCTTTGAGGATAGGACACCGCCTCATGTGAATGTCCTCAATGGAGTGAGGGCTGGTGCCCGTGATGTCGCAGGCCGAGTTAACAACCCTCTGGAGCTTTTCCTTGTCCTGAGATTTGGTGCCTCCATACCGACAGTGATGCAACCAGCCAGAATCTATGGTACACCTGTAGAAGTGTTCAAGAGTCTTCGGTGACACACCAAATCTCCTCAAACACCTCACTAAGTATAGCTTTAAACCCCTTGGGACTCTGTTCAAAGATTATGGGCCCCCTTCCCTGTGAAGCAGTCAAGTTTAGTCAATTTCTTTCATACTTAAATGGCCCCCAGGGAGCCATATGATTTCCATTGAGAATGGTTGCACTACATGGTTGTCTTATTTGTGTGTGTTATTTATTATTATTGCACTGCCTGTGGTATGAGTTGACGTGTGGATGACATATATAACTAAGCTTTTTAACTGTATTTCAGTGTACGTGACAATAAACAACTCAATACTATTCCCGCACTGTTATGGGGCGCTGAAGCTTCTTTGCGACATGGTGTTGGTAATTCTCAGCTGTGCATTGTTCAGTTTTATACTGCATTCAAAATGACTTGGCCAGATGCAGGCATCACAACAGGTAAATAATTCCTCAGCTGTATTGATGGTCACCAGATGTTGCTTATGGTAACTGCAGGATAAATGAGAGGAAAAAGTTCAAATGCCTCCAAGCTCAAGTTAATCTTTCAAAGACTGACACAAATGCCTTGGTAATATATCAGAGGGTTAATTGTTTCATGAAGAAGGAAGTCAGCTTCTCCAATTAAAGGGACATTGCCGTTTCTTGTAACCCCCCAAGATGTAGGCTTAAAGCCAGCACATACTGTGATGACGGGTTTCGATGGGATACCCATTTGTCAACAAAATGCAGCCTGTTCTTTGTCAGGGGCTTTTATGGCTGCTCAAAACGTGCACCATCTAGTTCTGGTTAAGGCTCAGATGAGGGAGAGGCAGAGGGAGCCATAGAGTCACACAGCGTAGAAACAGGCCCTTTGGCCCAATTGCCCATGCCGATCAAAATGTTCCACCCACACTAGTGCCACCTGTCTGTATTTGGCCCACATCCCTCTAAACTCATCCTATCCATGGATCTGTCCAATTTTGTTCTTGAATTTCCTCCTCAATCTCAACAATACTTTCCATTTACCTTGAAGAAGGGTTCAGGCTCGAAAAATCAGTTCTATAGCTTTACCTCCTGTGGATGCTGCGAGATCTGCTGAGTTCCTCCAGCATTCCTGTATTTTTAAGACTTTCCATTTATCCAGTGCCTTTATTTTCGTAAACACGGGCAGCCCAGTGGCACAGCCTGGGTTCAATTCTGACCTCGGGTGCCATCTATGTGGAGTTTGCCAGTTGTTCCTGTGAACATCTGGGGTTACCTACCCTTCTCCCAAAGCCATGCATGTTCTCAGGTTAGTTGGGCACTAAATTTCCCCTGGATTGCAGATGTGATAGAATTTCAAGGAGAATTGATGGTAATGTGGAGAGAAAAAAATGGGATTAGCATGGGATATAGAAAAATGAAAGTGGTTGATGGTTGATGTATACTGGATTGAATATAGCTCCAGGGCAGGTGCAGTTTTGGAACAACTCAGCCAGTGGCAGGTGACTGGCAAATTTGGGGCCTCAGTCTTTTGTAATTTTGACTCACACGGGTTTGGAAAGCACCTTGGCGTTGCGGGTAGTTCTGATGCCTCAAGGCCTTAGTGGCCCAGGTTTGATCCTGACCTCAGGTACTTTGTGGAATTTCAGTGCCAAGTTATTACAGCGCCAGAGACCCAGATTTGAATCGAGCATTGTCTGTAAAGAATTTGTACGTTATCCCCATGTCCGCATGTGCTTTCTCCAGGTGCTCCATTTTCCTCCCACCCTTCAAAGATGCATGGATGTTGTAGCTTAATTGGGTACTTGGGCAGCACAGGCTCTTGGGCCAGAAGGGCCTGTTACCGTGCAGTTTATGTAAATTTAAAATGTAAAAACTGCAAAATTCTATCTCTGACTGTGTGTACCACCTCCAGGTGCAATGCTGTCTTTCCATATCCCAAACACCCATGGCTTATGACAGAACCAGGTTTCAGTGCCAAATCAGGCCATAAGCTTTCCCCAGGCTGAAAGGGTTACGGGGAATAATGTGGGTTAGCAAGATTTTGCTCTGTGCAATCACCAGCGTGAGGCATGGCCATCTGAAAGCTTACTAAGGGTCACAGGCTGGGAGGGTGAGCCCAATCTCTCGGGCTCACTCTGAGTAGGGGTGTGAGGAAGGGGTGAACTGGGCAAGGCCAGATCTCTTAGGGTACAGTGTCAGTACTCCCATCTGGGAATATAACATGAGCGAAGTTGGGGTTAGTTTGCAGAAGCTGAACTGGTTGGACTAGGGGGTCTGTTTTACATGCCCGAGCATGGCTCTTCAGCAGTTGGTTCCAGGCTCAGATAAACAGGCTGACCAGTCCATCACAGTTCCTGATTTCCTATCAAAGGCAAACATATGTTCATGAGGTGTTTGATTGTTGCAGTACACAATAAAGACCAAATAGAATGTAGCGCCTCAGGCAGCACTTCCTGCCACCGGGTAACAGGCTAACCATGAGTTTTTAAAGCAAGATTAACATTCTTCCAGACGGTAGCCCATTGCCCATTGGCTACGGGTTATAGCTCATGGTACGGCTGGTGGCAATCCCTTTTCATAGCAGGGCTCACCGCAGTTCAGCGCACATGAATGCTGAGCCCCTATTGATATGAAAGTAATTGGGAAAACCAAAAATGCTGAAAATTCTGTCAAGTGACTTAATGACAGATGCTGACGAGACGTCAGGGCAGGGTATCACAAAGGGAAACCTAGAATATTTGTCAATTACACTAAAGAAATATACATTTTTGTTGTTGGAAGGTAACAGTCCTTTAAAATCTAAGCTAATCCTCTCAAAAGGTCAGGTTGCCTTGATGAGAGTGGCCTCCAGAGCTTTGAAGTATTGCGGTTTGCATTCTGTGCAAACGGGACAGCTTTTAGTCAGTTTCTGACTTCTTCCAGAGAGTAAGGAAGGTTGTTAGCCCTTACATAGTGGAAGAACCTCGTGACTTCTAGGTGGCATAGTCTGCTATGGATCTCTTTTATTTAACTTTATTTATTTGAAAAATTGTTAGTAATAAAACAAAATACAAACAGTAACAACATATATATATATATATATATATATATATATAAAGAATTAAGAATAAAACGAAAGAAGAAAAAATATATAATAATAAAAAAAATTATCAAAATTAAATCCCCACACATCCTCCTACCCCTACAGCCAGGTCTCTTAAGGAGAGCCAAAAATATATAAAGAAAAACTAAAAATAAGATAAATTAAGATACATCTAAATGCATATACTCCAAATATCGTGACCACTTAGTAACAAAAAAAAGAATAATTATGTAATTTTTTCCATAACAATACAAGCTTTCATTTAATTTTGCCATTGCATTATGTTAATCACTATATTATCTCTCCATGTACTTGCTACACATTTTCGAGCTACGGACAATGCCAAATATACAAATGCATTTTGAAATTTATCCAACCCCAATCCCTTTAAAGGAATCACATAACCCAATTAAAAAAAAGGATGGATCTAATGGTAACTTAAACAGGTACAATTTTTCCAAAATTAGCTTAAGTTCTTCCCAAAATGGTTGTATTACTGAAACCATATTTTTTTCAATTTCTCAGGAGTTAAATATAACTGATGTAAAAAATTATAATTAATCATTCTATACCGTGCATTCGTCAATCTAGTTACACCATCATGACACATATCCGTCCAATATTCTTCAGGAAAAAGAAAAGTTAAGTCATTCTCCCATTTAAGTTTAGATTTCTCCCATTCCGGCTTATCCATGTTATCATGTAATACTTGATACATAACAGAGATATAGCTCTTTTTTGGTATAGAGGAAATCAAAGACTCGAATTCCAACAATACAGGTAAAATCATCCCTCTACCATACATAATTTTCACCAAAGATCGAATTTGATAATAAACAAATAAAGAATTTTCTGCAATATCAAAACGTTCTTTCAATTGATTAAAAGAAAGAAACTGTCCTTCTACAAAGCAATCCTGTAATGTTTTTATACCCTTAGAATCCCAACTCTTTAAATGACTATTAAATATTGAAAAGGGAATAAGCTGATTATTATATAATGGTGTTAAAATATACAATTTACCTTTTGATCCTATAATCTTATTTTTTTTGTCCATAACATCAATAAATGTTTTAATATTGGCATATTATACTCCCTTAATAAATTTATATTCCACCAAAATATAAATTGATGCTTTGCAATTTCAGAAACACATGCCATCTCAATTTTAGCCCAACTTGGGGGCTGATCCAGATTCATCAAACCACTAATAAATTTAAGTTGGGCTGCTTCATAATAGTTCTGAAAATGAGGTAATTGTAATCCACCTAATGTATACTTCCAAGTAAGTTTACTTAGTGCTACCCTTGGTAATTTACCTTTCCATAAAAATTCCCTAGTGATTTTAAGTCCTAAAAAAAGTTCTTTGTAACAAAACATGGTATTGATTGAAACAAATATTGAATACGTGGAAAAATATTCATTTTAATGCAGTTAACCTGACCAATTAGAGTTAACAGAAGGTCCTTCCACTTAATTAAGTCTGCTTTAATCTTTTTCAATAATGGAACATAATTTAATTTATATAAAGATTGATACTGAGTGTTCACAATTATTCGTAAATATTTAATTTTATCTGATCATTTCAAATTAATAACATTTTTATATACTGAATAATCTCCATCACCAACCGGTAGAATTTCACTTTTATTCCAATTAACTTTATGTCCAGATAATGATCCGTACTGTAATAAACATTCCCGTAAATGTGGCAAAGATTGTTCTGGGTTTGTTAAATATATCAAAACATTGTCTGCAAATAAATTAATCTTATAGTCTTCATCCTTAACTCTCATCCCTTATATTTGTTAATTTTGCCTGATTAATTGAGCTAACGGTTCAATAGCCAATGCAAACAGGGCTGGTGACAATGGACAACCTTGTCGAGTAGAATGTGTCAATTTAAATGACAATGAAACTTGTCCTAACAGTCGGGTTTGCATATAAAGCTTTAACCCAACCAATAAAAAAATGGCCAAATTTAAACTTCTCCAAGACCTTAAATAAAAAAATCCCATTCGACCCTATCAAAAGCTTTTTCCGCATCAAGTGCAACTACCATTGGATGGTTGGGTTGCTGCCGATATGCATTGACCAAACTAATTAATCAAAGAATATTATCTGAAGCATGTCTATTTTTAATAAAACCTGTTTGGTCTAAATCTATCAATTTAGGCAAATATTTAGCAAGTCGATTTGCTAACATTTTAGCTATTATTTTATATTCCACATTCAATAAAGAAATAGGTCTATACGAAGACACCTTTAATGGATCTCTATCTTTCTTTGGAATTACAGTAATTAGGGCACTAGAAAAATATTCTGGTAACTCATAATGTTCAGTCACTTGTTGTAATACCTCCCCAAACACCAAAGATAAATCTTCATAAAAACTTTATAAAATTCCACCGAAAACCTGTTATCACCTGGTGACATTAGGCATTTCCTACATAGCTGTAAATGGAGCTTCCAAATCTATAATATCCTCTTCTTCTAATGTTCATAATGTTAATGTAGATAAAAAAAGAATCAATAGATCCATTGTCCCCTCTCCCCTCAGAAGTATATAATTTTTTATAAAATGAATAAAACTGGTCATTAATTTCCTGAGGTTGATAGGTAACTGTTGAATTCTTTTTAACAGCATTAATAACCCGTGAAGTCTGTTTCTTCTTTAACTGCCATGCAAGTACCTTATGTGCCTTCTCACCCAACTCATAATATGTTTGCTTAGATCGATTAAGTAAACATTCAAATTGATAAGTCTGTAATGTATTATATCTCAGTTTCAATTTAGTTAAAGCTATTTTCTGATCTTCTGTCACTCTCTTCTGAAATTCTTTCTCCAGTTCATCAATTTGCTTCTCTAATTTAAGACTTTTAGCCATGTACCCCTTCTTAACTTTAGTAGTATAACTAATTATTTGCCCTCTTAAGTAAGCTTTTAACACATCCCATAACACAAAATGACTTTTAACTGAATTAGCATTTTTGGTTAAGAAAAAACCAGTCTGTTCCTTAACAAAAGTAACATACTCAGGTTTTTTCAACAACATTGTATTAAATCTCCATCTATAGGATGAACATGCTACCTCTGAACTTTCATCGGAAAAAAAATATTAAAGAATGATCTGATATAACTCTACTCTTATATTCTGCCTGCAATACGTTTCCGATATTTTAAAAAATCCATTCTAGAAAATAAGAGTAGAAAATAAATCATGTTGAGAAGAATGAAAAGAAAAATCTTTCTCTGTAGGATTAACCCTTCTCCAAATATCTACCAAATTTAAATCTTTCATTAAAGCTCCAATTTGTATCACCATCTTTGATTTCCTAATACATTTTGGGGATTTGTCCATCAAAGGATCCAAAACACAATTGAAATCCCCCCCAACTAAAATATTTTCATTAGCTTGACTTAATGACAAAAAAAGCATCTGAAATAAAACATTCATCATCCACATTAGGTGTATAGATATTAAGTAACGTCCAAAGTTTGTTAAAAATTTTACAGTCCACTTTTAAAACCCTCCCAGCATTCCCCTTCACAGTCTGTAACTCAAAAGATAAATTCTTATGAACTCAAATCGCTACACCTTTTGCCTTAGAGTTAAATGAAGAAGAAAAAAACATGACCAACCCAAACTCTTTTCAATTTCAAATGCTCTTTTTCGGACAAATGTGTTTCTTGTAAAAAAGCAATATCAATTTTCATTTTCTTAATATAATCTAAAACTCACTTTCACTTAATTGGATTATTTAATCCCTGAACATTAAAAGTTGCAAATTTCAAACTAGACTTCTTAACAAGCTAACAATATAATCACTTAATACAAAAAATCGCTCTCCTGCTAATAAACAAAATTCACTATCCCTCTCCTAATATTATAAAAAAGGGTTTATATAAAAAGGAAAATAATTATTTTCCCGCCAAAAAAATGAGAAAAAAACCACCCAAAGGTAGTAACTCCCTAAAAATCTGGGTGTAGTAAACCCCACCAGTGGCAGATGACTATCAAAGATTTCAGTGCCATCCACCTCCCCCCAGTCAGAAATACAATATATATAATAATACAATTCAATGGCATAAAAATATTCAGTCCAACGACTCCAGTCCCAATGACTGGTTCGGATCTGCAACGTCAATAAGACTGTGTCAAAACCTCCTTCTTTCCATCTTTCACATTTTTTCACATTTTTCTATTCTGTCCATTTCCATTTTCATTGGCCCTTCTTTTAGGCGACGATGGCAAGACTCTTCCCTGACCACATAGATCCGGTAACGAATTAGTAAAAACCAATGCATCGTGGTCATTCTCAAAAAATTGAGATTGATAATTGCCATAAAAAAGCCTTCAACACAGCAGGATATCAAAAAACAAATTTATATCCTTTCCGCCACAACACATCTTTAGCTGAATTAAATTTCCGTCGATGTTTAACAATTTCTTGACTCAAATCTGCATAAAAGAAATCTCTATTGTTCTGACTCATTATTGGAGCTTGACTTTGTCCTGCCTTCTGTACCACCAACCGTACAATCATTTCTCTATCCTGATAATTCAGGCACCGAAATAAAACTGCTCGTGATGGTTGTCCCGGTAACGGTTTCTTCCTTAGTGCTCTATGTGCCCTCTCCAATACTAAACCACCTGGAAAGAACTCTTTACACAACATCTCGGAGATCCAGTCCTTAAAACATTTTATTGGATCTGCTCCTTCAATATCTTCTGGAAGACCTACAATTTTTACCTTATTTCTCTGACTTTGATTTTCCAGTGAATCAATCTTTTTCAATAAATATCTCTTCCGGATTCCCCAATCCACAAACTCATCTTCCACTTTCTCTATTTCATCCTTATTATGCACAACTTGCTCTTTACATTCAGAAAAAGCGGTCTCAATTAAAAAAAATTTCTTGTACTACATCCACTGAAGTAAGGCATTTATTAACATCTCTCTTAAGTGTAGATATATCTTCAGACATATTAAACATTGTAGTTGTCACTTGAGTCATTTGTTGAGACATATTATCCATATGATAGGCAATCCCTTCCAGAACAGTAAAAATAGAGTTCAATCCAGATTCCAGTGCCACATCTTGAGGTCTACCTTCTACAAACTCCTCCTCCAATTGTTCCTGTGAACTGACCATTATAGGTAAGTCTTCTTCTTGTTCTTGTCAAGCCTTTTCCTGTGCGGCTGCGGGTCTGTACACCTGACGACGGCACCCCAACCACATCGGGTGCCGCCGTTCAGGCCCCCCCACAGACCACACACGGTCCAGCAAATCGGGGACCCTGGAGGCACTGTGCATGCCCAGCAAGACCAGGGGCTGCACAGGGGTGGTCTCCAATGCTATCCTGCGCATCCTTGGCTCCCCCGACGACAGCGCAGGCTCAAGGTCTCTCTTCTCAGTCAGGTCACCCGCGCGCCCGACATCACGAATGCGCGGGTCAACATCGGCCGATCTCGTCAGCAAGTCGGCGTAATACTCAATCTAGCTGGAGTCCTCTGTGGCTTAGAGGTTCCAGACGGCAATTCCATGGTTTCAACTGGATAGGTAGGCCTGAGTACTTCAGCACTTTTAAAAAGTAGTTTTTTTCTGTAATTGTGTCTTAGGTTTTTTAATATTAACCGCCATTATAGACAAGTTGTGCATAATAAGGATGAAATAGAGAAAGTGGAAGATGAGTTTGTGGATTGGGGAATCCGGAAGAGATATTTATTGAAAAAGATTGATTCACTGGAAAATCAAAGTCAGAGAAATAAGGTAAAAATTGTAGGTCTTCCAGAAGATATTGAAGGAGCAGATCCAATAAAATGTTTTAATGTTCTTAGAAGTAAAAATAAAACATTTATATACTTAAATTAAAGTTTAAAAAGGGGAGGATTAGGACTGCATGTCTGCCCTCTACGCCATCTTGCCATGCCCCCCTATGGATTTCTTTTAGCCCCTCCAGCTGAGCACCGGCAGCAGATCGTGACAATGAGTCAGAGGGATCATTTAACCTGCCCGGTCTGTACTGGATCTCATAATTATAAGTTGAGAGTTCTATTCGCCAGCGTGCCATCTTATCGTTCTTGATTTTATTTTTGTGTTTAGTACTGAACATGTAGGCTACAGATTTCTGATCAGTGACAAGAGTAAATTTTCTGCCGGCTAGAAAGTGTCTCCAGTAGCGAACAGCTTCAATAATAGCCTGGGCTTCTTTTTCAATGGCAGGATGTTTAAGTTCAGGTCCGCGTAACGTGCGGGAGAAGAATGCCACAGGTCTGCCCTTTTGATTAAGGGTTCCTGCCAAGGCACAATCTGAGGCATCAGTTTCCACTTGGAATGGGACATCCTTGTCAATGGATGAGAGCGCAGCTTTGGCAATATCAGCTTTAATTCTCTTGAAAGCCTTCAAGGCCATTGGAGAGAGAGGAAAAGATTTAGTGTCAAACAGAGGGCGTGCATTCGTGGCATAATCCTTGAACCCATTTGCAGTGGTAGGAAAAGAATCCCATACACCTTTTAAGGGCTTTTGCTGAGTTTGGGGGTGGTAACTTCTTAAGGGGGGCCATTCTTTCCGGATCAGGGTGGATTTCACCCTTGCGGACAATGTAGCCCAGAATGGGTAGCTCTGTCGCATTGAACACACATTTGCTCTTGTTAAGTGTAAGGTTGAGTTCTTAAGCTGTTGCTAAAAATTTCTTTAAGTTGTTGTGCTCAGCCTGTGTTTTCTCACAGATAGTGACATTATCCAGATAAGGAAATATACCCTGTAACTCATACGTCCTAACAATCTTATTCATTTCCCGCTGAAACACGGACACACCATTAGTGACTCCAAAAGATACCCTTTTAAAATGGTATAACCACCCATCAGCCTCAAAAGCCATATAGGGCCATTCCTTTTTCTTAATGGGGATTTGGTGATAAGCTTTGTATTATATTGCGCTATTTGATTAATCATTTCATTGATGCATGGCAGGGGGTAGACATCCAGGTTAGTGTAACAGTTGATTGTCTGGCTGTAGTCAATAGCCAGTTGTCTCTTAGTGTTATTTTTCGCGACTATCGCTTGGGCCTGCCATGGACTCTTACTAGGTTCAATTACTCCCTCTTTAAGCAGTCCCTGGGTCTCCGCTTTGATAAACTCACAATCCTCTTTGCTGTAAGAATGGCTCTTAGTGGCAATCGGCTGACACTCAGGGGATAAATAATTGAAAAGGGAAGGAACTTTGATCTTTAATGTGGACAGACCACAGTAACTAACGTGTGGGATGGTAAGTGTGGGTAGTGGCCCATCGAAATTTAACACTACACTGTTCATATGAGATTGAATATCTAACCCCAGTAACACAGGGGTGCAGAGCTCCGGCATAATAAAGAGTCACACATCAGCAAGGCAATGTCCCTGCAAATTTAAAGTAAATTTACACTTGTCCTGAACAGTTTTTGTAAGTTCACTACAAGCCATCGATATCTTTCGGTTTGCTGGATATCTCTGCAAATTTAGGGCTCTGGCAACTCTCTCGTAGATGTAGCTGCCAGTACTCCTCGAGTCAATTAGACAATCAAGAGTCTCACCATTCACCTCCCCCTTCATAGTCGACCGTTCCAGTGCATAACATTCCCCAAGCTTTACAGTCAATTGAGCTATCACAGGGGATCTCACCTCACCGTCACTTGAAGTCGATTCATTCTGCTCATCTGAAGATTCCCCCTTTCACAGTTGTCTTCCATTCCTGCAGCTCCAGGACGCATTTTCTTGGTGCTCTCTTCTTCTTATCAGTGGGAGTACTTTTCGCCTTGCACGTTTTAGTGAAATGCCTGAGTTTCCCACAATAGCTGCAGGTAGAAAATCGAGCCGGACACTTCTGTCTGGGGTGCCAGCTCTTATCAGAGAAGTAGCATTTTTCAGTAGTTCACCTTTTTCTTTCCTTTGGAGTTCCAGCACTCCTGGATGTTTCCTTTTCAGTTTCTAGCATTTCACTGGACCACATGGCACTTCTCAGTATTTTGGCTAGAGTGACTGTCTGGTCGTAGGTTAAGGGCTCCGTCTCCAGCAGCCTCTGTCGGATGTAACTGGAGTCAATCCTGTTGACAAAAGCATCCAGCTTCAAGGCATTGCAGTGTTGTTGCACATTAACTGCCCTGACATCACATTCATTTGCCAGTGAGTCGAGAGCCAGTGCATAGGCAGCATCACTTTCCCTGGGTTTCTGGTGTCTAGTCAGCAACTGGTGTCGAGCAAGCACTGCATTCCGTGGCACTGCACAGTAAGCAGTCAGACATTCCTGGTCTATAGCCAGAGTGGTAGCTCTTTGCGTTACAGTGAAAGGGACCTCACTCAGCAGAGAGTTCAGGTGGTCCCACTGTGTTGCCTCATCGACCATGTTGTTTCGAGCCATGTAGTAATCGAAACAAGCAATCCAGTGGTTGAAAATTTCTCTGGCCCTCGGGGCAGACTGGTTGATTATCAGCCACTCTGGCTTGAGGGCTGCATTATTTCTGCTAATAAAATTGAAGTGCCAGTTGATGAAGTAGACAAAGACGATGTGGTCAAACAATAATCATGGCTTTTATTAGCAGAAACTCATGGTACAAGAAGGAAAGACAATAGGTGCATACACAGTTATACCCAAGGGGAGTGTTCTTAACAGTAGAGATAATGCACAACCAATACTAGTACAGCAAGGCTCGCCAGAGGGGAGACATTCAGCTTGGCAGACATTCACCACAGCAGGTCCCAAGGGCAGTGTTCATGTCACCAGGCAGTTGAAGGTGCCAAGCAGAACAGAAAGTGGAAAGAAATTCCCAGGCCTTTGTGTTTGCTTTATATTTCATTTTAGGAAATTGCTGATTTAAGAAATTCTGAAAAGTAAAAATAAACTATATTCATGCAGCATCCTGCATAATGTCCCAAAGTGCTTCACAGGAGAGACAGCAGTTAATGTTTTATGCTGGGGAGACTGTTGGCCCTGTTGGCCAAAGGTTTGGTCAATGAGAACATTTTGAAATGGAGATATTTGGGGAGGAAATTTTAGAGCTTAGGACCCTGGGAGTTGAACACACAGCTGCCAAAGTTGGAGCAGTTAAAATCGAGGATGGGTAAGATTTCAGAAGTTTAGGAGAACAGAGGGAGTTGAAGGAATGGATGAATTTATAGGGATAAGGAGGACCCAGGCCGTGGATGGATTAGTGATGAGGATTTGAACATTGAATTGAATTCAATTGTTTACTGTTATATGTACTGAGGTGCAGTGATAAACTTTGTTTTTCATGCTATCCAGTCATTTAACCCATATGTAATGCAACAGATAGTGAAAAACAAAGATTCAGGGAAGGTGTTAAGACCACTGTTCCCTCTAAGCTGTGCACATGTTTGCACGCACACATTTTGCAACCAGTGCACAAAGGAAATTAATGAGCGCACAAAAGGTTATTTTCCTAAAATAATGTAGTAATTAATAATTCTACTTATGGAAACTTGCCTAATTGTTTCTGTTAACTAGTTTGTCAGATAAACAAGTAATTAATAGTCCCTTTTCAAATGGTACCTTGTCCCAGGAATTAATGGGGAAATTAACCGATCCAGTGAAAAAAGGAAAACAGTCAGTAGAGGCCTTTACCTCTACTCATATCCCTGGCATCAGCTGATGCCGGCATGCTGATTAAACCATTGGAAAAGGGCAACCGCCATCTGTACCATTCCATTCGAAGGTAGACTTCTGATCCTCGGGGATGAGTCTGTTCAGTGGAAAAGCAGTCAGTGTCCCAGTGGAAACAACACAAACGGCTTCCTATCCCAGGACATGGTACGGCCAATTAACTGGGATGCCAGTGGAAAAAGGGCTAATCATACTTGTATTATATTAAAACATGCTGATACAGTTTTATTAGCCATGAGAAATAGTCTGTGCTAAAATTATCTTGAAACAATTTCAAGTTTACATTTGCACAAGCATTCAGTGCACTCATACTTTTGTCACAGGAAAATAATTTGCACAACAAAAGATTTTTGTGCTCAGTGATGACTAAACATTAGAGGGAACATTGGTTCATAGGATATTGGAGCAGAAATAAATTATTCAGGCCATTGAGTCTGCCCCGCCATTTAATCAAAAACTGATCAATTTTCCCGCTCAGCCCCCTACTGCCTGGTCTTCTCCCCGTAACCAGTGATGCCCTGGCTAATCAAGAATCTATCCATCTCTGCCTCCATAACCACTTGTGGCAACAAATTCCACAGATTCACTACCCCCTGGTTGCAATAAAACGGAAGTGTTAAAGGGAAAACCACAGTGTAAACAGTGTCCAAAATCATCTTTTACTAATGAAAGGCTCATTCATTGGTGAAGAGTAGGATTGAAACTCTCCTTGAATCTGAAGATGTGTGCTTTTAAAATTCTATGTCTTCTGCCTGACGGCTGAAGATCTGCATTTATCCATGCTGTAAATAAATAAATGAATTATATATATTTTGTGTACATTTTTAAATCCACATTCGTTGGCAGAATCACAGATGGCAATGAAGAAAGTACAGGAAGGTGCAGCACTGGATTAAGGCCAACTGATAGGTCAAGCAGAGCCCAGCAATGGTCCCCCCTCAACCCTTCCATTGTCTAACTGACAAGGTATCAGTAAGTTCAGAATGTGAAATAATAGATTAAAAATTCAGTTTTTCTCCAGGCCTTTCCCCAGAACTATATTATATGTAATGTGTATCTGTACTGTATGTTTTTTTTTCATTTATTGTGGGGGGTATCCTTTTTGTGGGGCTCTAGTTCAGCTGCACCCATGGTAAATCCGCCACTGGAAAATACTTTGTGGTGACCTCTTCCCTTGGTGCCTTAAGCATATGCTTAATCTAGGCCTGGGAGGGTGACAGATCAGTTGGTTCCATGGTGCCAAGACAACAACCTTCCCCTCAACGTTAGCAAAACCAAGGAACTGATTGTGGACTTCAGGAATAGGAAATCAGGAGAAAACAAACCAGCCCTCGTTGAAGGGTCATAAGTGGAAAATGTTAAGAGCTTCAAGTTCCTGGGTGGCAACATCTCTGAGGATCTGTCCTGGGGTTTCCGCATCGATGCAATCATGAAGAAGGCTCACCAGCGGCTATACTTCATGAAGAATTTGAGGAGATTTGGTCTGTCCCTACAGACTCATGCAAATTTATACAGGTGTGTCATGGAGAGCATTCTGACTGGTCGCATCACTGTCTGGCATGGAGGATCCAACGCACAGGACAGGAATAGGTGCAGGGAGTTGTGATCTCGCCCAGTGCCATCTTGGGCATCACTCCATCAAGGACAACTACCAGAGGTGGTGTGTTAAGAAAGCACCCTCTGTCATCAAGGAACCTCACCACCTTCTTCCCACTGCTAGCATCTGGAAGGAGGTACAGGAGCCTAAAGACAAATACCCAATGGTACAAAAACAGCTTCTTCCTCTCCAGAATCAGATTTCTGAATGGACAATAAACCACAAATGCTACTTCACTTTGTCTTCTTATTGCACTAATTTATTTATTTTTATATGTAATTTTTTTAGCAATATTTGCATGAATATTGTTGCAAAACAATGAATTTCATGGCACACTCATGCTAATAAATTCTGGTCTGAGTTCTGAATTCCATTTGATAATATTCCGTGCATTTTAATAGATCAATGCTGCGGATGTTCAAAGAATTTTATTCCATCCGATATGTTAATACTACATATGTAGGCACAATGCTATATTATAGACATATTGATTACTGATACTATAGAAGCTTTCTATGATATTGGAGTTGTGAAGAGCGTTGAAAAAGCATTGTGTGTCCTGTGGTAAATCAGTCTGGAAAGATCATCTCTTCACCTCTTTACATATGCACAGTTAAAGCCCCTGATGTTAATTTGACAATAACTTGTGTGAAAGCTTTAGCTGCAGTAAAATTAGTTACACGCTTATTAGGACAAAATTAACAATTTGACCTTAATTCCATCTTGCAAGAATAAAGGGAAAAAAATTGCATATGGGGGATTATTATAAAATGTGTGAGATAGTTAAAATGGAACTTGTTTGGAAGAGTCTGCTCTGTAAACCCTTTCATCTAAGCTGGGAGCTTGCTTTTAGCGCTTGGTGTTGGAAGAGCCTTACTGCATCATTTGGCATTTCTGTATAAACTGACATAAATAAATCCGGCTGATAGTTTTAACCTGTACTTTTCTTGGAGCATAACTGATTCCATCTTTCGGAGAAGCAAGAAAGTGTCTGATGTAATTGGCCATGAAAAGTGGGTCACCATGCATAGGGTCAGAGGAGTCTTCAGATGTTGTTGAAGATGGGAATTTATGAGGGGAGGTTATTTAGGGTGTAAGTGTTCTTTGGAACAAGATGGATGGAAAAGAGATTTAACCAAGATCTATGATATAATGAGAGTTCCAGGCAGAGGGAATTAGGAAAGAATCAATTACTAGAGGGCATAACTTTATTGTTATTGAAGGAAGGAATAGAGGTGGGGGTTGATTGGATGTAAGGATTCTGGAACTCACTGCTAGAATAGTCACTGGAGGCAGAAAGCATGAGAAACAGAGTGCATCAGCTAGCAGAATGACTGGCTCGCAGCTCCAGACACCTGGGCTCCATTCTGCCCTCTAGTTCGGTCCGACTGGGCATTGCACATTCATCCTGTGAGCGCCTGGGTTTCCTCTGGCTGCTCCGATTTCCTCTCAACTCCCTGAATTTGCCCTCTGTGTATGCAACAAAAACAACAGCACTTGCTTGTGGCGCGTGCAGATGTAACCACGTGATTCAAAGCGTCATTGTCATTGGGTAATAATGACGGCTCTGACCGAAGCACAGTAGAAGGTTCCAAAAGTCAATTAGCATTGAGTTTTAGCCTTGTAGGTCTATTGATACATGAAAGTTGGGCTTACAAAGTATTTTTTGTTGTTATAACTAACTATAGGGATATGTTCATTAAAAAAAAATTCTGCTGAAACACTGGATAAAAAGTTTATAGACAGTCATTTTAGTGTCATCCTCTCTGATGGTGTCACCCGGAATGGTCCACACCCCTCTCGTGACACCAGTGCTCCCATGTTTTAAAAACAGAGCGTTTAATTGGAAATCAGTGCAAGTGATGGATCTGAGCCATTTACGTTTTAGAAAGATTTAAAACCTGTGGCCTTTGTGTGCTCTGCAAAGAATATTGTGCAAATGGCAAGTGTTGAAATAGTTTCCCTGTTGCCATGACAAACACTTCACGAGCGTGAATAGGGCAATTTGATTTTTCCGAAAACAGAAGGCACATGTGGATGATGAGGGCATCACCCTTGCACTGCTCGACATTGTCCGTGCCAGGAGAAGTAATAGCTGCACGGATAAGAGCTTATGGGGAGGGAGCTGAAGTGGTCTCAGTTCCAAATGATCAGGGTGGGGGTTGGCACTGGCCACAGGTGGCCAATGGCAGGCCGTGGAGCTCGCCAACTTCATTGCTGGTCCTGACATGCAATATCTCTTTCCACATCAGAACATGCCCACTTGAGCCCACACACCACAGGCACACTGACAGCCATGTACCTTGTCTGGCATAAGGAGGCTATTCAGCTAATTGACTCAATGCTTGCACTTTAGCAGAGCAATTTGGTCAAACCCATTCCTTTTTCCTCAAAAGGCATATTTCATAGACATGACCATCAACACCCCTTTCATTCTTTCATCTTTTCCCCACACTAAAGGTGGTTCACACTGACCCAGCCAATATCATGAAGAAAGCATGTCATGCCTTTACTTCCTCAGGAGGGTTGATATGACATGGGAAACCCTGGCAAATGTCTACAGATGAGTGGTGTAAAGTGTGCTGTCCAGCTGCATCACGGTCTGGCATGGGGACACCAATACTCCTGAGTGGAAAGCCCTGCAAAAGGTAGTGGAGACAGCGCAGGACATCACAGGCAACACCTTCCACACCATCGAGAACAGGGAACGCTGCCATCGGAGAGCAGCAGCAGTCATCAAGGGCCCACACCACTCAGCACACACTCTGTTCTCGCTGCTACCATCAGGAAAGAGGTATCGGTGCCACAAGACTCGCACCACCAGGTTCAGAAATGGCTGCTCCCCCTCCACCATTGGACTCCTCAACGACAAACTCCATCAGGGACTCGTTTAAGGACTCTTACTTTTGCACTTTATTGATTTATTTTCCTCTCCGTATTAGACAGTCAGTTTGTTTACATTTCTTTAATTATTGACAGATATATAATCGAGAACAGTTTTTTTTTGCACTGCCATTAAGTGGTAATTCTGTCTCACAAGCAGAAAAAGAATCTCAGGGTTGTATGTGATGTCATGTATGTACTCTGACAATACATCTGAAATCTGAAATTTGTCTTTGAGAGAAGATCAGGAGGTAACAGGGAAATGCCACATGGGCAGCAACCGAAGTCAGGATGGAACCAGAGTCAGTGGATCTGTGAGGCAGGAGCTCTCAATGTTGTGTAGTGGAGCGATGTAACAAATGGCATGGGCTTCCTTGGATTGTAGCTGTCAAGGGAATCTGGGACAGGGCAGGACACATCCATCTGAGGCACCACCCCATTCAGGCAGCCATGACCACTGCACACACTGTCTCTGACTGCATACTCACTGTCCCCTAACCCTAATACTCACAGCCCTACTATCTACACTCACTCCTCCTTCACTCCCCCCTCACACCCCTCTCACTCCCCCACACCTCTCACTTCCCCCATTGCCCCTCACTTCCCCTCATTCCCACTCACTCCACTTCCCCTCATTCTCACTCACTCCCCCTCACTATCCACTCACTTCTCCACTAACTCTACACTCACTCTCCCCTCACTATTCCCTCACTCCCCCACTAATTAGACACACTCCCCCCTCATTATCCCCTCACTCCTCCACTAACTCTACACTCACTCTCCCTTCACTATCCCCTCACTCCCTCACTAACTCTACACTCACTCCCCCTCACTATCCCCTCACTGCCCCACTGACTCTACACTCACTCTCCCTTCACTATCCCCTCATTCTCTCACTAACTCTACACTCACGCCCCCCTCACTATCCCTTCACTGCCCCACTAACTCTACACTCACTCCCCCTCACTATTCCCCTCCTCCCCATTTACTCCATACTCACTCCCCCCTCACTATCCCCTCCTCCCCATTTACTCTATACTCACTCCCCCCTCACTATCCCCCTCTCTCCCCTACTAACTCTACACTCACTCCCCCTTCACTATCTCCTCACTCCCCCACTAACTCTACACTCACTCCCCCCTCACTAGCCCCTCCTCCCCATTTACTCTATACTCACTCCCCCACACTATCCCCCTCTCTCCCCCACTAACTCTACACTCACTCCCCCCTCACTAGCCCCTCTTCCCCATTTACTCTATACTCACTCCCCCACACTATCCCCCTCTCTCCCCCACTAACTCTACACTCACTCCCCCTCACTATCTCCTCATTCCTCCACTAACTCTACCCTCACTCCCTGCATCACTCCCCCAAATGATCTCCCCCAACTGAAATGTCACATTTCTTTCCTTGCACCAAGTAAATTATGAATATTTATCTATCCTAGAACGCTTCCATCAGTGCTGTCTCCGCTCCATCCTCAACATTCATTGGAATGACTTCATCACCAACATCGAAGTACTCAAGCTGCCAGAGTCCGCAAGCATCGAATCCACGCTGCTGAAGACCCAACTGCGCTGGGTGGGTCACGTCTCCAGAATGGAGGACCATCGCCTTCCCAGGATCATGTTATATGGCGAGCTCTCCACTGGCCACCGAGACAGAGGTGCACCAAAGAAGAGGTACAAGGACTGCTTAAAGAAATCTCTTGGTGCCTACCACATTGACCACTGCCAGTGGGCTGATATCGCCTCCAACCGTGCATCTTGGCGCCTCACAGTTCGGCGGGCTGCAACTTCTTTTGAAGAAGACCTCACTGACAAAAGACAAAGGAGGAAATACCCAACACCCAACCCCAACTAACCAATTTTCCCTTGCAACCGCGGCAACCATGCCTGCCTGTCCTGCATCGGACTTGTCAGTCACCAATGAGCCTGCAGCAGACGTGAACATACCCCTCCATAAATCTTCGTCCGCAAAGCCAAGCCAAAGATTGTAGTTGGTGTACAGAACCTCCCTCCTTAGCAGCAGCGAGGAAGAATTCCAGTGCCTCTGCACTTCATACTTGTGTACATGCCAGTAAACCATTCAATATGACCATTGAAATCCCCCACCATGCTGAGCTCCATCGTCACTGGGGTCAGTTCCTGGAATGCCCTCCTCATCAGCACTTACACACATTCAGCTTCTTACCGTCAATTTAATATGGGCAACAAATGCTCCCTCTGGTGGTGAATGAATCCCACAAACAAAAGAAACAGAGGGATCTCGTGTGTGGAAAGGCCCACATCATTGCTGTGATTTCTTGATGGTGGAAATGCTTCTGAAATCGAATCTTGTGGGACTACCTTGCGGAATGTCAGAATAATGCGTAGTGATAAACTACATTGAGTTCTATAGGCACTGGAATATGCTCCACAGTCCTCCCCGTCCGTCTCATGAAACTCAGTCATCGCGGTAGCTGAGAGAAAGGCTCGCTCTCCACCCACCAAACCCATGGCAATCTGTCCATCTGGAATGCAGGGATTTTCTCTTTTGATAAACAAAGTAAATACTCAGGCATTTTGTTCAAATCAACTTTTAAGATTTTTGCCTTGATAAGCAGATTGGAGGCCAGCAGAAAACATGTCCGTCTTGTCGGAGGTCACTGGGGAATCAGTGCATAAACAGCAGGAAGTGTTCTTGTCAGGGAAGCCCAGACTGTCTGCTGTGTATGCCTTTGATTTTCAGAGAGGAGAGGGAAGGGAAGGAAAAGAGATGTGCCAAGGTGCACACCCCCTCCTCAAACATTTCGAATTCCTCCTGGAAATGGATCTAGGTGAGAATTCTAGGAACTTGGTGAATCACCCAGCAGGGTAATTGAAGACTGATTTGAGTTCCAGATAAGACCCTGTTGTTCCTTATCCCAGATCACAGATCATAGCTGCTGAAAGACATTTCATACAGAAGCCCATTAAGTGGTACAACTGACACTGGTCCAACAAACCACTGTTGTTCTGCGTTAAATGTGTGAAATTTGGGCCAGCAAGAGAAAAGCTCAGTATACATGCATTTGGGATACCCACACCCATCATCTCACTGCCCTGTCCTGATGTTCAGCTCATCTTTAACACATGAAAAAGGAGCAGAAAAACACCACTTGATATAAGGACACAAGAAATAGGAATAGGAGCAGGCCATTCAGCCCATCAAGTCTTCTCTGTCATTCAATAGGATCATGACTGATCGGATGATAGGCTCATCTCCACCTACCTGCCCTTTTCTCCGTATCCCTTAATTCCCCATCTATGTAAAAATTTATCCAAGCTTAACCTTATCTTAAATATATTTACTGCGGTCACCTCCACTGCTTCAATGGCCAGCAAATTCCATAGATTCACCACCCTCTGGGAAAAGCAGTTCCTCCTCATCTCCATCCTAAATCTTCTACCCTGAATCTTGAGATTATGTCCCCTAGTTCCCATTTCATCTACCAACGGATTTGCCCGAAATTGCCCAGGCTGCCTCGCATCTCACCTCCAGGCCGCTGCCTCCTCCGAGAATCAGCTACTGGTGCAGGCACCGGACACAGGAGGGCTGTCCCCAACCATTCTGACCCAGCTCCATCCTAGGCTGAGACTAACATCAATCCCCAGGCCCGGGCCGCTTCATTGTCCGGGGGGAAGGCCCGTTGCTGTGGGAATGGGGCTGGGTGATGCTGCATAAACCCTCAGATGTTATCAAGCAGAGATGCAGGAAGTTCATAGGCAGTCATTTCATCCACCAGCAGCAGGCCTGTGCACAGGCTGCGACTGCCTGGTCATGTGACGGCCAGCCCTGGGCATATGCTCGCTGATATCACAGGTCCTGAACACTGACATTGAGTGCCAGTTCTTGGAGAAGGCCATGGTCTATGTCCGGTACCCGGGCTGGAGGTGAGATGCGCGGTGCCCCGGATGTGAAAGTGCCCAGGACTGGGACGTGGTGGAGTGGGGCTGCCATTATTGTTAATTTGTTTATCTTTTTGCTTTCTCTGTCTGATTTTTTTTTCTTCTTGCTTTGCCCGAATTTTCCCCACTATTTTTCCAAGGTCGTACGTCTATGGTCTGTGGGGATTTCCTCTAGGTGCCTCCTTTCCTCTATGGTTTCCTCCCACCCTTTGAAATATATGGGGTTTGTAGGTTAATTGGGATATTTGGGATGCATGGGCTTGTAGGCCGAAGGGCCTGTTTCTGTGCTGTATGTCTAAAATCTGAAAAAAAAATTAATATGGAAAACATAATCAACAGTTAACGTAACAGTGGAATTGGTACAGTGTAAGGAAAGAATGTGAAGCAGAATTGAAAGAGGCATGGAAAGAGAAAAGATGTGAAGGGCAGAAGATCATGTTAAGAGAGGAAGAAAAACCCAACAGGAGGGAAAAATAAAGTTTAAAAATAAAGACACTAACGATGCAATAACAATCCCTAAACAAAGAGTTAATTTTAATTTAGACACACAGCATGGCAACAGGTCCTTTCGGCCCACGACTCTGTGCTTCCAAATTTACCTACAGCCCCCCCCCACCCCCCGGTACAAACGGTGGGAGGAAACTGGAGCCCCTGTGGAAAACCCACATAGATATGGGGAGAATGTAAAAATTCCTTACAGACAGTGCGGGATTCAAACTCTGGTCCTGATCGCTGGCGCTGTAAAGGCGTTGCGCTAGCCGCTAGGCCAATCGTGCCGCCCTCGTCGAGCTTTCAGGTGGAAGGACTAGTCAGAAAAGGAAAATCCTTGTCCAATGCCCCTGACTATTTCCCCAGCTCATGACTCTGACAAAACATCTATTACTCACCATTGTGGGATTTACACCCACACTATGGTCGCTTCACCTTGCAGCAAGATCGTCGGATCCCCTCTGCACTATTCAGACGGATTCCAGCAGAGACACTTTCCACTGCCTTTGCTTTCATATTCCTTTTTACCTTTACCAAATCAATGCACTATCCTCATGACTGAAAGCACCTGTATGAGAGAGAAAGAGAGAGGGAGAGAGAGTGAGAGTGAGAGAGAGAGAGAGAGAGAGAGAGAGAGAGAGAGAGAGAGAGAGAGAGAGAGAGAGAGAGAACTATACCTCTATGGGAGTGATTCCTGTTTGTACTCCTGAATCCCCACATCATATTTAAATGTTCTGCTTTATTCTTGATACTCACATGAGAAAGTCGACTTCTCCATATTGATTTTCTCCGAAATTTTCATCATTTCAGAGATCTGAGCCTTCTAAGTTTGTCTCGAGCAGTTTAACCCATTAAACCTTGACATTACGTCCCAAACATATCTCTTATTTAGAATATAAAACATCATATTTTTATGATATTATTTGGAAGGTACAGAAAACCAGCAACTGCAGGTTCAAGAACAGTTTCTTTCCAACAGCTTTTGAATCTCCTCTTGTCACGCTAATCAAGGAACTCACAACATTGACTGTGTGGACTATTGCAAGTCACATATTTTTGGAATAGGATCATTGTGCCATATTTAATACCTAACCAGCAATTGCCACATCCCAAGGGTCACTCAAGCACAACGCTGTAGAATTTGCCTGAAGCCTGGAATAAACAGGACAATTTATTATTTTCCAGAGGGGAACAGACAAGGCTCCCTTCTTGAGTGCAGCAGTTTGCAAAAGCCACTTTCAGGTGCATTCTCCACCAAGACTGAGAAGAAACTAGAACAGAGTACCTTGAAGGATCATTTCAGAGGGCAGTCAATGGATCAACACGGGGTGCTACGATATATGATGTACACAACCATGAGGTGAGTTTAATTTCTGGGACACATTCTTTCCATTTGTTCTTAATTTGTTCGTAATTAATAGCAGTATGATTGTCTGAAATGCAAACTCATTTATTGTTGACTTGAAGCTAATTGGTTTAATGCCTCATTAACCTGCCCCCATTAAAATCCATTCAATCCATCTTACATTTGTAAAGATTAGCTGGCCTTCAGTTAGAGCAGCATTGTTTAATAAGGAGAGGTGTACATTCAATTTAGGCTTATGCCATGACTCTCAACAAACAATGGAAAATCAGTTTGAAGAGAACCAAAGACCAATTCTATAAAGTGAAACACAAAAGTCTGCAGAGCAGATCTTGTGATTGCAGCAAAAACACACTGGGGGAACTCAGAAGGTCTCACAGCATCCATCAAAGGTAAAGATATAATACTGACGTTTCGGGCTTCATTTTCAAACTGGGCACCCTCCAACTGGATGGCATTAACATCGACTTCTCTGATTTCCATTAACTCCCCCTGCTCCTCACTCTTCTTCTTTCCCCTGTTGCCTTTCCCCCTATCTCTCTTCCCTTTTTCCTCTTTTTCCTTTCACAGGGCCAAAAACCTTTCCTCTTAACCTATCCAATGAACACCTTGTATTGGTCTGGACCCCTCCCCCTCCCATTCTTCAGTTGTTATTCTGACTCATTCCTGTTCTTTGCTTATACCTTGAAGAAGGTCCCAGGCCCAAAATGCCAGTAATATATCCTTACCTTCTATGGACACTGTGAGACTGGCTGAGTTCCTCTTGCATTTCAGTGTGTCAATTCCTTAAAATGACTAGAAACAAGGAGTTGGGAAATTGCTCGGAAGCTCCTAAACTGCAACCCATACAACTCCATCTACTTTTGGCACTGAACGCCCAATATGGCTCATGGCCACTTTCTGCCAAAGTCACCAATTTCAAACATTTTCCCAACTGGATCGTTTCCAAATTGGAATTGTCATATTTGCACAGTAGCAGGATGTTTCTGAGCTGTAATCCACAGGCTCGATCCTTTTACAGCACCTGTGGGGTTTAACTGCAATGAATTCAGTGAACATGAAGCCACCACGCTGCCATCAAAACATTAACGAAAGGCCACCCACTCAAAATGTTAACTGGTAACTTCTCTCTCTCATCTGCCCTTTGTGTTTTAATTTAGAATTTCTTTTTCTTTGCTTTTTGATTGCCATTGGTCCAATAGATGGGCAGATGTGGAGAAAATACAAAGGTGCAAAGGAACTTGGGAGTCCCTCAGGATATCTTAAAGATTGATCTCCAGGTTGAGTCGGTGGTGAAGAAGGTGAATGCAATGTTGCCGTTCATTTCTAGAGGGATAGCATACAAGAGCAGGGATGTAATGTTGAGACTCTAAATCACTGGTGAGACCACACTTGGAGAACTGTGTACAGTTTTGGGGCGCAGTATTTGAGAAAAGACGTGCTGGTGTTGGAGAGGATTCAGAGAAGGTTTACTAGAAGGATGGAAGGGTTAGCATATGAGGAACAATTTTCGACTCTTGGCCTGTAATCCCTTTCTGATCACAGAGCACTGATGGCATAGGGAATACTTAAAGTGGTATGTGAGTGGAAAGAAAAAGGTTGAGTACCACCGATTATTAGGTTGGCACAACATTGTGGGCTGAAGGGTCTATACTGAACTGTATATTTCTATGCTCTACATTCTGAACACATGCCTAAAAGCGCGACCAGGGATGTGGTGTCTTAAAGATGGAAATCGCTTCTCCTTAAAGATGGAATATCAGGAGTGAGAGGAGTCTTGAAGAAACTCAGTAAGTTCCTCAATGATCAGGGGAAGCAGGGATGTCAGCAAGAGGTGAACAAAATTTGGCAAGTCTCGGGCAATGGACATCAAGGGCAGTTTATAGGGAGTGTAAGAGGGCAGGCAGGTGTGCAATAAAGGCATAGATGAAATTCACCACTCTCTGCCTGCAGTGGCTTCTCAGCACCCACAGCTTTATGGAAAGGTGCTTTATTTCCCCTGAAAGTTAATACCCTACAGGCAGGAAAGCTTGAAAATATTTTGAGTTACATAAAAGGGATTTGATTGATTATAAGAGAACTGGAGACATATATATTGCAACTCCTGCCTTCACCCAGCTGGATGGAGATTAAACAATTCCAGCTTCTCAGACCTGACACGTACTTAGTACTTGACTTCTGATTAATCCCCAATAAACTTGTCGTAAACTTTAATCCTTTGCTGTGAAAGTCCTTGTAAGTTAACAAGAGAGTTAAGACCTCGTGTGAAATAAGGAAAGTGGGTTAAAGCAAAGCAGTCAATGAACGATATTGTGATATGTCTAAGCTTAGAATCATAAATTGTTCAAGCTTTGCTCCTCAAACACAAGGATCAGGCCCTGAATTTTTTACCCATATATTCATTACTCCTCTTAAAGCTGTTAGTTACATCAGTTTTATCTTAATTTAAAAACAAATTACACATAAACTATCAATATTTCTATTCCTGCTAATTTTTCAAGATGATATTTCAGAACAAAAGCAAACAATTCACTGTACTTCAGGATATAATCAGTTGGCTGCTTTTGGGGCCTAATTTGGCACACACACAGTAAATCACATTAGCCACTGTTCATCCATTATTCATGTTCCCTCTGGCTCCACGTCTTACAGCTTTTACGATTTAACAGCCTCTGTATCTACTTCTCTGTGCCTGTGCTCTTCAACCCTCTGAGATCTCTGCACATTTTACATTATGGACTCATCTCATTCCCGATTTGAATCCCTCCATCAGGGGGCACAGTTAGCGTGGAGGCTAGCACAACGCTGCTGCAGTGTTAATGACCGGGGCCTGGGTTCAACTCTGGCACCGTCTGTAAGGAGATTGTACATTCTCCAAGCGTCTGCGTGGGTTTCCTCCGGGAACTTTGGTTTACTCCCATCCTTCAAAACATACTAGCGGTGTTAGGTTAATTGGGTGGCACCGGCTCATGGGCTGGAAGAGCCTGTTACCATTTGTATATCTAAATTTGTTTAAAATTTAAATAAAATTTTTAAAATTGCTTGTGGCCGTAGGTTTAAGCACCATCACCAAGTTCTGGAATCTCTAAACCTCTCCAGTTCTGTTGTCCCCTTCAAATCGTCCTTATGGCTCAAAATTTGGATTTAATTCCTTGATATAGATTTTGTTACAAAATGTGCTCAACAGCACAGCAAGTCCTAACTGGTGAAGTATGATTTTTAGCATTGATAAATCCCTTTGTTCAAATTGCCAAACGCTGAGCGATTTTCCAGTGTTTCCGCTCCATCATTTGACTTGAGCAAGGAGGGTGACGGGAACAGCAGAGGTTGTATTACAGAGGAATGGAGCAAAAACACTGGCTGTTAAGAACATCCTGTCCTCCTATTTTAAATTCTTAAAACTTCTTAATTTGTCTTAATTCCTGTCAGAATTCCTAATGTGAGCTATGGGTTGGCAATTTGCTGACTTGAGAGCAGTGGCTTAATAACTTTATTGCACTACAGAGTTCATATTGCATGGAGGAGGCCATTCAGCCACACATGTATTCTAGCTCATTGAAATCATCTCTAATTAGCAGAGCTCTTCCCCTGGAAATCAGGAATATTATTCTTTTAATTTCCTTCTTGAAAATTGTTGATTATTAGAACATTAAAAAAAAGTCAGTGCAGGATCAGTTTCTTTGATTGATCTTGTCTGCGGTGACCATGATGCCAAATTACACTAATCCCAAATGCCTGGTCATGTTCTGAATTCCTGCATGCCTAAATACACTGGACGATGAAGAATTTGCTTCCTGGATGTATTTTGTGGATATTGGGCTACTGATCATGAAAATCACATTAAAAAATTTCGAACCCCATACTGGCTTTTTTAGATTTAGCCTATTTTGTGATTTCTTGTCATATTTTAAGTCTTCTAGTATAAAAGCTGTTTTGGTCAGTCCAAGCATGCCTAGGCATGTACTCAGTGCAGGTGCTATGCAAATGTAGCATTAGGCCAGGGCATGCTTGGTCAGCAAAGAAACAGACAGGCTATAAAAGCAGCTCACATATACAGATGTTGTGCATTACATTGATATTGATTGAATGCATGTTGATGCACATATTCTTCAGGCCATGGCATAGTGAGTGTACTTAACAAAGCATTTATTGTCTTCGGGAAGTGTCAATACAGCAGAAATATCTCATCAATGTCGCAACAGCTGCGATACACGCTGTTACATATGTGGTGAGTGTATGGTTGAGTAAAAGTTAATTTAATGTTTCTCAATTTAAAGTTTCTCAAACATCCTTCATGATACAGCAAATCTTTGTGTTTAGCTTGATGTTGTTTATCATAATATCCAATTTTTTTCAGGAAGGAGGGAGCTAGATCAGATTGTTGAGTGGTGTCACGCCAACAGCCCTGTGCTTATCATTAGAAAAGCCAAGGAAATGATTGGGGGCTTCAGGAGGAAGTCAGGGGAACACAATCAGTCCTCGATGAGGGCTCAATAGCGGAGAGGGACAAAGACTTCAAATTTATGCGTGTCAACATCTCTGAGGATCTGTCCTGGAGCCTCCAAGTCGATGAAGAAGGCTGTCCAGCAGCTATACTTTGTGAGGTGTTTGAAGAGATTTGGTATGTTATTGATGACTCAAAAGCTTCTACAGGTGTACCGTGGGGTGCATTCTGGCTTTTGCATTATTGTCTGGTACTGAGGTGCCAACACTCAGGACAAGAACAAACTCAAGAGGGTTGTTAACTTCGCCTGCGACGTCATAGGCACCAAACCACTCCATCGAGGACATCCACATGAGGCAGTGTCTTAAAAAAGCAGCCTCCATCCTCAAGGATGCCTACCACCCAGGCCATGCCCTCTTCACTCTGCTACCATTCAGGAAAAGGTACAGAAGCCTAAAGACAATCACTCAGCTTCTTCCCCGCTGCCATCAGATGATTAATGAACCAAAGCCACTGCTTGTTTTACACTTTCGTGCACTAATTTTTAATTAATTTTTTGTAAGATGGTTATAATATGATGTTGCCACCAACCAAAAAATTTTGTGACTTATTCATGGCAATAAATTCTGATTCAGATTCTGCCAATGGTCGTGAAAGTGGCAGACAGAAAATGATGTGGAGAAATGCAAAGTCATTCACTTTAATGGAAAAAGTAGAATGAAAAGTGGTGGGGTTAATAGGATCTGGGACACAAATGACTGAAATTTAGTGTACAGGTATGGGAGATTAAGGGTATGTTAGCTTTCATATTAAAGAGAAGGTCACTACAAGAAAACAGACATCTTACTTCAATTGAAAAAGACCTGAATTTGCTGGAGGAAGACAACAGGCTCTGCAGCGTCCAAAGATATACAGGTTGAGTACCCCTTATCTGAAATGCATGGGGCCAGAAGTGTTTCAGATTTTGGAACAATGTGTTGAGGGTAACTAAGCAGCGCAGTAGCATCAGCAGAATCCCTGTATCAGCTGTTAAACAACGGCAGGCTTTCAGTCTCCACCTACGATGCTGTGTTTTGATTAAAAGGTTACAGTACACTGGATTTTATTTTTTCCAATGCACTAATGTTGCTGGTCACGTTACACTCTGTGGTGTAACCATTGTATGTATTTATTGTTTTGAGCTGACCCACCCCCTGAACCTGTGACTCCTCCCTCCTGGAAATCCCTAGAAAGGTTGTTATGCCCAAACTCCTCCCTCAGTACCTGGCTTGGAACTGGGCTAGCGACATGCGAGATATGTTGATGTTTTAAGGTGATTAAAGACTATTAATCACAACCCTCTGTCTAATGTGCTACATGCTTAAAAGTGGCGTTTTAGGTGGAGATGAATTACAGATATCACATGAAAATAATGTTTTGTACTTACCAAAAAAAACTTGATCTCTGCTTACGAAAGAAGGTAAATGCAGCACCAAATACTAGAAATTCTGCTGGATGGCTTTCTAAAATGTTTCCTCCAGAGTCATTACAGGTAACCATCTGGTGCCAACAGGGTGTCGGAGCCCCACTTGGGCAAATGGGGTCAGGTGTGGAATTTTCCATTTGTGGCATCATGTGGCGCTCAAAAGGTTTCGAAGTTTGGAACATTTTGAATTTTTGGATAAAGGGTACTCGACTTGTACTATGAATATTTTGGGCCTGAGGCCTTTGTCAGACTTGTAAGCAAATTCTAACTTGGTGTGAAAGCATCTTGCAGCACACAGAGATGTTTCTGAGGGAATGCTGCCGACTGGCACATTCCAGGCTGCAGGGGTACGTGGTGAGGAACTGAAGCTTGGCAGCTGTGGGGAAAGACCACAGTTTGGAGTCTTTCTGCGACCGGGACAGAGTCCAAGGAGAAGTCCTTCAAACAACAGAGGTAGGGTGTATCAGCAAGGTACCACATTGGTGGCAATGGTGCTAAATAGAGAGCAAATGTAACAATGTACAGTAATGGTGATGTATGGATATGACTCTAAGGATGCAAAAAGAATTTGAACAAGTTTCTTTTGTAAATAAGCTATTGTGAAAAAAAATTATTTTTGAAATTTTATTTTACCAGGAAACAGCAAGTCGGACATGCATCTGATTAATGGACATGTTTTCTCCACTTTGAAAAGCAGTAATGGACTGAATTAAAAACATCTGTCCAACAGCAGATTGCTACACTTCATCTGCTCTGTGATTTAGCAACGTTCTGCAGCCCCCGGCTGTAGACAAGTAATGTGCTTGTTTCATTCATCATCATTGCCGTGTGGCTTCCCAGAGTAAAGGACAATTCCAGCAATGTGATTTGTCAGCCAGGACAGAAATCCTTCTCCCATCTTTCGACCTTTTGCTGTTTATAGTGTGCACTAACAGTGGGCTCTCGGATAAAAGTTTCTGCCACCTGTAGATGTGGACTCAAATGAATAAGAAGAGGCAGAGTTAAATAGACACTGTGGTTGTTGTGGAATACTCAAAGGCGCTGGAGAAACTTAGCAGTCTCAAAGCATCAAGGCCCACGCCCGAACTGTTGGTTACTCAATAGATACTGCAAGACCTGCTGAGTTCCTCCAGTACTCATGAAGAGGTGGGGATGTTTGGAGGCAAAGAATTGCATTTTGATAGCACCTTTTGTAGATGTTTTAGTGTGTTTGGAAGTGCTCTGCACCCAATAGAGTGCATTTGAAACACAGTGAATTTTGCATATCTGGACCAGTGGCATTGGAATAAGAGGCTGTGATTATTGTAAATATGCAAATTCAGCAGCTCCTGTAGTGTCCTTAGGAGTCAAAGATTTTTCTTTACTGAAAATAGACTTTATTCTCAATAAATTATTGACAATTGGAAAACTGTTCAAAGTCTCTTTCCATCCTTAATTTTGTATCCATACATTCCCATCACTGTACATTGTTACATTCATTTCTGTTTACATCATTGCTTTCCTTCCTTCCCCACCCCCCCACCTCGGTCTTAGCCCCTCAATATTCGGAAACGGAAGGGCTCTAGACTGTGGTCCTTCCCCACAGCGCCCTCATGTTGGCTGCGCCAAGCCTCAGTGCGTCCCTCAGCCTGGAATGTGCCAGCATCCCCCCACCGACACCTCCGTGAGCCGGAAGACCGACAAGTTTCAGGCAGAGCAAATACATAACGAATGTTTTTGGCCTCAGCCGCCCTTTGTCAAGGTATGAGTAAAAAACAGGCTTGAAAAAGAAGATGGGGAGGGGGGGTGAGGAGGGAAGAAGGAGCAAGGGGTGTAGCACAGGCCAACAGGCAAGAGGCCATTGGTGGACATGGGATGGAAGGGAGGAATGGAAAACTGAGAATTAATCTGGGGAGGGGGGTAGCTCTGTGAATGCAGAGTTGGAGGAAAGGAGACAGAGTGACAGGGAAAGAGAGAGAGGGGCAGCTAATTTGCACACAAGCTCCCAATACAGGGTATAATACAATGATGAATTGACGGATTAAAAAGTGTCCAGGGCAAAATGGGATCACAAAACATTCAGATAGGTTGGCATACAGGATGATTACAGTGATACAGTCAATAATGTCTACAATGAGAAACCTGGCTAATTTCCTGTGGAGGATGGAAGGTGAGGGGAGTGTCTAAGTGCATTTCCCAGGGTGGAGATGCCAGCTTTAAGGTGAGAGGGGGAAAGTTGAAAGGAGTTGTGCAGGGCAAGTTTTATTTTTACATAGAGTGTGATGGATGCCGGGGAAGTGGTGGAAGCAGATTCAATAGTGAGAATTACAAGGCATTTAAATAGGCATAAGGACATGTTGGAGATGACATACAAACAGGTGGGATTTGGCTTCATTTCACATTATAGTTGGCACAGAGAGGGCTGAAACGCCTGTCCTGTACTACACAGAGCTATGTTCTATGAATGATTTCTTCTTAAGTAAAGGTGGCATGGTGAGCATCAAGGGCAGCATGGTCAACATAGCAGTTAGCACAATGCTGTTACAGTGCCAGTGATCCGGGTTCAAATTTGGTGCTATCTGTAAGGAATTTGCAGTGCTATTGGCTTCTGTTTTTTTTAAATCTTTATTTAATACCTTTTTGTTTTAGTAAAGTTATTTTGTGGGTTGGAACAGGGATGCAGGCAATCACAGATTTCATAATAAAATTTTGAAACCATTTTAGCAGATGCAAAGACACCCACATTCAAACCTATAAACAAGCATTTTTGTTCTCAATTGAAAACCTGAAACAATGAATGTTTACTCAAAGAGACACCTGTTTAAACAAAAGTAATCTGCCATATGAGCCATGTTTTTGGGAAATTGATACTAAAAGCCAGTATGTGATCAAGCAAGTTATGCGATTTAAGACACTTCAGAAAGCAGCATTTTTCGTTCATCAGAACACCATCAGGAAAGATGGTCACTTATGCTGCTTCTCCTTGTCAGGAGAGAGCAGTGATGCTGTGGCCATTGTAAAGGTCACTTTGGACTGACGCATATCTAGATAAAGAAAGCAAAATCATTCTAGTATTTGGATTGTGTCCATTTTGATGGTTATTTCGTCTGACCCGTGCCTGGGTCTTTGAAAGCATTGTGGAGGTCATAAGTCTCGTAATGCAAGAAAGAGAGAAGTTGTGACAAATCATTCATATGAAGAAACATTCCTCTGAAAGCAACTTGACAAGAATTTGTAAGTTTTGGGAAGTCTGATGTTTCGGTGTCTCAAGTACTTCATAAATACTTCTGAACAACAGTTTTAAAAGTTTTAAGTTTCAGCTCAAGATTTCTAAGACTGAATTTTGAGTCAACTTTTCAGAGTTGTGCTCAAGCTATAATGGTTTGGGTAGTTCACACACACATATACATTTGCACATAATTTATAGTGAAGTAAGATATTATGACATTAATAGTTATAAATAAAAATTATTGTTTTGAAGATACCACTGACTTGGTGAATTTCTATTGCTGCTGGTCTAGTATGTAACAGTACATTCTCCCTGTGTTTGTGTGGGTTTCCTTCAGGCACTCTGGTTTTATACCACCCTTCAAAATATATGGGGTTTGTAGGTTAATTGGATGTATTTGGGAGGTACAGGCTCATGGCCCTGTTACCGTGCTCTCTGTCTAAATTTAACATTTAAAATTTAAAAAAAGAATGCAAAGGAAAGATTTATAACCACTGAGAAAGGTGTGATCAGTGGTTTAATATCTTACCTGTAAGGTGGTGTGTCCAAGCACTTATTAAAGTGCCATATTAATACAAATTTTTCCTTCCCCTCCACTAATCCCATCATCAAACAGATGCATCGTGTGGAAATTATATTCATTTAGCTCTTTGGTTTCTCACATATGTTTTTGCAAACTGATCTGCATATTGGATAGGACTCAAATTTGAGGAACCCTTCCAACTCAAGCCAAAGCTGTATTAGTGTGTGATAGGGTGCATTTCAAAAACAGCAGGTTTGAGAATGGACCTGATGGTTTTCAGCCACAGTATCAAACAGCCTTCCTCTGTGCACAGACCTGGTCACATTGAGAAAACAGGAGATCACAAGCTTGCAGCTGGCTTGATATGTATTATGGATAAACTGCAACAGCCACTGACAGATTAACAGGGGCATGCAATTTGTTGGAGTGGTCTTGCAATCTTCCACTGCCAATTTTTAATGAAAAGAAACTGATTCAACCAAATGGCTGAAGGACAGTGTGCTATCGGCAGCTCGCTGGGCCCTTGAGTCAATTGGATTGGAAGTGTGAAATACATTGCCAAACCAGAAGATAATTTTCCAATGGCTTTTTGCCTTCAATTACATTCCTTTCATGTAAACGCACATGGATTATTAACTAAATGGACAGTCCAGGGAGACATTATGTGTCCAACCTTGGCCTCAGCTGGCTCAATCTTTCATAAGCACCAGAATGTCTTTCTGACTCAATTCCTTCTGAAATTCTCTGAATTTGTTGGCTTGTTCTCAACTCTTGAGTTAAGTTCATTCCAAGATAGTAGTTAGGATTAAAAGGTTCTGGATTGTCACACCTATGATGCTCTGTACATTCATATGGTAACGGTTAAGGTTTAGAAAGCATACATACCAAGACAAAGTGGGAGGAGGCCATTTGGCTCATTTTACACTTGAGCCACTATTCATTCCAGCCTAATCTTTTAACTTGTCCCTTTCTGCACCTAGCCCTTGATTTCCTCAATATCCAAAATGCGTTCAGCTTATTCTTGAATATACTTAGATCACAAAATATAGGCGCAGAAGGAGGCCCATTTGCCCACGAGTCTGCTCCGCCATTCTAATCATGAACTGATTCACCCTTCCACTCAGCCCCACTCCCTGGCTTTCTCCCTGTAACCCTGATACCCTGACTAATCTTTCTTTCTTCTTCTTTCTTTGGCTTGGCTTCGCGGACGAAGATTTATGGAGGGGGTAAATGTCCACGTCAGCTGCAGGCTCGTTTGTGGCTGACAAGTCCGATGCGGGACAGGCAGACACGGTTGCAGCGGTTGCAGGGGAAAATTGGTTGGTTGGGGTTGGGTGTTGGGTTTTTCCCTCCTTTGCCTTTTGTCAGTGAGGTGGGCTCTGCGGTCTTCTTCAAAGGAGGTTGCTGCCCGCCAAACTGTGAGGCGCCAAGATGCACGGTTTGAGGCGATATCAGCCCACTGGCGGTGGTCAATGTGGCAGGAACCAAGAGATTTCTTTAGGCAGTCCTTGTACCTCTTCTTTGGTGCACCTCTGACACGATGGCCAGTGGAGAGCTCGCCATATAACAGGATCTTGGGAAGGCGATGGTCCTCCATTCTGGAGACGTGACCCACCCAGCGCAGCTGGATCTTCAGCAGCGTGGACTCGATGCTGTCGACCTCTGTCATCTCGAGTACTTCGACGTTAGGGATGAAAGCGCTCCAATGAATGTTGAGGATGGAGCGGAGACAATGCTGGTGGAAGCGTTCTAGGAGCCGTAGGTGATGCCGGTAGAGGACCCATGATTCGGAGCCGAACAGGAGTGTGGGTATGACAACGGCTCTGTATACGCTTATCTTTGTGAGGTTTTTCAGTTGGTTGTTTTTCCAGACTCTTTTGTGTAGTCTTCCAAAGGCGCTATTTGCCTTGGCGAGTCTGTTGTCTATCTCGTTGTCGATGCTTGCATCCGATGAAATGGTGTAGCCGAGATAGGTAAACTGGTTGACCGTTTTGAGTTTTGTGTGCCCGATTGAGATGTGGGGGGGGCTGGTAGTCATGGTGGGGAGCTGGCTGATGGAGGACCTCAGTTTTCTTCAGGCTGACTTCCAGGCCAAACATTTTGGCAGTTTCCGCAAAACAGGACGTCAAGCGCTGAAGAGCTGGCTCTGAATGGGCAACTAAAGCGGCATCGTCTGCAAAGAGTAGTTCACGGACAAGTTTCTCTTGTGTCTTGGTGTGAGCTTGCAGGCGCCTCAGATTGAAGAGACTGCCATCCGTGCGGTACCGGATGTAAACAGCGTCTTCATTGTTGAGGTCTTTCATGGCTTGGTTCAGCATCATGCTGAAGAAGATTGAAAAGAGGGTTGGTGCGAGAACACAGCCTTGCTTCAAGCCATTGTTAATGGAGAAGGGTTCAGAGAGCTCATTACTGTAACTGACCCGTCCCCTGAAACCCTCTGGGATCAGCTGAAGACTACCATACTGCAATCCACTGAAGAGGTACTGGTCTTCTCCTCCAGGAAAAACAAGGACTGGTTCGACGAAAACAGCCAGGAAATCCAGGAGCTGCTGGCAAAGAAGCGAGCTGCCCACCAGGCTCACCTTACAAAGCCGTCCTGTCCAGAGAAGAAACAAGCCTTCCGTCGCGCATGCAGCCATCTTCAGCGCAAACTCCAGGAGATCCAAAATGAGTGGTGGACTAGCCTCGCCAAGCGAACCCAGCTCAGCGCGGACATTGGCGACTTCAGGGGTTTCTACAAGGCTCTAAAGGCTGTGTACGGCCCCTCACCCCAAGTCCAAAGCCCGCTGCGCAGCTCAGACGGCAAAGTCCTCCTCAGCGACAAGATCTCCATCCTCAACTGATGGTCAGAACACTTCCAATCTCTTTTCAGTGCCAACCGCTCAGTCCAAGATTCCGCCCTGCTCCAGTTCCCTCAACAGCCCCTAAGGCTAGAGCTGGATGAGGTCCTCACCCAGGATGAGACATATAAGGCAATCGAACAACTGAAAAGTGGCAAAGCAGCAGGTATGGATGGAATCCCCCCAGAGGTCTGAAAAGCTGGCAGCAAAACTCTGCATGTCAAACTGCATGAGTTTTTCAAGCTTTGTTGGGACCAAGGAAAACTGCCTCAGGACCTTCGTGATGCCACCATCATCACCCTGTACAAAAACAAAGGCGAGAAATCAGACTGCTCAAACTACAGGGGAATCACGCTGCTCTCCATTGCAGGCAAAATCTTCGCTAGGATTCTCCTAAATAGAATAATACCTAGTGTCGCCGAGAATATTCTCCCAGAATCACAGTGCGGCTTTCGCGCAAACAGAGGAACTACTGACATGGTCTTTGCCCTCAGACAGCTCCAAGAAAAGTGCAGAGAACAAAACAAAGGACTCTACATCACCTTTGTTGACCTCACCAAAGCCTTCGACACCATGAGCAGGAAAGGGCTTTGGCAAATACTAGAGCGCATTGGATGCCCCCCAAAGTTCCTCAATATGGTTATCCAACTGCACGAAAACCTGACTAATCAAATACCTGTCAATTGCTGTCTGAAATATACACCCAGCGACGTCACCTCTACAGCTGCCTGTGGCAGCAAGTTCCACAGGCTCATGACTGTTTTAAATTGACGCCCTTTTATCGTGAAGTTGTGCTCCTCCATGTGAAACATCCTTGCTACATCTACTCTGTCTGGGCTTTTCAGCATTCGAAATGCCTCTTTGTGGTTTACCCCTCATGCTTCTATACTCCAACGAGTCCAAGAGCCGACAAATGTTGCTCGGATGCCGAGTTTTCACAGCCCTCCTGGATGGAGAATTACAAAGATTCTGGATGAAGATATTTCTGATGCCTGTCCTGATCTCTTGCTTTGAGACTGAAAAGCAAGATGTTCAACAAAATGGAACAATTCTTCTTTGCATCAAATTGTGAGATGGATAATGCAATGCAAAATTTCAACTGTGTGAAGAGGCATCAGGATCATTGATCAAGGCATTTTGGATGTGATGTGCTTTAGTGAATGCACATAAGTGGACTTTCGCTGATTGAATCCCTGGGACAGGGGATTAATCTGCTGAGCTACAAAGGCCAACCCTTTTATTCTTTTGGCCTTGTCTGCCTGCACATTGGAAATTTTATGGGATCATAAATTACACCTTTCACTCTCCTTGTTCATACACATCCTTCATCATTTTAATACTGTCACAGGTGGTCTTTGAACCACTGGTGGTTCGCGGCTTTATGTGTGGACCACAACAATGAGTCAAAGGCAAATATTGATATAATAACATGTGAAAATAGGTGGTAGATTTGACAACAATAACCGCCCCCCCCATAAAAATTCTAAAACAGAATTTCCACCGTAACAAAACAAAGATCTTATTGGTGGTCTGAGATGGGACTCGCTCCACAGCTGATACCCTCAACCCACTGGTAGTCCATAGTTTGAAATAGACACCTTATTTTTACGTCTGGGCTCTCTGCAGCCAGATTCACATTGACTTTACTGCTTTCCACTAAATCTGCTCGCCTTTTCTTTCCCCTTCCCTGTCTTTCCAGTTCTTCCCACCCAGCCATCCCCCATCCCTCATTGCTGCCTCCTTTCTCCACATATCATCTCCTGCCTTTGCCACTCTCCCCACCAACTCTTTTGTTCAGACACCTGCCAGCATTTTCTCATAGTTTGATGAAGGGCTCAAGCCCAAAACGTCAGTTATGTATCTTTACCTTTGCCACTGTTTGACCTGCTGAGTTTCTTCAGCATTCTGTGTTTTACCAGTGGTACATAGTTTGGTTACTGGAGATCTATAGTTAGTAAAAGAATGCTTAAGGTGGTCTATGATGATGAAAATTTGAAAAGTATTGCCCTAAAATATGATCCAAAATTATCAATATATTAATTGAACCTTCTAGAGTAAAAAAATGTACTGGAGGAACTCAGCAGATTTTGCAGCAACTGACATTTTGGGCATGAGTCTTTCTTCAAGGTTGAAGCAAAAAGGAGGCAGGGGCTTGAATTAAAAGGCTGAGGGAGAAGGGAAGAAAGGGCAGGGAGCAGAGCAACGGACAAAATGTTGCTCTGACCTGGTCAAATTGGACATGGACTGGAGTGGAAAGGTGAGAATTGGTTGGGGAATGAGGTGGCTCGAGAATGCAGAGTTGGAGGAAAGGAGATAGAAGAAAAAGGGAAAGAGAGAGAGAGAAATCTAGAGGAACTGATAAATAGAGTTGGGGAAGTGGAGAAACGAGGTGGGGTCTGAAGGAAAATTGATGTTCATGCCATCTGGCTGCAGAGTGGGCAGATGAAATGTGAGGTGTTGTTCCTCCAGTTTGCGGGTGGTCTCAGTCTGGCAGTGCATGAGACCATGGACAGACATATCAGCAAGGGAATGGGGTGCAGCCATGCCACTACGGCGGGCAGAGCCAAGGTGCTCTGCGTCTAGTCCCTCCAATGTAGAGGGGACCACAGCTGAATCCCCGGATGCAGTAAATGACCTTTGTGGATTCACAAATTAAGTGTTGCTTCACCTGGAAGGTCTGTTTAGGACTCCAAGTGGTAGTGAGGGAGGAGGTGTGCATGCAAGTGTAGCACTTCCTGCAGTTACAAGGGTAGGTACCAAGGGAGTGATTGCTGGGAAAGGAGGAGTGGATGAGGGCGTCATGGAGGGTATGGCCCCTGAGGGGAGGAGAGAGAAAGATGGGACTGGTATTGGGATCATGTAGTAGGTAGTTGAAATGGCGGAGGATGATATGCTGGATGCAGAGGCTAGTGGGGTGGTAGGTGAGGACAAGGGGAATCCTGTCCTTGTTGCGCGTAGGTGCAGAGGGGGCCAGGGGAGATGAGCGGGTGAGGTCTGAGTTGATGATGGTAAAGAGAAACCCACATTTTCTGAAGAAGGAGGAAATCTCGGATGGTCTTACCTGGAAGACCTCATCCTGGCAGCAGATGTGATGGAGGTGGACGATTTCAGAGAAAGGAATGTCATCCTTATAGTTGTGAAGAGAGAGAGAGAGCGAGCATCTGCTTCCTCCATGGCCTCCATATATATCCTCAATCATGCACTGCTGCTTCAAAGTTTTGTCATGCCCTCTTTCAGCTTTGTAATTCAGGGAAGTTTACTGGATTCAAAGGAAGTAAATAGAGTGAACTGCTCAAATTCGTGAGTGCTTCAAAGAAGATATCGAGATTTAAATGGAAGGTCATGTGGGTAAAATCATTCTGAATATCAGACTATGATTCCCCTTTCCCCTTTTGCTGTTATTCCTTGTTTCAACTGAATATGGATAAATGGCCCTAATTTGTCTTTGTAAAATCCTTTGCAGTTCTGAAAAATCATTTTCTCAAACCTCCTGTGGGCTACTCAGAGAACAATTCAAGGCTTTGTTTGGGAGAGAAACAATTTGCTTTCATGGGAAATTTTCTCAGAATGTCCTGAAATAGTTCCACAAATTGCTTTTACAAAATGCTTCTGCTGTTTTGGACCATTTTAATTCTGGCAATTTAGCTGTATCTTTAACATGGTTGCAGTTATTAAAATGGAATGTAAGTAAATTGCAGTCAATCTGCAGAAAACATTGAGAGTAGATTAGATGGAAGTGTTCAAGAGTTTAACTTTGTCAGTTATAAGATTAAAAAACCTAGATTTTGCGTTATTTGTAAATATTTTTATAATTAAGAATCTAGGTGTTAGAGACCCTTAATTCCCTCTGAGAAGATAATGTGTTCCACCTTAAGAACGTAAGAAATAGGAGCAGGAGTCGGTTATCCGGCCCATCAAACCTGCTCCTCCATTCAATGAGATAATGGTTCATCTCCTCCTACCTGCCTTTTCTTCATATCTCTTATTTGCCCTACTATGTAAAAATCAATCCAATATATTTAAGATATTTACTAAGGTCTCCTCCACTGCGAATTCCATAGATTCATCAGCCTCCAGGAAAAGCAGTTCCTCTGCATCGTCCTAAATCTTGAGGCTATGTCCATTAGTTCTGCCCCCCGCCCCCCACCGATGGGATAAATTACCTACCCCAATCCATTATTTACAGGTCATGGGTCGTCATGAACACAGCCAGGTTGTTTATGTGAGATGAAGGTTTTGGTATTCTTTGCCTTCAAAGGAGGTGGACTTCAGATCTCTATTATATCTGGGTAAGAACTATTCTTATGCAGGCTCTAAGCTCCTTATGTATAGCAGCGGCCACAAGGGGTTGCAGACTCCATGGAAGTAGAGCACTGGGACAGGGCACCAGAAAACGAGGAGACTACCCACCTGCACCCTCCTCCCCCCGCCCCCCACGATTGAGAAGGAGAATCGGAGAAGATGACCCACAGGACAGTGACCATGGTGGCAGACCAGCGAGAGGCTCTGAAGATGATGGGCTGTTGGCAACTCAAGGCGAGGAAACCACACAGAGTGCGGGCTAACGGCCAACCAATTGGTTTCTCTGGCATGAATTTCTGATTATATATTTTCAGTATGATATAAAACATGATAAAAAATACTGAACGAGACAAGGGTATTTCATGCGTCATATGGTCAATGGGATGTTTTCTGAACATCCCATTCAGTGAGAGGAATGGGTTTGATGGCAGAGGATGGTGCGATCAGGGGCAACACACCAACGTGTGGTGGGGGACTGGAACCAGGACTGCTGGAGACTGGCTCGAGACTGGCTGAAAAGGTATCAGAACTGGGAAGTGAGAGGGTGCCTGGATGCTGGAGGCCTCCTGATTGTGTTGGAGGTTTGCATTTGGAGCTCGGCTTGCTGATGGTTGGACTAAAGGCCATGTGACTGCAGAGGCTGTAGGTGCACTGGAGGTAATTCCATGGACACTCATTGCCTCTGGGGAGGGACTCTCTTTTGCTTCTCTTTTTCTGACTGCTATGGGGGCTGGGCAATTTCTGCTGATGGAGAATCTTTGTCCTTATGGTAGTCTAAAATAAAATTTGTGTAATATTACATTTTCTGTTTTAATGCAAAACAATAAAATAATTGCGAACCTTCTTCCTCTTCTCCCTTCTTCTTCTAAGCTTTAAGACCCTTGGTATTTTTTAACCCCTCTGCTAAGGAAAATAGAACTTTCCTATTTATTCAATTTAGATCCCTCTTTACTTTATACATATCATTTAAGCATTCGCGCACCTGCATTTAATCCAAAGAAAGGGCCAGGTTATCCAATCTGTCCTCCTAGCTACAATTTTCAATGCTGACAACATGCTCAAAGTTTCTCTGGTAGAAATTGGAGTATAGGAGAATGAGAGGAGATCTCATAGAGGCTTTTCGCATTTTGAAAGGTTCAGATAGGGTGGATGCAGGTAAGATGATTCCCTTGGTGGGTGAATCGAGGACAAGGGGTCATAGTCTGAAAATTAGAGGTTATCCATATAAAACAGAGATTAGAAAGAACTTCTTTAGCCAGAGGGTCATGTATGCTGCCTCATACAGCAGTGGAAGGCAGATCACTGGGAGTATTTAAACAAGAAATAGACAAGTATCTCATTAGTGAGGGCATCAAGAGATATGGGGAAAAGGCCGGAAATTGGAACTGGTATAGAGTAGCTCAGTGTAGTTTTACGGAACAGACTCGTTGGGCCTAGTGGCCTGCTTCTGTTCCCTTGACTTGTCAAATGGTGTAAGGATAAAAATAGAATTCCATTCCTTGGCATTTCAGTAAGGTTGCAGTTTGGATCACGTGCTCAAATCCCCAAGTAGGATTTGAACCCGCAACACTCTGTCTCACAGACACAAGTGTTGCCACAAAGGCAACAAAGCTTAAGGAATACTCAGTGGAAGACAAATGCCATTGTGGAATTGAACCAAATGCAAGAATGTGCATGGATTGTTATGCATTATCTTCTCCAATTAGTGTTTTTTAATTCAGAGCAGAGGAACTCTGCAATTTGAGAGTTGTTTATTTGATGGGGATGGTGGATTTCCACTGAGATCAAGAATAGCTGGTCAATGTTGAGCTTGGCTGTTCATGACGTTTGTGAAAACGTGGGGCAGTAAACTGAGCTGTTGCACCATAATAGAAATGCTGCTGTTATTGTCAATATATATCCCTGGGGGAAATATCTCACTGAAAATCTTGACAGAAGTTGATGGTGTTTGCAATTACAAGTGAACCCGAGCACAAATCTTACGGAAAGGAAACCAGTGGGCCACATTCCTTAACTAAGCAATGCAGGCCTCTTTACCCCTTGCTCTGTAGGGATATACAGGCATGCACTGTTTTAAAAATTGATTCACCAAGTAAGATTGAGGCTTTGCCGTGCGATAGGCCAGACTGCTAGCACATACCTACTTTGCCACTTGACACCTTCACTAGCGCGGACTTAATTTGGTTGTAGGTAGGATGGCAAATGAGATTATCAAATGAAGCACACTTCAAATAGCCTCAGGAATATTAAATAAATCATTATAATGATTAATTGAATGCAGACCTGGTGATCACTTTGCTGAGTGCCTTCGCTCTGTCTGCATTAGTGACAGGGATCTTCAGTTCTGTGCCCATGTCTGTCCATGGCCTCGTACTGTCCAACCAAGACCACCCATAAATCGTAGGATCAACAACACTTAATTTTCTCTCTGGACACTCTCCAATCGGGTAGCATTAACATTGACCTCAAGTTTCTGCTAGCCTAATCTCTGTTCTCTCACTCTTTCCATTCTTCTTTCCTCCAGCTCTTCACCCTCATTCCCTCTCCATCCCTTATTTGCTGGTGGGCCATCCCTCCCTTATCCACCTATTGCCTCCTGCCTTTGGCACTGTGCTCTTCCCCCTGCCCCTTCCTCCCATCATTTTGCTTGGGTGTCTGCCTACATTTTGCTTATACCTTGACGAATGGCTCAACCCTGGAAGGTTGGTTATATATCTTTACCTTTGCTCTATAAAGTACACTTATTTGACTTGCTGACTTTCTCCAGCTTTGTCTTTTTCCTTCAATCCTTCTGCAGACTTTTGTGTTTTACTTATTTCTTTTTCTAATCTTTATTGAGTTATATCGAACATGTATACAAGAGGAGAGTTACATTGCATTCATGTATTTACAAGTGTATAAGAAAGCGAACATATTAGTATTTAACAAATATATAAACCATTAATTTCTTCTCCTCTTGTAAAATATTTTCTCAAATACTTTCAAAACTTGTAGATTAATCATCTCTGCTTATTTTTTAAATAATTATTTTGAGTAGTAGTGCATTCCTTAACTTGGCCAGCAACCATCATAAGGTTGGGTTTGATTATTAGTTTAGGACATATGTTTTTTTCTCTTTAACTTTTTCCATTTAACAACATAGGTTCATATGTACCTTATTCATCGTTACTTGATACTTGTAATTTGATATTATTGCTATATGTATCTATGTATTTTGCATATATTAAAACCAATGAAAAGATTGAAAAATTTTGTTGGACAGAATCAGGTCTCTGTAATAAATCATATGGACATCTGTTGATGCCAAACTCACGAGTGACTTGAAATAAACAAAAGGCTTGCAAATGTATTCATATGGCTCCATAATACTGAATGTCTGGGGTTGGTAAGTTAATTGGTGCGTAATTGGTTATATGACATATAAGGCAATCGAACAACTGAAAAGTGGCAAAGCAGCAGGTATGGATGGAATCCCCCCAGAGGTCTGGAAGGCTGGCTGCAAAACTCTGCATGCCAAACTGCATGAGTTTTTCAAGCTTTGTTGGGACCAAGGAAAACTGCCTCAGGACCTTCGTGATGCCACCATCATCACCCAGTACAAAAACAAAGGCGAGAAATCAGACTGCTCAAACTACAGGGGAATCACGCTGCTCTCCATTGCAGGCAAAATCTTCGCTAGGATTCTACTAAATAGAATAATACCTAGTGTCGCCGAGAATATTCTCCCAGAATCACAGTGCGGCTTTCGCGCAAACAGAGAAACTACTAACATGGTCTTTGCCCTCAGACAGCTCCAAGAAAAGTGCAGAGAACAAAACAAAGGACTCTACATCACCTTTGTTGATCTCACCAAAGCCTTCGACACCGTGAGCAGGAAAGGGCTTTGGCAAATACTAGAGCGCATCGGATGTCCCCCAAAGTTCCTCAACATGATTATCCAACTGCATGAAAACCAACAAGGTCGGGTCAGATACAGCAATGAGCTCTCTGAACACTTCTCCATTAACAATGGCCTGAAGCAAGGCTGTGTTCTCGCACCAACCCTCTTTTCAATCTTCTTCAGCGTGATGCTGAACCAAGCCATGAAAGACCCCAACAATGAAGACGCTGTTTACATCCGGTACCGCACGGATGGCAGTCTCTTCAATCTGAGGCGCCTGCAAGCTCACACCAAGACACAAGAGAAACTTGTCCGTGAACTACTCTTTGCATACGATGCCGCTTTAGTTGCCCATTCAGAGCCAGCTCTTCAGCGCTTGACGTCTTGCTTTGCGGAAACTGCCAAAATGTTTGGCCTGGAAGTCAGCCTGAAGAAAACTGAGGTCCTCCATCAGCCAGCTCCCCACCATGACTACCAGCCCCCCCACATCTCCATCGGGCACACAAAACTCAAAACGGTCAACCAGTTTACCTATCTCGGCTGCACCATTTCATCAGATGCAAGCATCGACAACGAGATGGACAACAAACTCGCCAAGGCAAATAGCGCCTTTGGAAGACTACACAAAAGAGTCTGGAAAAACAACCAACTGAAAAACCTCACAAAGATAAGCGTATACAGAGCCGTTGTCATACCCACACTCCTGTTCGGCTCCGAATCATGGGTCCTCTACCGGCATCACCTACGGCTCCTAGAACGCTTCCACCAGCGTTGTCTCCGCTCCATCCTCAACATCCATTGGAGCGCTTTCATCCCTAACGTCGAAGTACTCAAGATGGCAGAGGTCGATAGCATCGAGTCCACGCTGCTGAAGATCCAGCTGCGCTGGGTGGGTCACGTCTCCAGAATGGAGGACCATCGCCTTCCCAAAATCGTGTTATATGGCGAGCTCGCCACTGGCCACCGTGACAGAGGTGCACCAAAGAAAAGGTACAAGGACTGCCTAAAGAAATCTCTTGGTGCCTGCCACATTGACCACCGCCAGTGGGCTGATATCGCCTCAAACCGTGCATCTTGGCGCCTCACAGTTTGGCGGGCAGCAACCTCCTTTGAAGAAGACCGCAGAGCCCACCTCACTGACAAAAGGCAAAGGAGGAAAAACCCAACACCCAACCCCAACCAACCAATTTTCCCCTGCAGCCGCTGCAACCGTGTCTGCCTGTCCCGCATCGGTTTGTCAGCCACAAACGAGCCTGCAGCTGACGTGGACTTTTACCCCCTCCATAAATCTTCGTCCGCGAAGCCAAGCCAAAGAATTGGTTATATGGCGAGTTCTCCACTAGCCACTGTGACAGAGGTGCACCAAAGAAAAGGTACAAGGACTGCCTAAAGAAATCTCTTGGTGCCTGCCACATTGACCACCGCCAGTGGGCTGATATCGCCTCAAACCGTGCATCTTGGCGCCTCACAGTTTGGCGGGCAGCAACCTCCTTTGAAGAAGACCGCAGAGCCCACCTCACTGACAAAAGGCAAAGGAGGAAAAACCCAACACCCAACCCCAACCAACCAATTTTCCCCTGCAGCCGCTGCAACCGTGTCTGCCTGTCCCGCATCGGTCTTGTCAGCCACAAACGAGCCTGCAGCTGACGTGGACTTTTACCCCCTCCATAAATCTTCGTCCGCGAAGCCAAGCCAAAGAATTGGTTATATGGCGAGTTCTCCACTAGCCACCGAGACAGAGGTGCACCAAAGAAGAGGTACAAGGACTGCTTAAAGAAATCTCTTGGTGCCTGCCACATTGACCACCGCCAGTGGGCTGATATCACCTCCAACCGTGCATCTGACAAAAGACAAAGGAGGAAAAACCCAACACCCAACCCCAACCAACCAATTTTCCCTTGCAACCACTGCAACTGTGCCTGCCTGTCCCGCATCGGACTTGTCAGTCATCAACGAGCCTGCATCAGATGTGGACATACCCCTCCATAAATCTTCATCTGCGAAGCCAAGCCAAAGAAAGATGAAAAATTGGACAGCACAGGATTGAGGGGCCTTCTACCTGGTGGATCGTTACAATTAACATTTTTTTTTAAATAGGTGTTTTCATTCAGATCAAAGCAAATTTGGAGGATTTTCTGATTGTTTTGGTATTTTCCGGGAAATTTTCAGCAAGGGTTTCGCTTGCAGTATTTTATCCACTGAAATCTCCTCCTGATGATGTAATTTCCTGCAACACGCAAAGTTGTCTGAAGTAATATTTTCAACCTTACTGTTCCAAAACTAATAACGCAAATTTACTCACAGACAATAAAGTTTCTCTGAAATTATACCATTTATTTTGTTTAACTAAAAATAAACTTTATTCACAAGAAAACATAAACAGTGCAAAGTTAATTTTCACATTCTTATTTTGATATTCAGGTCTATGTTTTCTTACTGTACTGTAGTGCTAACCATTAATTTTACTACATTGCATTATTGCCATTTGATGAGTCAACACTCAAACTGCACTCTGCAATCTATATTCTGCAACCTCAACCTCTTAGACGATCTGTAGGGATGGTGATCACGGTGGCAGACTAGTGAGAGGGCTCTGCGGCTGAGGCCAGCTGCTGGCGACCCAAGGCGAGGAATCCACAGAAGCTGTGGGCTGCTGGAGACTGCTGTCAGGAGGCTAGCGACTGGCTCGAACTGGCTGGAAGGGGGAACCAGGTATCGGAACCGGGATGCGAGGAGGTGCAGAGGGTGCTGAAGGAGGTTTGGATCTGGAGCTCAGGTCACCAATGGTTTAGACTGGACTCTGGGTGGCTGCGAAAGTGCTGGTGGCAAATCTACAGACACTCGTTTACCCCGGGAGAACTCTCTTTTGATTCTCTCTCTCTGACTGTAAGTCTAACTGCCAGGGGCGAATCTGCTGCCTTGCATCAGGAAAAAGAAATTTCATGTAATATGACACAGTTTTATTAACTATGATTGGATAAATTGAATCATGGTTTCCTTTATTATGTTGCTTGTGCTAGGTCAGGTTGACGGACACTCTCAACTTCCTCGCCTCAAGATTATTCCAGGCTGCTGCTACTGATTCCACAACATTTCCAAGTTTGCTACTCACTGCATTCTCAAAAGCAGGATATTTGGTCTACTTTTCCCTTAGCCACAGGAGCAACTGAAATGACGGAGATTGCAAGTTTTCCAAACTGTAGGTGTATCAAGAATACACTCATTTTCATATGTAAACACTTCTGGCCCCACACCTGGACAGTGACTATGGTTACCAGACAAAGAATGCTTCCCTCCTGTAGCCATTCTCTCTCACCAATCTGTTCTGGTCCTCTGACATTGTGGAAGGAGTGTCCCACGTTAATCCATCATTGCAGCAGGCATTGCTTCAGACGCAGCATTCACGCAAAACCAGAGGTGCACGATTCAGTATTAATTGGGGGAATCAGAGGTGGAGGGGGTGAGCAAGCTCTTGGGAATAACTATCTCGGAACTTCTTTCCTGGTCCCAACACACCAATGGCATCATGAAGATGGCATCGACTTCCTCAGCAGTTTTTGGTATAACATTGGAAACCCTGGCAAATTTCTACAGATGTGTGGTGGAAAGTATACTGCCTGGCTGAATCATGGTCTGGTATGGGGACACCAATACCTCTAATCATAAAGCCCTGCAAAAGGTAGTGGACACAGCCCAGAATATCACAGGCATAACCTCCCCACAATCGAGAACATTTACAGGGAACACTACCGATGGAGAGCAGCAGCAATCATCAAAGAGCCACACCACTCAGCATACTCTGTGTTCTCACTGCTGCCATCAGGAATGTGGTGTAGATGTGACAAGACTCACACCACCAGACTCATGAACAGCTGCTCCCCCTCCACCATCAGTCTCCTCAACAACAAACTCAATCAGGGACTCATTTAAGGACTCTTACTTGTGCACTTTATTCGTTATTTTCTCTCAGAATTGTACAGTCAGTTTGTTTACATTTCTTTATTTGTTTACATGTGTACATATCTTCTTGTGTACAATTTTTTTTGCACTACCAATAAGTGGTGATTCTGCCTTGCCTGCAGGAAAATGAATCTCAGGATTGTATGTGATGTCATGTATGTACTCTGACAATAAAATGGATCTTTTTTTGAACCCTGCCACTGGAAGAGGGTTCCTTATTTTACGATACGTCCCTTTAAGAGCTGGCTGCAAGGATCGCACCTGCTGAGGGACAGGCTGACAACTGTGAGAATTTGCAATACATCAGTGGGGAATGTTGTGCTGAAGCCGATGATGTCAGTTTCAGTGCAGCCTTACACAGGGAAAGCCAACAACAAAGTTTCTCTGTGAAACTTGCCCTCCAGGGTTTAGCTAATTACATGATTTTCACAGTAGAGTTAGCTGACCCACAGTGATGTTTTAATGACAAAAAGGAATATACAGCTATTTCTAGCCCAAAGGGTCTTAAGGTGCCCAGTTTCAACTGACATTTGTTGAAGAAAGGTCAAAATTTCTCTATGTGTAAGATGTTTCTGAAAAGGACACGCAAAAATGTTGAGAACCCCACCCCGCACACTGCATCTTTCAGCTGCTCCCTTTGGGGAAGGGATACAGGAGTATCAGAGCCAACACCACCAGGCTGAGAAACAGCCTCTTCCCACGGGCAGTGAGAATGCTGACGACCAAAGGAACTGCTCACACTCACCCTCCAAGACTCTAATATGCACAAATCAATATTTATTTATTTGTGTACCTGTATATGTATCATTTGCCTGTATGTGTGTTATGTCAGGTTGTGTGTCTACATGTTTTGCACCAAGGACCAGAGAACACTTTCATCATGTTCTATTTATACAATCACATGATAATAAGCTTGACTTGTCTTATTCTAGAAATGTTGCTTGTGAAGATTATACCATGGCCACTGGCTAGACCATCTCTAACCAGTAGAGGTATCTAATTTGCTCTTGTCAGTTCCCCTTCATAGCTTGAACACTTCGATCAAATCACCCCATAATGACTTCTTAAAAATGTGAGAACTTTAAGATATACAAATGGATAAAGAGTATGAAGCAGATGTGATTCTACTGTGCTGGTTTTCTGACCTTACCCGAAGAAATGGGTAGTATTTGTAAATTATCGGTGTTCATTTCACCCATCATCTCTGGATATCTTTGCTGTTCAATAAGATTGACATTTAACACAATTTCCCATTCTTTCAAAGGTTCTTTTTGTTGTCACATAATAATCTATTACAATGTTACATACATGATATACTTCAACTTTTATCTGCTGTAAAAGACACCATAATCATTGCCTGATGCCTCTAATAGGGGAAAGAAGCAAAGACCTTCAGACATTGGAGCAGAAAGACACTATAGATTATCGAGCCTGCCCCACCATTTAATCAAGAGCGATCCATTTCCCCACTGCCCAGCCTTCTCCCCATAACCTTTGGTGCCCTGGTTAATCAAGAACATTTCAATCTCTGTCTTAAATACACTCAATGACCTGGCCACAACTGCTTATGGCAACAAATTCCACAGATTTACCACTGTCTGGGTGAAGAAATACCCTATTCATTTCTATTCTAAGCGGATGCCCTTCAACCCTATGGTTATGTCCTCTTGTCCTAGACTCTTCCACCTTGGAAACAACTTTTCTATATCTACACTGTCCATGCCTTTCAACATTCAAAATGCTTCAATGAGATTTACCCCCCCCCCCCACCCTTTCTCCCAAAGCCAAACAAATACAGGCCAAGAGATGTGAAATATTCCTCATATGATAACCCTTTCATTCCCAGAATCATCCCAGTGAACCTCCTTTGAACCCTCTCCAACATCAGCACATCTTTTCTTAAATGAGGAGCCCTAAACTGCTCACAATACTCCAAGTGAGGCCTCACCGGGGCCTTATAAAGCCTCAACATCACATCCTTTCTCTTATATTCCATTCCTCTTGAAATGAAAGCCAGCATTGCATTTGTCTTCTTCACCACCAACTCAACCTATAAGTTTACCTTCAGGCTACCCTGCACGAGGTCTCCCAATCTATTTGCATCTATTTCAGATTTTCTCTCCATTTTTTAAAAAAAAAGAGTCCCTTTAGATTTCTACCCCCCCCCCCTTCCAAGTGTTTATCCTTTTCCCTTTGAAAGGGCTTTTTGAATCACTCCCCTTCTCTCCCGTTCTTCAATCTCCATCCCTGTGTTCCTTCAGTTTTGCCATTTTGCATTTCCTCAAATCGAATAGATCGTCTGCTGCTTGGTATATTTCTATCTGCCAGAGCTCTAAAATCTGGAATCATTACCCTAAACTGCTTGGTTGCACCATGTATGTTCTTTTAAGTTGTCCTATAAAGCCTACCTCTTCAACTATATCTAAATCTCCTTGTGGTTTGAGGTCAACTTTTGTGTGATGACATATTCCTGTGTAACATATTAGAATATATCAGCAGGGTAAAGGTGCAAGATACACACAGGATGATTTTGTTTGCTGTATAAATACCAAGCCTGTCAGAAGGGCACAATAGAGTCTGGCAGTGTTGATTCAGTTCTGCTTTGACAATGTGTTCAGCATTACTGTTCAGCTCCCCGAGTCTCTCTCATCACAGGCATCAATCATCCCAAAGGCATTTGACTTGTAGCTGCATCCATTCAAGCCAAATCCATTTTTTTCCCTCATCAGTTTGCAATAAAGCTTTCCAAACTTGGAAAGAAGTCACGCACATCGCCAGTGATCAGCACAAATGCTCCCTGCTTATAGTGGAGATGTGCACCTTGTGTCCAACTTCCAGCCTGATTTCAAACTCACCTGATCTATTTCCGACAACACTCTCCCCTTTCTGGGTCTCTCTGTATCAGCCTCGGGAAATATGCGACATATATATTACAAATCCACTAACTCCCACGACTAACTCGACTACACTTCACACCCTGTCCCCTGCAAGGATTCTATTCCCTTCTCTCAATTTCTCCACCTCCGCCACATCTGTTCCCAAGATGAGTCTTCCAGTCTATATCTTATGAAATGTCGGCCTTCTTCCACGAGCGTGGCTTCTGCTTCACCACCATCAACTCAGCTCTCTCCCACATCTCCTCCATTTCCCTCTCATCTGTCCTGGCCCCCTCTGCCCTGGCCCCCTCTGCCCCCAGATGCATAGAATCCCCCTCATCCTCACCTACCACCCCACCAGCCTCTGGATTCAGCACATTATCCTCTGGAATTTCTGGTGCTTACAACATGAACCCACTACATATCTGCTTGTGTCCTCCCCTCTCTGTCTTCTGTAAGGTCCACTCCCTTTCTGGCCTTCTCTACATTGGCAGACTGGGCACAGACTGGGAGATCGCTTCACTGATCACCTTCGCTCCATCCGCACCAGTGACAAGGACCGCCTAGTGGCTAATCATTTCAGTCCTGCGTCCCACTCCCATGCTTACATGTCTGCCCATGACCTCATGTACTATCCCACCAAGACCATCCGTAAATTGGAGGAGCAACACCTGATTTTCCATCTGGGCACTCTCCAGCCAGATGGTTATTAGCATCGACTTTTCCGGTTTCTGCTAACCTGCTCCACTTACCCCCTCCTTTCCCATCCCCAGGTCAGCTCTCCTCCCCCTTTCCCTCTATACGCACCCAGCCATCTCCCCTCCCCTTGCTTACTATTGTGCCCTCCCTCCCTTCTCCACCTATTACCTCCTGCCTTTGCGACCATGCCTTCTCCCTTACCCTTTTAATTCAGAAGCCTACTGACATTTTTCCATACCTTGATAAAAGGCTCAAACCCGAAATCTCGGTTATGTAATTTTATCTTTGCTATATAAAGGAGACTGTTTCTCCAACATTGTGTTTCTTCTTCAACTACAGTGTCTGAAGACTTTCACGGTTTACTTCTGCCATCAGTGATACTTTCAAACATGAACATAAGAATTTGGACAGGACTGGCCCAATCAGCTCCTTCTGCCTCTTCCACCATTTAATAAACTCAAGAGTTATTTAATTAGAACTTCCTCTTTGCATTCCAACTCTACCTATGATAATCTTCTGCCCTCTTTCTCATTAAGTATCTATTTACCTTTGCCTTAGCTTCTGTTATTACTGGCCTTTGAGGAAATGAGTTCCAAAAATTTATGTCAAGTCACCTTTATTTGCTGTTCATACCATGCACTGCACGGTAAAGATGAGAAAGTGTTTCTCCAGGACCACGGAGCAGATTTACATAAATAGAAGTTAAAATATTACATGGTATACAGTAAAAATCCACAGTACACTATCCATATATGTTCTGAGAATTCAGGATCATGATGTCTTTGGGGAAAAACTTGCCCAATCTGGACATAAGGGCCCGAGTGCTACAGTACCTCCTACCAGATGGCAGAAGGGAGAACAGTTTACGTGAGGGGTGCGTGGAGTCCTTCATAATGTTTATTGTCTCTTGCCCACAGCGAGTGTTGTAGATGTCCATTATGGTAGGAAGAGAGGCCCCAATGATCTTTTCCGCTGAATTCACTATCCTCTGCAGGGTCTGACGGTTCAAGGTGGTTCAGCTTCCAAACCAGGCGGTGATGCAGTTGCACAGGATGCTCTCAATACATCCTCTGTAGAATATAGTGAGGATGATGGATGGGAGATGGCCTTTCCTCAGCCTTCACAGGAGTACAGTGATGCCGATGAGAATTTGTTGTCAAATGCAGAAGTACTGTACACAGGTGCACTGAAATTCTTGCTTGTTTCTGTAAAATTCACTAACAAACCATAAGTATAAACTAAATTACCACGTGAGAGAAAAAAATCATAAAGATAAAGGATAGACAATTATTCATAATTGCAGTTTGCGCTAAAAGGAAGTGATGTTACAATTGTACAGACAGATCTTCTGAGGTTTCAGTGGAGTTTATAGTCAGGGTAGTATCGGGGTGGGTGGGGAGGGGGATGTTTCAAGGTCCTGACAGCTGTTGGAAAGAAACCATTTTTGAGGTGATAAGAATGAAGGCAGTAGCAAGTAAAGGTTGTGATGAGGGTCCTTTATGATGTTGGCTGCCTTCTTAGGGCAGTACCTCGTGTAATTCACCTGAGATAAGTAAACACAGCCTCTTTTATGTCTTTTATGCCACTCGTCATTCTAAACTGCGGCAGCTTGTCCTGGATTCTCTTACATGAGGAGAAGTCCTCTCCCTCTTTCTCAGCCTCACACCTCCAATGACTCAAGTTCGATCCTGAGCTCCCGATGTCCAAGTGTGGAATTCACTCTGTAAGTGCAGGAATTTCCCCTCACCTTGGAGCAGGGCACAGGCCCAAAATGTTTGTAATATATCTTTACCTCCTATGGATGCTATGAGACCGGCTGAGTTCCTCCAGCATTTCTGTGATTTAGACTCCAATCACGGCATCGACGACTTCCGTCTTTCACTCAGTGCGTGAATTTCTTCTGGGATCCCTGTTTCTTCCCATTGTCCAAAATAATGCTGGACGGTAAATGAATTGTCTGCAGACAGTTGCCTTCAAGATAGGTGGATGATAGGTGAATAGGAGGAGAGTTAACACACGTGTGAACAAATAGAGGATTGATGGAATTGCACTGTAATTGTTAGTGAGGCATTAAGAGTGCTTTGGTAAAGGGCAAGTGAGAATGTATTAGAGCTTAATTCCCATTGCTGAAAATGCTTTTCATTTTAGCATTTATCAGTTCACTTTTGAAACTATTATTAAATCTGCTTCCACTGCTGCCAGTTGCTGAATTTAAGTCGCAATTCATTGAATGACAAAATGCTTTAAATATGTGACTTCTGGTTCCTGCCAATGGAATTGGCTTCACTTTGTTTATCAAAACCCTCTCAACATTTTCAATTCCTCCTTCCTTTCTGTTCCAAGGAGTTTAATCTCCGTTTTCTCAGTCCCTTCATGAATCAACACACTCAAGGAATAGGCAATATTGTCCAATCTTAAAGTGATTTCACCATCTTGCAAAGGGAATATTATTCAGAGTAAATCACAATTGTATGGAGCCATTGTTAAGTTTGGCGATTTTATAAAAGCATTTACTGTCCAACAACAATCCACGGTTAGTGTAGTGATTAGCTGAACGCCATTACAGCGCCAGCAATGCAGGTTCAAATTCGGCGCTGTCTGAAAGGAGTTCCTACGACCTTCCCGTTTCTGCGTGTATTTCCTCCACCTGGTATTCCAGTTTTTTCACACATTCTAAAGACATATGGGGGGTTAGTAGGTTCACTAGTCACATGCGTATTTGGGCAGTATGGGCTCAAAACCCAGAAGGGCCAGTTACTGTTCTGTATCTCTAAATTAAAGGAAATTAAAACAGGCCATTTGGCTCATCTGAACTTGTTGATATTTCTGCTGCACATCTCCTCCCACCCACCTTCACCTTTTCATCACACACCCCCCACTACTCCTTTCTCCCTCAAGTCTTTATTCAGCTTCTATTTATTTGTCCCTGAGAGAATGAGTTCCATATTCCATAATGGAGGCTTTTCTTAAATTCCACTAGACATTTTGGTGACCATCTCGTGTTCTAACCCTCTTCCCACCTTTGATCTCACAGTGCTGAAGAGATTAATTTTCTTCTAATCTCGCTCACTCAGACTTAATTTTCAACTTGGGCGGCACGGTTAGCGCAGCACTGTAATAACAGTGACCTTGGTTCGAATCTGGCGCTGTCTGTAAGGAGTTTGTACGTTCTTCATGTGTCTGCATGGGTTTCCTCCAGGTGCTCCGGTTTCCTCCCACAGTTGGAGATTAATTGGGGTATTTGGGCAGCATGTGCTCATGGGCCTGTTACCGTGTTGAATGTAAAAAATCTTAAAAAAAAATCAAACCTCTATCACCCCCCTCAGCCTGCTACTTGCTTTCGTTACATTTTAGGCTCAGTAATATTCCAATTCGTTTTTTTCAGGCATCCCCGAGCCCCATTGTCTTTTACATAATATTGTAAACCAGAACTGTTTACACGATTTTGAATGGTCTTCAAAATGGTTAAACATTTAATATAATTTTTCTGCTTTTCTTTTGCAATCCTGACCTTTGCCCTCCTGAGAGAGCAGAAGCAAGATTTAGTCTGTGTTAGATTATTGTCAGGATTCATAAACAATGTCATTTAGACCACTTCCTTTTGTTTGTGAACCATTATCCATCGGTTGCCATGATCCTAAACTCTAGAATTCTCTTCCTAATGCTATTTGATTCACTCAGCTCCATCAAAACCAAGTTTCCCTTCATCTGCTTTAATCTTTGTTCTTGTGGAATGGAGTTAGGAAAGAACCTTGTTATTGATGAAGAGATTTGGCCCAAAATGCTGAAGATCTATTGCCTTCCTAACCTGCCAAGTTCCTCCAGTATTTTGTGCGTTGCTTCAGTTTGCTCGCACCTTTTGTGTCTCTTGTTAACCTCATCGCTATCACCGCTGTTCTAGTTCCCTTAAGCGCTGGACTAGAATATCTAATAATGAGTATCTGTTTCTCCTACCCCTTCTCCAGTTCGCTCTGCTCCTCTTTTCTAATGGAATTCATTTCCAGAAACAAGCCGGTGACACAGACAACTTTCATACCGGAAAATGGACAGCTGAAATTTTAGCATCTGAGGCAGGGTTTCAGCCTGAAATTTCAACTCTCTATTTCCTTCCCTAGTGGAAAATATGCTGACTGGCTGAATCATGGCCTGGTATGGGGTCATCAGTACCCCTGAGCAGAAAACCCTGCAAAAGGCATTGGACACAGCCCAGGAAATCATGGGCAAAACCTTTCCCACCCCCGAGAACATATACAGGGTACGCTGGGGCTGGAGAGCAGCAGCGATCATCAACGATTCACACCACAGAGCACATGCTCTTTACTTGCTGCTAACATAAGGAAAGAGGTTGAGGTGGCACAAGACTCACACCACCAGGTTCAGGAACAGCTGTTACCCTCAACCATCAGACTCCTCAGTGACAAACTATGTTCTCTCTGTCTTCTTCTTCTTTGGCTTGGCTTCGCGGACGAAGATTTATGGAGGGGTAATGTCCACGTCAGCTGCAGTCTCGTTTTGTGGCTGACAAGTCCGATGCGGGACAGGCAGACACGGTTGCAGCGGTTGCAAGGGAAAATTGGTTGGTTGGGGTTGGGTATTGGGTTTTTCCTCCTTTGTCTTTTGTCAGTGAGGTGGGCTCTGTGGTCTTCTTCAAAGGAGGTTGCTGCCCGCCGAACTGTGAGGCTCCAAGATGCACGGTTTGAGGCGATATCATCCCACTGCCAGTGGTCAATGTGGCAGGCACCAAGAGATTTCTTTAGGCAGTCCTTGTACCTCTTCTTTGGTGCACCTCTGTCATGGTGGCCAGTGGAGAGCTTGCCATATAACACGATCTTGGGAAGGCGATGATCCTCAATTCTGGAGACGTGACCTACCCAGCGCAGTTGGATCTTCAGCAGCGTGGATTCGATGCTGTCGGCCTCTGCCATCTCGAGTACTTCGATGTTAGGGATGAAATCGCTCCAATGAATGTTGAGGATGGAGCGGAGACAATGCTGGTGGAAGCGTTCTAGGAGCCGTAGGTGATGCCGGTAGACGACCCATGATTCGGAGCTGAACAGTAGTGTGGGTATGACAACGGCTCTGTACACGCTAATCTTTGTGAGGTTTTTCAGTTGGTTGTTTTTCCAGACTCTTTTGTGTAGTCTTCCAAAGGCACTATTTGCCTTAGCGAGTCTGTTGTCTATCTCGTTGTTGATGCTTGCATCCGATGAAATGGTGCAGCCGAGATAGGTAAACTGGTTGACCGTTTTGAGTTTTGTGTGCCCGATGGAGATGTGGGGGGGCTGGTAGTCATGGTGGGGAACTGGCTGATGATCAGCCAGTTCTCTCTGTATTGCACAGTCATATAGTTTACATTTCTTTATCTCTTACATTTATTTGTTGACATGTGTATGTTATGTACACCTCTTTTTGCATTATCAATAAGTAGTGATTCTGCCTCGCCTGCCGGATAAAGAATCTCAAGGTTGTATCTGACGTCATATATGGTCTCTGACAATAAATCTGAATCTGAATGCTGCCTGACCTTCAGTTTGCTTTATGCTCTAGCTTTTTTTTAAACAAAGGTTTATTCAAACAGCAAAGAATGACAAAATACAAACACATCTAAACATGCTATTTACATTGTTACATTGTTGGAAATTCATGTGAAGCAGTAAATCAATACTGCACCTCTTTTACATAGAATTTACGTTTTCAAATTAAAATCCCTTTGCTACTATCTATGACACACTCGGTACCCTGCAGGGGAGGCGGGGGTTGGGGTGGGCACCATATCCTGAACTTGGCCACCACCCCCTCAGTTACTGCATGCTCCTACTGTAATGACACAAGGCCCGGACATCACAGTCAGCATAGGAGTTAATGCAATGCAGTTACAGCACCAGCGATTGGGGTTCGTATCTGGTGGTGTCTCCCTGTGTCATGTGGGTTTCCTCTGGCTTCCTTGCATCGTTCAAAATGTGTCAGGGGTTGTAGGTCAATTGGGCAGCAGGGGTTTGTGGGCTGAAAGTGGCTGTTACTGTGTTAACATTTCTAAATTAAAAAAAAAATTAAAATTTAAAACCCTGAAAGATGGACAGGTAGTTGGCTCGTCCAGAACCCTTGACTGCCTGTCACCTTGACTCATGAATAGCCAGTTGAGCCAGGCCCAACAACAACCCCAAGCACCCCCCCCCTTCCAACCCCACTCCAGGTAACTATATATTAGAACTGTGATTCTGTCCCTTTGCACTGAAATTCACTTTGTGGGCACAGCCAGTGGCGAATCTAGGGAAAATAGCACCTATGGCAAGCACTGAATTGGATACCCCTGTTAAAACTTACTTCAACTCTTCACACGACAACCATCCCTTGCCACCATCACGCCTTCCATACCTGTCCTCATCCCCACCACTCTCCTCAACGTGCTCCTCATCCCTCTCATTCTGCCGACCCTGCGTCTTGGGGGGAGGGGAGAGAAGGACGCACCACGCGCTGCGAGTGTGTGTTTCCCTTCCCCCTCCCAGAGTCCTATCACGGCAAACAGCAGAAGCAACAGCGACACAGTGATGAGCAGTTAGAAATGTTCGGTTTGAAGACTGGAAATCTAGATCTCTGAGGCAAATTCTCCAACTCTTGGGATCTTTTATGTTTCAATTAGACGGGATTATTTCTATTCTGTTTTATTCAAGAGCGATACCACGAAAGACACAGGACTTCATTGGGAGATCAGCAGGAATACGATTCGAGAACAATATCCTGTGCCTTGGAATAACCTTCTTAAAGTGAATGAACGTTCCCACCAACCTCAGACGAGAGAATACAATAAACCATTATCTCTCATCGGCTGCTCTGTTCCGTGGGTCTGTTCTTAGTGAAGCAGCAAAAACAAAATTGCTGGCATGTAATGCATTAAAAAAACAAGGCTGTACAATTTACAACAAAAAAGGCAAAAATTTGCAACAAAATAAAATTCTTGATAAAGGGTCCCGACACCCAAAATGTTGACGACCCTCTGTCTCCATGGGATTCACTCCATCCTATCACCTCCGTTAAGTTCTATGATGGTACAGATTCTATCACCAATGTGTATATGTACATATGTACAGATGGTCGTGTAGCATGACTGTGATTGGCTGAGAGTGTAGCCACACCTACTGGCAGGTCTTAAAGGATTGCTCCTAGCCAGACCAGGTCATTCTGGATGGGTCGACCTACTTGTAATATGCTCCAGACTTTTAGTTAATAAAAGCCTTGGTTTGGATCAACAAGTCTTTGGTACTTTTGACGTGCACTACATGTTCGTACACAACAAAGTTCTTGTTGGTGATCTTGGAAGAGGCTTGAGCTCAAGCACCCTCTTCCTCTGGGTTTGTTACAGGTGGTTTGGCTTGTGGGTGAAAGAGAGGTTGAGAACCTTTGCTATAAGCACAGCTAACCAACAGATTGTTCCAAGGGATGCCAAACTTTGAGTGAGGTAGGTAGACTCTGTACATCCACTCACACTCACAAAACATCTGAGATGATTCAATAACCCTCACACTCAACAAAGAGTGTGGCCAGTATTGCTGGGCATTCATGAACTAGGTACCAACAAATAGCTGTGACTATGACCCAGATGCAGAGCTGGCACTGAAATAGCAACAGATCGTTTCTCAGTTCCAGCCCAATCAGCGGCTGACTGAGCACATACATTACAAATAGCAGAGTGTCCAGATGGATTGTGCCAGAACCCTGAATCTACACAAATTTAAAAGGCACTTTCCTTCCAGAGATTCGCCCCCCCCAACCCCCCCCCCCCCCCCATTTCCATGACAAACGCTCTTCCTCCCTCCCACCACCAAAACATGGGAAAGTGTTTTGTTTTGGAGTCGAGCCCCTGCTCCAGTGATCCACAGAGCAGTGACACGGAAATCATGGCACGGAATGGCCGCCTGGAATAAACGTTTGACTTCCAACACATCCTGATAGGTGGAACTCTGCCCATTCCTTAGAAAAAAACAACCTCACCACCGACTTGGATATCCTGCAGAAGGACAGGTCCCGGGGGTGTTAGCAGGACATGCCCTGACTGCCATACCCTAGATACGCCTGTGGGCACAGCTTCAATGTTGAATTCTCTCCATTAACTTTATTTGCATTCTCCTGTACTTTAACTTTGGGCATCCAAGTGATGTCAACAGCACAATTAAAAAAGACGACTCCCACTTCATGCAGTTTGCATAGATGGGGTACAGTCATGGTCACAGATCCCTGTGGAGTACTCTCCCCCACTCTTTTCCAATCCACAATCATGGTCCAAGCACTACTCAAGCGTGGACTGGTGAATCAAAACCATGACAGCAAAGGAAGATGGGTGGGGGATGAATCTGTGGTAAGCTTATTGATAAAATTAGCAGTAAATTTAAAATTAAAGCAACAATAGGTCACACAACTCCCAGAAGAAAATTAAAACCATCCCTCTGGGTTTAAAACTTGAGGAAAATTTAAATCCAGGCAATAAATCATTCGGTAATCTTGCATTTCTCAGAGGCATTACATACACTTGACTTTATACAGTTATGGAGATTTAAAGTCACACAGCACCAAAACAGGCGATGAAACTAGGATGGGAAACTATTTTCCGAGGAGAGGTCCAAAGTCGTTGAATACTAAAGATAATTTCAGATTTGTTGCATCACGGAGGAAGATGGAGAAAAATTAAATTAACTTTTATTGAATTTAGCATGTTTAATCACATAATGATGCTGACACATGGTGTTAGTTCAACTGACCTAAAAAAACTTCCCACTAAACTTCATTAGTACTTAGCATCTGATGCCTCTCAAGTCAGTGTCCAATAATAGTCGGCCAGCATTGATGGATTCCAATTGCCCTGAATCTGCTTTTCCGTGGGCGCAATGGCCTGGTGAAACCTTTCACCATGTTTGCCGCTGACTGCAGCAAGATCAGCAGGGAAGGAGTCCAAGTGCGAATCCAAAAAATGAATTTTCAATGACACGTTGCACTTCATGGTTTTGTCTGCTTGAAGCAGGTTATATTTAAAAAATGTGATAGGAAAATTTTAAGGTGACTTTTATGATCAGCAGTCCCAAATCCATAAAGTACACCTAAAAGCAATCAAACTTCTACAGCCGAACTGTGTAAAGTATACTGGCTGGTTGCTTCACAGAAAGAAGATCATCTGGAGAACCCTGAAGGGGGCAAGTTTCGTTAGCAAGAGTGATTGAGAAGGAATCAGTTGCGGATGTCCTGGAAGAGGAATCTCTCTCTTAAGACCAAAAAGAACCCGCCTGAGTGGTAACCATTTGCCTGTTAAGCACCAAAGCCTGGTGAACTTTGTTAATGCTAACTTCTGTGCACAGTACAAGAATTGCCTGCAACCAATGAGATTGGACTGTGATCCAAAGAACTTTTCTAATCTTAAATATACATTACCCACACCTGCACTTAGTATTAAAGGGGGGATTAAGTGGGTTAGGTAGGTTGAGTAAGTAGGTTAAGTAATAAGTTAAAGTTTAATTCTGTTTTCTTGTTCATCAAATATAATTAAAAACTACTTTTGTTTTCGTAACCCTGTGTTGTGGTGCATATCTATTGCTGCTAGTTTTTGGGGTCCTCTGGACTTCGTAACAAAGTTAGTTGTGTGGCTTGCAGGGGCGGACCTGCAGTTGGTGGTTTTCCCATGTTCTATCCCTATCCTCCTTGGGTTATGCAGTCAGAATAGCTGGATTTGCACATTGTCCAGCTGATGCACAATTCAGTTGTAGTGGCTGGTGGCAGGCAGAAAGAATATTTAGCGTGCTATGAAAGCAGAGCTGCTTTGTGATGGATGTCTGCCTTCCCTGACTCCTCCAACTGCCCTGTGCCTGGGCAAATGCCCATGATGTAAGGGAATGGCCTCTGACTTTTGAGAAGTTCCCTGCCCCGCATGCATTTATCTGTGATACACATTGAGCAGTTAACAAAGAATGTTTTATATTAAAAAATCCTATACCCTGCAGCTTATCTCTTTCTCCTGCGTGCTAGGGCATCTGAATCTGTTTGTTAATTATTTACTGAGGAAAGCAATCCCTGATTTAGTTGGTTGAACTCCCTGAATCAGGATACAAATCTATTAAAAGATTTCTTTGCAGCAAGAAAAAAATGATCCCAGGTGTTTTTCAGAAACATTATCAGATGAAAACCGACAGTGACAAAGAGCTGGGTTAAAGAGAAAGGTTGCAAATAGTTTCTTAAGTCAGAGGGGCAGAGAGAGCTAAATATGCTTTTGGGAACCAGGACTCAGGCAGATGAAGACACAGCTGATTGATGTTGAAAGTTTGTCATTGGAGGAATTCAGTGTGCGGTAAAGCTGGAGAAGATTACATAGCTGGGAAGAAATGAAATCTTGGAGGTAACCAATGTTTACAGAAGCATCCACGATTTACATTTTTAAAAGCAATGATTTTCTTCACCTTTTCCGTAAATGAAGGATGGATGAGGTCTGGGCCTGATGCCTCGCTCACCCAGTGAAAGTGGGCGCATAATCCATCGCCTCTCCTTTCTCGGTGTAGTGATCGTTGCATGGCTGCATGCCAGGCAGGAGGTCACTGCAAATGGCTTCTCCCTCATTACTGCGTCTGATGCAACACCTTCTTATGGTGTCCCCGTTTTCACTGAGTCTGCGACACCATGACCAAATGACCGACGATATAACTGGATGGTTGGGCTGGGCTCATTAGTCTTGGTTGGCAGCCAGCCTAAGAGAAGAAAGCTCTGATTTCAAACCGAGGAAGAAGGCGCCTTGTCAGGCCATCCATCTAAGAGAAGGAGACTTTGATGTAACACCCAGGACCCAAGGACCTGGCTGTCACTGTGCCAGCATGCTAGTCCATGGCGGATAAACCCTGGGTATAAAGGGTGGGGCCAGTAGTGTGCACACTGCGCTCCAACTAAAAAATCCATTGTGCAGGCTTGAAGAACATGCTTCCTGGATCGTCGTTCGCGAAGCCGTCATGATGAGACCACAAATGATGCCTATTTCATTGACATTTTCAGAGCCAGATGCAGATTGTAGAGAATTCATCAGTGAATCTGACCTACATTTACTTCATCCCCTTCCCTTATGTCTTCTCAGCTTTCTTCCCTTCTGCCTTCCTACCTATGACCTAACACATCACCCAGCCCTGTTCTCGCTGCTGCCATCAGGCAAGAGGAATAGGTGTCACAAGACTCGCACCACCAGGTTCAGGAACAGCTGCTTCCCCTCCACCATCAGACTCCTCAACAATGAACTCAATCGGGGACTCATTTAAGGACTCTTCATTGTGCACTTTATTGATTTTTTTTCTCTGTATTGCATAGTCAGTTTGTTTATATGTGTACATTTCTGCCTCACCCACAGGAAAAGAATCTCAGGGTTGTATGTGATGTCATGTATGTACTCTGGCAATAGATCTGAACTTTGAACTCTACCTTTTTTCCTGTGCTTTTCCCCTGCTCCTTCATCCCATCTCTATTCTCCGCTCCACCCCAACATCCCCCACTACTTTTTTCAGGTGCCCACCTGCTATTTGTTCATTCCTTGTCAAAGGGCTCAGGCCCGAATCATTGTTTATGCTCCACTTCCTATAGACATTGCGTGACCTGCACACTTTTGTGTATTCCACTACAACCACCATTCCTGTTTAATTCCTTGACTCTGACATCTTATTCTTCAGCCACCAACAAGGCTCCATGTGAGGCTGAATGATAGCAGATCATCTCGCTGTCAGGTACAGGCACGCACGCCTCCGGACTCGATGCTGAATTTCAGGTGACCTATTCAGAGACCTTTCCACTTCATCTTCCCTCTCTCTGCTCACTTGGAGCTTTAGATTTGGAGCTGAGTTTCAAGAAGGTTTTATATTTTGCATGCTATCCAGGGATCTCCAAAGACATCTGCCATTTCAGATTTAAAAGTTCACAGAAAACAAAGTAACAAGATTAATCATTACAATGTCCAACTGGTTTTTTGGCAATTTTAAATTCAACAAGCAAATCAGACTCATTCCCTGTGATTTCCTCTCTTACCTGAAGCAATTCAATCCTTTGAGATTTTATGTGTCTGCTGCTATGTACACATCCTGCAGACCATAATATCAAAAGTCAAAGGAGCAAAAGTAGGCCATCGAGTCGGCCCCACCATTCAATCTTGAGCTGACCCATTTTCCCACTCAGCCCCACTTCCCAGCCTTCTACCTATAACCTTTGAGGCCCTTGGCTAATCAAGAACCCATTAATCTCTGCCTTAAATATACCCAATGACTTGCCCTCCACAACAGCCTTCCACAGATACACCACCCTCTGATGAAAGAAATTCCTCTGCATCTCTGTTCTAAGTGGACGACCTTCAATCCTGGTTGTGCTCTCTTGTCCTAGATGCTCCCACCATGTGAAACAACCTTTCTATATCTTTGTTGCATCAGGAACACTGTTTGACCTGCTGAGTTTCTCCACTACGGTGTCTGCAGACTTTCGTGCTTTACTTCTTCTACTCCAGAGGTCTCCAAAATTGACAAGATCGACCCCTGGGGGAGGATGGGACTATCCAAGGAGCCGATAAACGCTGAGGCGGGAGTTGATTAAACTTTTGTGGTCGAAATCAGGGGTGTGTCTATGGAAAATAGCGCTTATGGCAGGGTTGTCCAAACTCTCACAAGAGCTGTCCTTGGTGGATGCCATGTTATATCTGGCTTCGACCTTTTAATAAGTTGAGAGCGAACAGGAGGATGAGGGAAGGTGGACAGAGTGGTGAAGGAATGGATGTATGTTCTTTGTATGTTGCCACCTGCACCCACCCCATCCCCAGATTGCACAGATACCCTTAATGTTCCCCTTGAACCTTTCCCCTTCAGCTTAAAACTATGACCTCTCTTATTTATCTCCCCCTATCTAAGTTTGCATCATCTCTGTGTATACCTCTCATAATCTTGTAAATCTCTATCAAATCTCCCCTCATTCTTCTCTGCAGTTATTTCTCACTGATATTTAGCCAACAGCATCACCACATGTTGCTCAATCTCATCTCATCTCCACTGTGCCACAGACCTTCCCTTTCATGGAGTCACAACATGAAAAACGATCTTTCAGCCCTTTGAATTGGTACCTACCATCAAACACTCATTTTACACTGACCTACTTCAATCATTCTGGTCCTCCCCACCTTCTCGTTTTTCTTAGATATACGGGCCATTTTAGCCCATGAATCCATGCCACCCAATTTACACCCCATTAACCTACACCCTCCTGGTGGGAGGAAACTGGAGCCCCCTGGAGAAAATCCATGAAGACATGGGGAGAGCGTACAAACTCCTTACAAATAGCACGGGATTTGAACCCAGGTCCGGTCCTGATTGCTGGCGCTGTAAAGGCTCTGCACTACCACTAAGCCAACCGTTCCTACAGCAACTTGTCTACAGAAGTTCCTGGTTCTGATGAAGGGGCATCGACCTGAGATGTTGACCGTCTCCACAGATGTTGCCTGACCTGTGTAATTCCAGCATTTTCTGTTTTTATGTCTGTTTCCAGCATGGCGGTTTCCTGCTTTATGATTTCTGAGCTGACGGAATGTGTACACTAAAACTTCTCTGTGAGCATTAATTCAATCCCTACTCCCATTAATCCCCCTTTGTTCCACCCACTGAAGATGATAGATTTTGGTGTTATGAATTGGGAATTATTTAGCAATAAGTCAACAGATAACATTGGCCGGTCCTATTCCCATATTCTCACTGGTAATTAAAGTTGGTAATTCAAAACATATGCTGATCTATTTGTTACTTCCATCAATGCCAAAGATGTCCGTGGAGTGGATATCTTCAGATGTACAAAAAAGTTGGTTGTGTTTGTTTACATATGTTGGAGGAATGTTTAAAATATTTTCATCCTCAAATTCAAAACCTTTATAATTTCTCCACCCTCTCTAGCCCTGGAACCCAGTAGGTTCCCTGCTGACCTTGAACTCTGGACTAACTTCTATCTCCCATATTTTGTTGTTCCTCCTTTGACAGCTGTAACCTCAGTTATCAAGGCCCTTCATTCTGGAATTCCTAAACACCATCTTTTTCCCCGTGTCCTTTTATTTTAAAAGACTGAAATCCTAACTCTTAAAGCAAGTTCTTCATCTGGATCAGTGTCAAATTTTGTTTGGAAACCATCCTGGGAAGTGTTTTTGGATATTTTATGATGTTATGAGCATTGGTTAAATGTAAGTTGCTATTTTGACTTGCACATGAAAAAGGAAGTCTTGCCTTTATAAGACCATAAGACACAGGAGCAGAAATAGAATACTTACGCCATCGAGTCCGCCCAGGGCCGGGGATTAAGCTAGTGCAGGGCCTGTAGCATATGTTATAATGGGACCATAAATAAAAAAAAACCCACAAATATTAAAAACACGTAAACCTACACCCCCAAATAGAGGACAAATTAAGTGTCAGAAAGGGCACTTAGCTGCGTGCGCGGCCATGGTTCTTCTCGCACACATGTGGGAGTGCCAACTCACACATGAGCGGTGAAGAGGGGAGTGTGACGGTGACGCACGAAGTTATGGCTGGCGCATGCGCAATGAGAGCAGGGGTGCAGTGCTGCTGGATCTCACTGGAGCACTGCTCTGACATGGGGCAGCTCTGGCACCCCCTTGTCATGGTTTTTGGTGGGTTTGTGGGCCTAAAGGGCCTGTTACCATGCTGAATGTAACCTGAACTCCACAACCGCCTGTGGAAACAAATTTTACAAAGTCTCCCCTCTCTGGCTGAAGAAATTCTTCTGCATCTCTGTTCTAAGTGGACACACTTCAATCCTGAAGTTGTGCCCCCCAGTCCTAGACTCTCCCACCAATGGGGAAGCAACCTCTCTACATCTACTCGGTCTGTGCCTTCTACATTCAAAAATTTTCAATGAGATCCCCCCTCATTCTCCTAAGTTTCAATGAATACAGGTCAAGGGCCATCAACATTCCTCATATGATAACCCCCTTCATTCCCAGAATCATCCTTCTGAAACATCTCTGAACCCTCTCCAAAATCAGCACATCCTTTCTAAAATGAGGAGCCCAAAACTGTTCACAATATTCCGAGTGAGTTCTTTCCAGTGCCTGATAAACATCTTTCAAGATTACAGCTTATGTAGCACTTTTAAAGTGTAGACAATGTGTGCAGAGCAAGATCACCCATACAGAAACCTAAGAGTAATTGCATCAAAGCTGATATCTCAGAATATATATTGGCCCTAGAATCTTTTGAAGAATTCTTTCTGCTCTTCAATGAAAGATGACAATGTATATTTTACATCCCTCTAAAAGGGCAGGGTGAAGCCATAGTTTAGTCTGAAAGGCAGTCCTCCAATAATGTAATCTTCAGTAAGTCCCTCTCGTATGGGACAAGAAACCCTGTCCTCATGGCTTTGAGTTGGTAGCCATTGCCAAAAGAGCTGGTCTATTTTATTGCATCAATCATGAGCTGCTAGTAGGTAAAGATCCTGTGGTTCTGATGTATGATTTAGCCCAACGCAGAGGAAGCAGGTCCAGGAACCATCTGTTCCAAACCCTGTGCCCTCACACAAGTGCTGGAGGCTTCCTGATCGTGTCAGAAGTGTGCATCTCGAGCTTGGGCTGCTAATGGTTCAGCACTGAAGGCTGCATGGTTGCAGAGGCTGCAGGAGTGCTGGAGGTGAATGCATGGACACTCAGTGTCTCTGGGGGAACTTTCTTTTGCTTTTGGCTGTAAAAGGCACTGGGCAATTTTTGCTGATGGCGTATCTTTGTCAGCATTATGGTAGACCAAAGGAAAATTTGGGCATCATCATCTTTTCTGTTTTGGTACATGACAATAAAATAATATTGAATTGAATTGAACATGCTGAAGAAATAGAATCCCCAAATACAACATGATTTGGTGGCTTGCTGTGACCAGGTCAAGGTGGCAGATCCAGGGTCTTTGTTATCTGGGTGCCACTGAATGAGACAACATCGGGATCTCTGCCCACCCGCCTCCCAGCACTCAGGACAACCCTTACTACATGAACCAGATTTCTCCATTCAATATGCTACCAGTACTGACAGCAAGGGATTGTTTCAAAGTTAGGAGTAGCATCCTCAGCCCCATCAAGACCCCATGTATTTAACAAACATTACCCAGCAAAAGCCATTTCCACAGCAGTGTGTGCACACAAGAAATCTATAGGTCTCTGTTTGTTCAAATCAGAAACCAACCCATCCAGCTTATAAAACCCAAATATGGTTAATTTGCTCTGTAAAATGAATTTAAGGTCAATAGAGAGAAAGAATCAAAGCACCAGGAATTTGGAATCATTTTTACTGGAATAGTTCAATCTTGATACTAAATTTGTAGAATCTTATGAGAAAAATGCTGATGCCCAGTTTTGCAAACCTCTTGAGTCAACTCACCCACCCCTCAGGGCACTCTTAAAAAGCCTGATGTTCTTCTCAGACAACCTTACTCTCACAATTCTGATAGTTAACATCACTGTTGCATGCTGGGGCACCATACACAGAGGAACTCAACTAATGGGTCCTCGTTTGTAATGAAAGGCTGTAGTTATAAGGAGGGACTGGACAGACTGGTTTGTTCTCTCTGGAAGTTAGGAGATTGAGGGGTGACCTTACAGAGGATTATACAATTATTACGGGGCATCGATAGGACAGGAGAGCAATCTAAAGGAAAATCCACGGTTAAAACTTTTCACAGAGGGTAATGATTGTATAGAACAAGCTCTCAGAGGAAGTGGCAGATACAATTACATTAACAAGGTACTTGATCAGAAAGGTGTGGAGGGAAAATGGGATTCGTGTAGATAGGCAGCATGATTGGCATGGACAAGATGGGCTGAAAGGGTCTGCTTTGGTGAATTATTATGATTAATAAGATGCAGACTTGCCTTGCGACTGCCTGAGAGAGTTGCTGCTTGATGCCTTACCTGAAGGACAGGACATCCATCCATGCACTGAGTGTGACAGGGAATCATGAGATGGTCTTGAAAAGCCACCGCTTTCAGAGGTTTTTGACTAAATTTAACTCTCTGAGCTGAGTGTGACACTGAGGACAGGCAAGTCCTCTTTGATTTCCTAGGATGATCTGCTATAATGTTGATAATCTGCTCATCTAAAGCAACTTGGTACCACATTGTAATCAACACCAAAGATGTCTTAGTTTTCCTCCAAGAAGCTGAGTGCTTCGACCTCTGCATACGGAAAAAGTAATGCAATTCCCTTCAGGGAAAGAGTCATATGGCACTGGAGACTTCGGAAAATTTGCACATGACTTGAATTGAATTTTTAAAATTTAGACACCCAGCACAGTAACAGGCCATGGGTCCATGCCGCCCAAATACCACAAATTCACCTACAACTCCTGTATATTTTGAAAGGTGGGAGGAAACCGAAGCACCCAGAGGAAACCAACACAGACATGGAGAGAACATATAAACTTACAGACAGCACCAGATTCAAACCTGGATCACTGGCGCTGTAATAACATTGCACTAACTGCTACACTAACTGTGCTTTGACTAGTTTATTGTCACGTGGTCTGAGATACAGTGAAAAACTGAACTGTGTGCTATCCAGGCAAATCAACCAAAGCATAGTCCACAAGCGAGTGCAAAAAATAATAATAAAGGTCAAGGTCACTATAATATAAAAGTGCGGGCCATATTGTCAAATAAGAAAAAATACAGTGCAAGGGACCATCTTTTACTCGCGAGTGTTATGTTCTGTGATCCCTCTAAGTTGTGCACATGCATGTGCGCATGTTTTTTTGTAACCAGTGCATGAAGGAAATTATGTTGTGAAAATTTCTTCTTCGTCTCCTTTAAATCACTTTTAGAGGTACTTTTAGAGGATGAGTGTACCCTCCAAAGATGGATCAGAGTTCGCCTGATGAATCCGCCCTCGGAGCTTTTATGAAGGTAGGTGAAGCGATGTAAAGACAGAGAATATCTGCCTTCACAGTCATTTGACGTCCTGTTTTGCGGAAACTGCCAAAATGTTTGGCCTGGAAGTCAGCCTGAAGAAAACGGAGGTCCTCCATCAGCCAGCTTCCCACCATGACTACCAGCCCCCCCACATCTCCATCGGGCACACAAAACTCAAAACGGTCAACCAGTTTACCTATCTCGGCTGCACCATTTCATCGGATGCAAGGATCGACAACGAGATAGACAACAGACTCGCCAAGGCAAATAACGCCTTTGGAAGACTACACAAAAGAGTCTGGAAAAACAACCAACTGAAAAACCTCACAAAGATAAGCGTATACAGAGCCGTTGTCATACCCACACTCCTGTTCGGCTCCGAATCATGGGTCCTCTACCGGCATCACCTACGGCTCCTAGAACGCTTCCACCAGCGTTGTCTCCGCTCCATCCTCAACATTCATTGGAGCGCCTTCATCCCTAACATCGAAGTACTCGAGATGTGTAAGGTAAAAACATCATGAGATGGGACCGGAGAAGGAGTCACCCAGTACTAAGGAGTAACAGGATGCAGGTGTGACCTTGTACACTCAAGATAAGCTTGGCACTAACAAGCTGATGAGCAGCAGACTAACAGTGAAGGGTAGCAACAGCTTATTCATTGGTCAGTGTAATGGTATGATAATTTACTAAATTTGTGTCCTGAGGTATAAAAAAACACCACTTGCTGATATCAGGAGAATGCACCTTCTCCAACTAACACTGTTAGTTGTAAGTGTTACAATCCAGTAATAAAGAACCTTGATTTCGACTCAGTCTGGTGTCTGACTCACTCAATCTCGAACAAAGCAGACCTAACAATTTGGTGACCCCGACGTGATGGGTGAGTGGACACTAGACGACGGTTTCTGTTTTTCTTGACAATCATCTCAGCCGGCTGACAAAAATGTCCAGAGAAGCCTGTTTTAACAAAATTCTCTATCTCTCTTAAAATCTTTATGATTGTCAGTAAGAACTGGAGATCGGACAAATTAGACGATCATAATTGAAGGTTGTCACCTGCCAGGATTGTAACACGTAAGTGTTTACAGACAAAACTATAAAAGTCCTTAAGGTGTTTTAGTGACATTTGATAAGTGCTTCGCCGACAACTACTAGAGTTTAAAAAGTCTTTATTGTGACGTTGCAAAGTTAAATAGAGTGAGAAGGTGGTCTAAGAACAATTGGGGACCTGAGCTTTCTGCCCTAAACCGGTTATTAAGAGGAGAAATCTCCCACGTGAAGGTTGGGCTTTGAAAGAAAACGAAGGTTCAGGCTTATTGGTCTCAATTGTATAAGACTCGCTTATAAATGTCCGGTAGGTATGATAATGTCTGTACACTTGAAAACTTAAGAATTTATTTCCCAAATTCACCGTGGTGGAATACCACAGCGGACATTAGAGACCTTGAGACGACAAAAAGAGTACTCAGAGATGCCTGCCTGGTGAACAAGGGCGACGACCAAAGACTGCAAAAGCTGTGTCCGGATCAGTTTCACAACAGGTGGCAAATGCAAATAAGGAGAACCCGGACACTGAAGGAGTTCCAGTGAAGGAGGGAGACCTGGTGTATATCCGTAAACCAGGGAAGGTACATTGGACTGAAATTAGATGGACTGGACCATATACTGTTACCGCTGTGACAGATAGGTCGGTAAGAATTGACAAACCAGGGGATAATAATTAGCATCATTTTGCCTTTTGCTCCAAGGAAAAACAACAAGTAGTGAGTATTGGAAACTATGATGAGACTCATGTGGACAATGCTGAGGGCCGTATGGGCATTCCTGCTGATGGGTTGCCAAACAAGCCAACAGAGTAGTGTAAGGTAAAACATCATGAGATGGGAATGTGTAGGGAGTTACCCTGTACAGGGCAGTAACAAGAAGGGGAGGTGTCCTTGTACTCCTGTTAGGTAAAACATCATGAGATGGGAATGTACAGGGCTGTAACAAGATGTAAATGCATCCTTGTACTTACAAGATAAGAGAGACATTGATGGATTGAGAGGCAGGAAGCTAGCAGGGAAAGGATAGCAACAGTTTTAGTCATTGGACAAGTAATGATATGATGATGTTCTAAGCATGTATCCAAGGGTATAAAAAATCACCATTTTGCTGATAACGGCAGAATGCATTCTCCGACTAACTTTGTTAGTCGCAAGTGTTACAATCCGGTAATAAAGAACAAAGAACCCTGATTTCGACTCAGTCTGGTGTTTGTCTCACTCATTCATGGACAAAGCAGACCTAACAGTAGTTCGGATCCATGTGGGGCCAAAGTTATTCTGAAGATAGATAAAGACAAGGATAGCACCTTCCAGTTCGATCTATGCTGCACTTCTATCTCTAATAACACAGGGCCAGATGGGTCAATCACTAAGGGGCTGACAAAACTTAAGGCATTGGCGAAGGAATTAAAAGCCCAATCTGGAGTCTCTAACCCTGTTTTGTCCTGGAGTGTTTGGGAAATGGGGCACAATGTTGGGACAACTTTTCCTAGGATTGTTCATTTCTGTATCCATTTTTATCACTTGTGGCTGTTTTTGTATTCCATGCATTCGAACTCTGGTCACGAGGACCATTGAGAGAGCCTTTGCCAACCGCAATGAGCTGCCTCCAAAATATCAAGCTCTACAAGCTACGGAGCGGGACTTTCTCACGTCACAGGAGGCGTCAAAAATTGCTGAGATCGATCCGGAGTCTGATGGAGAATGTGACGGGGAGGAGGGATTATAAAATAGATTGTAGAACAAATATTATAAAATAGATTGTAGCACAAATGTTAACTTTTATCTTAACTAATTACTAATGCTTAGAAGGGATAGCTAGTTATTTGCTTGGGGGAAAACGGGGAGAAAACTTGTAAATGGGCAATGGGATCGGGGAAACGGATGGGGGGTATATGCTAAAGAGGGTTGGGGTGAGCCCTCGCCCACCAGCCGAAAAACCCCGTGAACAGAACCCATATAGAGCTTGGCAATAATAGGCGAACTAATGTAACACGGTAGCAGCATAGTCAGGGCAAGATTGTCCTCTAAAGAGGACAAAGGAGGGATTGTAAGGTAAAAACATCATGAGATGGGACCGGAGAAGGAGTCACCCAGTACTAAGGAGTAACAGGATGCAGGTGTGACCTTGTACACTCAAGATAAGCTTGGCACTAACAAGCTGATGAGCAGCAGACTAACAGTGAAGGGTAGCAACAGCTTATTCATTGGACTGTGTAATGGTATGATAATTTACTAAGTTTGTGTCCTGAGGTATAAAAAAACACCATTTGCTGATATCAGGAGAATGCGCCTTCTCCAACTAACACTGTTAGTTGTAAGTGTTACAATCCGGTAATAAAGAACCTTGATTTCGACTCAGTCTGGTGTCTGACTCACTCATTCTCGAACAAAGCAGACCTAACAGATGGCAGAGGCCGACAGCATTGAGTCCACGCTGCTGAAGATCCAGCTGCGCTGGGTGGGTCACGTCTCCAGAATGGAGGACCATCGCCTTCCCAAGATCGTGTTTTATGGCGAGCTCTCCACTGGCCACCATGACAGAGGTGCACCAAAGAAGAGGTACAAGGACTGCCTAAAGAAATCTCTTGGTGCCTGCCACATTGACCACCGCCAGTGGGCTGATATCACCTCAAACCGTGCATCTTGGCGCCTCACAGTTCGGCGGGCAGCAACCTCCTTTGAAGAAGACCGCAGAGCCCACCTCACTGACAAAAGACAAAGGAGGAAAAATCCAACACCCAACCCCAACCCACCAATTTTCCCCTGCAACCGCTACAACCGTGTCTGCCTGTCCCGCATTGGACTTGTCAGCCACAATCGAGCCTGCAGCTGACGTGGACATTTACCCCCTCCATAAATCTTTGTCCGCGAAGCCAAGCCAAAGAAAGAAAAAAGTCTAATGAATGACAAAGCAAGCTCAACAATCCAGATGACATAGTCCTGCTCCTCTTGGTGCAGGGCTGTGCATGAGCCCATATGTATAGACATGGAGGCGTTGATGTGCGGGTGTGGATAAATGTGTCCATGTATGTACACATGTATGCGGAATGAATCTTTCCGCCTCTGTCCGTCTTCAGATGATGAGCATAATTAAAGCAAAATACCAATCTGGCATGAAATGGGATTTTTTTAAACAAACAGTTGTATCATTGCAAGCATGTGTTTTGTGTTAAATCAAACCACTCATAAAAGCGATAGCAATTTTTAAGTATATTTTGATGTCAGACAAACAGAAATGCATAATGTTAACAAAGTGCTCTATGGATTGATCAAAATTCAAACATTGATTGGAAAAAACTAAGTGGTCCATAAAAGATGTGAATTTTTTTATAGTGATATCACATGTGACAGGTTTGGTTTAAAAGCAAAAACCTGTCAATAGAGGCTGTGGGGAAAATGTCCAGGCCTTTGAACTCAAGTCTATGGTTCTCAATTTAAATCAAGCAAAGCAAGTATAAAATAAAATCCATGAAAAGCATGAGAAACAACTGCAAATCCTTTCATGTATACATTCACAAAACACACTATAAAATCTCTAGGGAAATTATAACTTCAGAAATTGTAGCTCCAGGCAATGTTAACTTGATGCTATGACAGCGTTGGTGACCCAACATTGAATCTGGAGCTGTATGTTTGTATTTTCTCCTCGTGATCTACATGGGTTTTCTCTGGGAGCCCCAGTTTCCTCTCACCCTCCATGATGCAAGAGTTGTGGGTTAATTGGGTGTAATTGGTCAGCACTATCAATGTCCGGAATCGGCTTCTACCGTGTGGTAAATTAGAAAAAATTAAGTCGAGAAACAGCAGATTAGGCCGCATCAGAGGAGATTTAAGTGGAGTTAACAGTCCATATTTGTTCAGAGCAAGTTAAGCTGAGGCAGAATGGATTCCAGCTGAGAAGAAATGGATTCTGTGTTGCAAGAATGAGTTGAAATAATGGACAGTCTGAAGGGGGGTAGAAGTTGGCCATGAGGATTTAGTTTACAGAGGGAGGATTTCCAAAAGAAATACGATCAGTGGCTGTCTGGGAAATAATAGGCTGATGTGGATAAATGAAGATCCAGAGGAAGACAGTGGGAATTTCAGAGAGCTGCTGCTCAGCCTTCATGGAACAGAGGTCAAGTTGTCAAATAGCAACAACCCCCCCACCATATCAGCAGGGTTAATGACAACATTGAAGGATTGACCTACTTGAGCAAGTTCAGGGCAAAATAGGTTAGAGTGAGTAAATGGGTGGAAATGTCGAGATGGTCAAAATCACCTGATTAAGTCCAGAGCGGATAAGAGGCCTGCCTGGATGAGGCTCAGAAGGATCAGGACTCCTGAAGGTGGGCCCCTCTTTGGCCTGAAGAAGTAATCGTTCAGATCAAGGGATATTGACCTGATCTCTTTCTCTCTCCATCGGTGCTACCTGACTTGCTGAATGCTTCCAAATTTTTTTTACACATATATATTTCAATTTGCAGCATCATCAGTATTTTGGTTTTGCATAACAATATCTATTCTCTCGATAATGCTTCCTTAAAATCGTTGTAATTACACTGGACAATGAAAATTTTACTTCCTGAACACTTTTGGGTGTATTTTAAGCTAATCATGAAAATCGCTGAAATTTTACTCTCAAATAACATTTGATATTTTTGTGATTTCCTGCCATTTTTTTCCCCAGTGAATCTTTTTTGATATTTTTATTTTAACATTGAAATTTTACATCCAAAAATATGGAGTACATATGTTCAAAGTCAAAAAGATACATTACACTTAAATCATATCATTTAATCAAACAGTGTGGTTGATGTATGTGCAGCAAATGAAAGAAAAATCCACACAGAAGCTATGAGTGAGTTGTGGTGTCAGCCCAGTGCGAGCCTTCACCTCTGTGACCCGGTTCGCTTGTGGATCAGTGCAGTTCACTACAACAAATTATATTGTATTCATATTTTATTATCAATATATTATAAATAAGCAAAATCTACCAAGCAAGAAACTCATTACTTCATTAGTCAATATTTCTACCTTCATATAAATCAAAGTAATTCAAAAAGGGTTCCCCCATTGTTTGAAATTTTACATTCAAATTGAAAATTGAGCATCGAATCGTCTCTAAATTTCAACATGATGCTTCATTAATTCATATGTTCTGGACATGTCAGAGTTTTAAGAAATGAAGTATTTCAAATTTTGTCTGCACTTTTTAAAGTTAATTTTAAAAGTTAAAGTTTCAATTATTGTCATGTAATATATTTAGAATATATTATCCATGAAATTCTTGAACTTTTGTCTATCATAAGGCAGACTTTTGTACAGCACCTCTCACTGAAACCTACAGCACCTGGTGTTCCTAGGGAGTCTCCCCTTGAAGAACTGACCAGGGCTGTGCCTGCTTAGCTTCCAAGATCAGACAATCAAGGTGCTGTAACCTAATCTTTTAACTGCTTTATTTGGTATTGTTGGAGAGAGTGACATAACGTTAGCAGCATCTGAGCTGCACTAACCCCTATACCAACCATGACACTGTGATATTGGTGTAGTCAGTGACGAACCTGGTGAAAGTTTTCACCAGGACATCGCAACTATGGAAAATTGATATCAGGGCAACTGGAATCCAACAGTTCTGGATGACTATTGTTGAACACTGACATGAGAGTACAAAAAAAATCAGCGAGCAACACATTTTTAGGTCAGTTGACCTAACACAGTGTGTCAGCAACATGCTAAATTCAATAAAAGTTAATTTCATGTTTCTCCAACTTCCTATGTGATACAACAAATCTGAAATTATATTTGTGTTCAGCTTGAAGTTGTCTATGGTAAACCCAAATTTCTATTCAGGAAGCAAACCTTTTGAAAAAAAAATGTTGGCCAGTGTGATCAAAAATAGCAGCTGTTTGCTGAAGTAACAATGGTCAGCATATCTGTGCAGAGAGCTTCATGGTTAGATGTACTTTCATACAGATGCCATGTTAGATTGAGTTCTCATATGCACCCGGCAGAATAAAAGGTCTCACGTCTTTATTTTGGAGAAGAGCAAGAAATTGTAATTCGAGACATCATTTATTGTTCACTCAGCAACGCAACAACACAGTCTTGACCTTCAGCACACTGCTGTCTGTGGAATCTTGCTGTGCTTTTCCAACTTTATACTAAACTTTATAAGGCAGCACTGTTACGGCAACCTGGGCTTGAATCCGATACTTGTCTGTATGTTCTCTGCATGTCTGCATGGGATTCATCCGGGTGCTCCAGTTTCCTCCCACACTTCAAAGTATCGGATTTGTAGGATAGTTGGTGTATTTGGGGCAGCACAAGCTCCTGGACCAGAAGGGCCTGTATCTGAACTTTAAAAGAATTAAATACTTGATGGTGCATTGGAACATCCTGAAAGGCAAGGACAGCGCAGTTGGCGTAACGGTTAGAGCAACACTATTACAGCGCCAGCGATCAGGATCAGGGATCGAATCCTGCACTTTCTGAAAGGAGTTTGTACATTCTCCTCGTGCCTGTGTGGGTTTACTTCAGGGGCTCCAGTTTCCTCCCCCCCCCTCCCCCCAAGGGGGTTGTAAGTCAATTGGGTGTAACTGGGCGGCACAGGCTCATGGACTGAAATGGCCTGTTATTGTGTTGTTCTGTATGTCTAAATTTAATTTAAAATTTAATAGAAAAGGTCCTTTTCCTCATGATATGGTGACAGGGATGGGGCTCAGGTATTTCGGAAAACCAGGATGAGAACTTTGAAACTGAGCCCTGTTTAACGGGAGCAGAGTAGGAAAACAGGGCTTGGTGGAGGTTTGGATAACAGAGAATGATCTCCAGCTTGTGGGAAATGGAATAGATGAGGCCAGGAAATCATCAGAATTATTATGTCTTGAGGTAATGATTTAGCCTTAAATTTCCTCCCACTTTCAATCTCTTTCAATCATGAAACTTTAATCTATTGGAAAGACAGACAGCCCATAATGTTGTCTCGCTGTCCACCTACCCACAAAACAGCACTGAATATGAGGAGGTTGGTGTAACAATGCTGCTGGAACACCAGCTCAATGATAACTTGCACAGCAAGAGGTTGTTTGGTCTTCTCCCCATTCCCTTGCTAACATGGTCTCATGCACTGCCAGACTGAGACCACCCACAAATTGAAGAAAAAACATCTCATATTCCGTCTGCGCACTCTCCAACCGGATGGCATTAGCATCAACTTTTCCAGTTTCAGTTAGCAATCCCCTCCCCTCATCTCCACGCTACCCTATCCCTACCTCTCCATTCCTCTAGCTGTCTCTCTCTCTCCCTATCCCTGAGTTCCTCCAGCATTTCTGCGTTTTTACTACAATCAGAGCATCTGCAGACTTTTCTGTTTAAATTAATTTTAAAAAATTTAGACATGCATGGTGGCCCTTTCAGCTCATGACCCCTGTGCTGCCCAATTGCACCCAATTGACTGAAAATTCCCGGTACATTTTGAAGGGGAGATGAAACGAGTCTTCCGTCGCACATGCAGCCATCTTCAGCGCAAACTCCGGGAGATCCAAAATGAGTGGGGGACTAGCCTCGCCAAACGAACCCAGCTCAGCGCGGACATTGGCGACTTTAGGGGTTTTTACGAGGCTCTAAAGGCTCACCCCAAGTCCAAAGCCCGCTGCGCAGCTCAGACGGCAAAGTCGTCCTCAGCGACAAGATCTCTATCCTCAACCGATAGTCAGAACACTTCCAATCTCTTTTCAGTGCCAACCGCTCAGTCCAAGAATCCGCCCTGCTCCAGCTCCCTCAACAGCCATTAAGGCTAGAGCTGGATGAGGTCCTCACCCGGGAAGAGACATATAAGGCAACTGAACAACTGAAAAGTGGCAAAGCAGCAGGTATGGATGGAATCCCCCCAGAGGTCTGGAAGGCTGGCGGCAAAACTCTGCATGCCAAACTGCATGCTGAAACAAGCCATGAAAGACCTCAACAATGAAGCCACTGTTTACATCCGGTACCACACGATGGCAGTCTCTTCAATCTGAGGCACCTGCAAGCTCACACCAATACACAAGAGCAACTCGTCCGTGAACTACTCTTTGCAGATGATGCCGCTTTAGTTGCTCATTCAGAGCCAGCTCTTCAGCGCTTGACGTCCTGTTTTGCGGAAACTGCCAAAATGTTTGGCCTGGAAGTCAGCCTGAAGAAAACTGAGGTCCTCCATCAGCCAGCTTCCCACCATGATTACCAGTCCCCCCACATCTCCATCGGGCACACAAAACTCAGAACGGTCAACCAGTTTACCTATCTCGGCTGCACCATTTCATCGGATGCAAGGATCGACAACGGGATAGACAACAGACTCGCCAAGGCAAATAGTGCCTTTGGAAGACTACACAAAAAAGAGTCTGGAAAAACAACCAACTGAAAAACTTCACAAAGATTAGCGTGTACAGAGCCGTTGTCATACCCACACTCCTGTTTGGCTCCGAATCATGGGTCCTCTACCGGCATCACCTACGGCTCCTAGAACGCTTCCACCAGCGTTGTCTCCACTCCATCCTCAACATTCATTGGAGCGACTTCATCACCAACATCGAAGTATTCAAGGTGGCAGAGGCTGACAGCATCGAATCCACACTGCTGAAGATCCAATTACGTTGGGTAGGTCACTTCTCCAGAATGGAGGACCATCGCCTTCCCAAGATCGTGTTCTATGGCGAGCTCTCCACTGGCCACCGAGACAGAGGTGCACCAAAGAAGAGGTACAAGGACTGCCTAAAGAAATCTCTTGGTGCCTGCCACATTGACCACCACCAGTGGGCTGATATCGCCTCAAACCGTGCATCTTGGAGCCTCACAGTTCGGTGGGCAGCAACCTCCTTTGAAGAAGACCGCAGAGCCCACCTCACTGACAAAAGACAAAGGAGGAAAAACCCAACACCCAACCCCAACCAACCAATTTTCCCTTGCAACCGCTGCAACCGTGTCTGCCTGTCCCGCATCGGACTTGTCAGCCACAAACGAGCCTGCAGCTGATGTGGACATTACCCCTCCATAAATATTCGTCCGCGAAGCCAAGCCAAAGATTGGAAAATGACACTGCATGGACTGTAATAGTGGCACTGTATCTGGTCCTTTCAATTTCTGGTGGCATTTACTCTTGGGACTGACCCAAGAGAAATTGACAGAGTGGAGAGAGACCATTTGGTATTGGTGCAGTAGAGAGTACTGTTGCCTCGTTGCACAGGCAAGTGGATTTCGACCCTGATCTCCAGTTTTGGGTTTGCACGTTCTCCCTGTGACAGGGTGAGTTTGCCTGGGAGACCTCCATTCCTTCCTCATGCCACAGAAATGCTGGTGGATGGGTGAAACAGTCACCATATATTGATAGAGAACAGTAAAATTATTAGGGAGTTGATGGGTACTTGGGAGAGAACAGATTACAGTGAAATATTGGTAAATAGGATCATTGAGATTGCTTTGAGAGCTGGAATAGATGGGTTGAATAGGTGGAATGGCTTCTTCCAAGTGATTAAGAAATATAGGCCATTCCTGTTGTGGTAAATCACTGTTATACTGTGATTGGTGGCTACCAACTGGACATGCCTCCCGAGACCCATAACACCTTGCATGCCACCCTTTTTCTTTTGCTCTGGTCAGTCAAGGAGGTGGATGGTTTTTGATAATGTTCCAGTCCTTAGCTATTAAAAGCCTGATTGTTTCCCAACTCAGCCTTTGGTAAAATATTGATCGTACATCACATGTCTGAACCAGCACTTTGGAGGAAATTTCCAATTGGTCCTCCGCCTCATTAACAATGTTCTTCCAAAGCCTGAGACGGTAGGTGCAAAGATACTCTTTCTCCCAAATGGAGAGCTCAGAATGAGGAGTCACTGTTTCAGAATTATAAATTAATGATTAAAGTCTGAGACCTAGAGGAAGCTATGTCTCAGTAAGTGAGTATATTTGAGATTGGAAGAAGTCTATGTATTATGAGAATTGAAAGATATTGAGTTGTGTATGAAAGGTGGCACTGAGGAAGTAGATCAGCCATGCTCATGTTGAACTGCCTGGCAGATGGGGGCCAAATAGCCTCCTCCTGCTGCTATTCCTCATACTTTAGTTTGTCCCTGCCTAGTGCTATTCCAAGAATTCTTTTGAATCTGCTCAAAGAGCTTGGTTGAGCAGTGTGATCCGGATCACAACTACTTTCTACGTTAAATAATTTCTCCCCATCTCCTGAAAATACATACTGTGCTTGAAAAGAAGATTTTAATGATTGGTTATGCTGACAGCAACAAACATTTATGGCTTCATGTCATGGTTCTCCTGAACTAATGCAGAAAATTTGAGTTTGAGCATGTCAGCAAAGCCTCTCATAAATTTACGCAGGTGTACCATTCTGACTGGTTGCATTACTGTCTGGTATGGAAGTGCCAATGCACAGGACAGGAGAAGGTTACAGAGGGTTTAACTTTGTCAGTGCCAACATGGAGTGTCAGTCTTCATGTCATCGAGGACAACTACAAAAGCTGTGTCCTTAAGAAACCAGCCTTTATCATCAAGAATCCACACCACCCAGGCCATGCCCTCTTCCCACTGCCATAGGCGTATCTAAGGCATGGCAGCCAAGGTACGTGCCCTGGGCACCACTTGAAGTGTGGGGGGGGAGTGCCACTGTCCTCACCTTGCCCGCTCCCGTGTAAGCCCGACATCTAACTCTGTGTGTCTGTGTGTGTGTATCCGTCTGTGTCTCCATCTGGAAGGAGGTACAACAGTCAGAAGACAAACATCCAGTTGTACAAGAACAGCTTCTTCCCCTCCACCATCAGATTTAAGAATGGAGAATTAACAGCAGAAACTACCTCACTTTCTCCTATTTTTTTTGCACTCTATTTATTTTGAAATGTAATTTCTTTCTGTTTCAGTCTTTTTTCATTGGTTTTTATAATAAATACAGTACAATGAAGAACAGGGAATGAAACTAAAAATGCAATATCACTTATGTATATGTAATTTATAGCAAATGTTATGCTGTGATACTATGCAAAACAACGGATCTTGCATGAATTTCACGTCAATAAACTTTGATTCTGATTCTGATAATTGCTTCCACTTTATGCTCCATGTACTAATGTGAATTCCCATTGTCTGCCCCTTGTACTGACAATAACCCCAGTGGTGCGAGTATAAGACAGCTTTAATAAACTAATATGTACACTATGAGGTCTTGTCTCTCTGCAAGACGAACCTGGAAGGCTAGACTGTAGCTTTGGACTGCTTTATATATACAAGGTCACCGGGATGACCCCTGGTGACCTAGTGATGTAATTACATATCACCACACCCCTAATTCTTATTCCGCAAGCTCCATCCATCCGAACATTTTCTTCTTGAACATCTCCCTAACCTTCTTGGCCTGATCACTGGGGGCAAGGCTTGGCCATCTCTGACCAATGGGTCAGGCCCAAAACATCGTTCACCCTTTACTCCCTACGGGAGCCGTCTGACCTTCTGATCTTCTCCAGGGTAGCATGTTGGGAGCGCTTGGGCTGGGTTTCGCATCCAGTGCTGTCCATAAGGGGTTTGTATGCTCTCCTCGGGTCTGCGTGGGTTTTCCCCGGATTCTTCAGTTTCCTGCCACTGTTCAAAATGGACCAGTGGTTGCCGGTCAATTGGATATATCCAGTCTCCTGGGCAGAAAGGGCCTGTATGCCTAAATTAAAAACTTTAAAAAGATATTACCAATATTTTGGGACTGAGCCCTTTTACAAGGTATAAGCAAAAAGCAGGCAGGCATCTCAGTATAATGGCTCAGCCGGAATTATCTTTACATCCTCTGGATGCTGTGAGACAGGTTGAATTCCTCCAGCATTTCTATGTGTTTTTACTACAATCACAGCTTCTGCAAACTTTGGTGTTTTATCACAAAATCTGTGCAAACCCAACGGTCAGAAGCCCCTTCTCTGAACCTTTTCCCCTCTCGCCGCAATACATTATAAAATCACCTCTTTAACCAAGTTCCAAGTCACCTGTCCGAATTTCTGCTTTGGTGCACTCTCGCACTCTATCCGAGGTCACGGTGATGAGGTGCCGTTGACCTAAAATTTTACCTCTGTTTCTCTCCATGGATATGGCTGACATAATTATCTTCGAGTTATTTTTGAATAGGATAGACCCATGCACACTCTGGTTAGCAAAATGAGAGGTGATTCCATTGAGGTCAACAAGAATCTAAGAGCGAAAATTAATAATAGAGGAGGAGGAATTTCTTCTCTCAGGGGTTTGTGAAGGTTTGGAAATTTCTGTCAGACAGCAGTAATGCAACTTTTCCTTCAAGATATTTTGAGTGAAGATCGACAGATACTTAAATCAGAAAGGCATTCGGGTTGTGAGGAGGGAGCAATAAAGTACTGCCGAGGCCAAGGTTGGACCAGCTGTGCTCAAATTGAATACGTGTCTCTTCTGTTCCCATTTTCTGCTGTTTTCACTGATAAATTCTGACACCACTCTGGGCCTCAAGGAGAACTGAAACAGCACACTGCTGATCTCTGATCGTGAAACTCAGGTACACATTAGTAGCTCCCAGGTTATGGAGGTGTTTTCCTCTGATACACACTCTTGGTAGAAATTTGTAAGTTAAATATTTGAGTGTTCCTATTACTAAAAACCTGGAAGTGACAGTGCATCACTTTTGCAACTCATGAGACTTGCAGGTGGTTTCAAAACCAATGTGCTTGAGGTAGATAACAAGACATACGGGAGGCAGACATCTGCTTATGGTCACCCTATCAGGTCACTCTGCCCCCCCCCCCCTGGTCTTCACCCATCATTGGCACCAGAGGGAATTGAATTGATTGGCTTAAAAGCTGGCTGAGGTAAAAGATCTCCTTCAATTGCCTGGAAGTTCTCTCATAAGAACATAAGAAATAGGAGCAGGATCAGGATATCCAGCCTGTCAAGTCTGCTACACCATTCAATCTGATCCTGACCGATCGGATGATAGGCGGCTCATCTTGATCTACCTGCCTTTTCCCCCATATCCCTTAATTCCCCTACAATGTAAAAATCTATCCAATCTTGTCTCAAATAGATTTACTGAGGTCACTTCCACTGCTTCAATGGCCAGCAATTTCTATAGATTCACCACCCTCTGGGAAAAGCAGATCCTCCTCATTGCCGTCCTAAATCTACTACCATGAATCTTGAGGTTACATTCCCTAGTTCTCATCTCCATGCACCAATGGGAACAACTTACCTACCTCTATCTTATCTATGCCCTCATAATTTTATACATTTCTATAAGATTCCCTCTATTCTTCTAAATTCCAGCAAGCACAGTCCCAGACAACTCAATCTCTCCTCATAGGCTAACCCCCTCCTCTCTGGAATCAACCTGATGAACCCCCCCTCTGAACTGCCTTCAAGGCCAGTACATCCTTCCTCAAGTAAGGAGACCAGAACTGCACGCAGTCCTCCAGGAGCGGCCTCACCAGGACCATGTACAGTTGCAGCAGAACCTCCCTGCTCCTAAATCCAATCCTTCTGGCAATGGAGGGCAACATTCCGTTTGCCCTCCTGACAGCCTGCTGCACCTGCAAACCAACCTTTAGTGATTCTTCTTGGATGCTTAACCCTGCCAGCTCATTTTCAGCACCTGAAGTGTCCAATGATTCAATGGGTCTATCCTCACCCTATTTAGATCAGGAGGTGATTTCAGGGAGACGAACTGGAATCCATTGGATATAAAAACTGACACATTTGTGGAGACAGACACAGAATTAAAGTTTCAGTTCAATGGCACACATCAGAGCTGGAAAGGTGGGCATCCAAGCATGTCTTAATTTGCAGAGGTCCAGAGAGAAGAGGGGGATTGTTTGTGACAGGGTGAGTATAAGACTGTCAAAATAATGCAATTCATATCACAAGTGCACTCTTCTGGGCATTCAGCTGTGATTAATAAGCATTAAACTCCCTCTTGAAAACAACTCCAAAGCCAATTGTGTCACCTAGACCACCTTGATCTCCCACAAATCATAGACACCTACCTTTCGTTCTCTGCTGCTTCCTTCTTTGTGTCACTTTGAATCTAATTGTTCTCTCACTTGAGAATCCCCAGCTCTTTCTGTTTTCCATTGCAAAGTGAGTGGCAGGACAGTGTTTGAGAGGCTGTGTCTCAGTCCACCTGGGACTGAGGTAAGGATGAAGTTTTTCAATCAGAGAATTTCAAACATGTAAATTCTCTGCCTCAGAGGCTTGGAGATGGTAAGTCATTGTGTATAATTATTACATGATTTTATTTCTACTTTAATTCTAATTTATTTTCAAGTACCTTTTTCTCACTAGATATATGATGTACCATGTTTATGACGACTGCTTGATGCACCATCAGTTACCACAAGAAACAGATGTTGTGAAAATGATCGGCTTTTATTGACTTAGGCTGGAACACCAACCAACCTCATCGTGGCAGGAAGAGTGGAGAGCATGCAAAAGGGTAATGGGTAGGATTGGTCTCGGTTCAGCTGGCAGTAGCCAATCACAGTATAAAAGTGGTTTACCACACCTCTGCTGTGAAAACAGATCCAAAGTAAGCATTGAATATCTCTGGCATTCCTTGTTCCACTGTATAATCTCCCCAGGCTCTGTTTGTATTAGGATCCAATTTTATGTTTGCAAATATCTTCCCACAAAAGCTTTCCCAACCAACTGTTTTTGAGTATCTCGCTAGTTGACTGTCATTTTCTACTTGCACATCATTGATTGGATGGTGAGAAGCAATTCATTCAGGAGATTGAATGCAAGAAGATGGTGCGGGGAGCAGAGCCGAGTATACACAAGTAACCCTGACAACCTGAAGTGACGGAAGGTATGAATGTTCAGCATGCCAATGGTATGGGCCGTCTGTCCAGCTTCATGCCCACTGCTGGAACTCAATTCATCCAGTGCAGTATTTCTTATTCTCTCTGTGAAGAAGGAGTCACAAGGATATCACACAATGGTCCTCAGCGTGTGCCAGAAGACAGTTGGGATGTGGAATGAACTATCAGTAAGAGTGGTGGAGACAGACACCCTCATCATATTTAAACTGATCTTGGACATACACGACAAAGCACAGGGACTCAGCCAGTTTTTCAGCATCCATAAGAGGTAAAAATATAATACCGACATTTCAGGCTCAGGCCTTGAAGAGCATGACCCCTAACAGTTCTTACCTATTGCTGGAAGGTGGGATTAGGTGAGGTAGTTATTTTTTGACCAATGGGTTTAATACCCCCTCTTCCACAATCACACGGAACCAAATTGATCCCAGAGACTTGGATTCACCCAAGCATCCACTCCCAAACTCACTTCTCATTTAGCCCTGTTGTTGTTTATCGATTAATATTCTTTTAGAGGAAATAAAAAGAGAGTGAGATAAAGGGGATGCAAACAGGAGGTGGCTGATAAGACAATGGTGCTATGCTACAGGATGATACTGATCAGCTGGTAAAACGGCAGAAGAAAGGCAGATGGAATTTAATACAGTTCGGTGAGATAAAACCAGAGGACATGGATTAAGAACCAAAGACTTGTTGATCCAAACCAAGGCTTTTTATTAACTAGAAGACTGGAGCATATCACATGTAGGTCAACCAGTCCAGAATGACCTGGTCTGGCTAGGAACAACCCTTTAAGACCTGCCAGTAGGCGTGGCTATGCTCTCATCCAATCACAGTCATCCTGCACTACAATCTGTACATATATACATATTGGTGATAGAATCTGTACTATCACAATGGAGAAAGGGGAAAAGCTTAGGGGGAACTTCTTCACACAGAGAGTAATGGGAGTGTGGAATGAGCTGCCACCTGAAGTGGTGAATGTGGGCTCAATTTAACATTAAAGAAAAATTTGGACGGACCCATGGATGACAGGGGTATGGAGAAATGTAGACTGGGTGAAGGTCAGTGGGACAAGTCAGAATATTAGTTTGCACAGACTAGAAGCAATGAAGGGGCTGTTGCTGCTCTGTTATGTTCTATGATTCAAAATGATGCACTAAGGTAGGACCTACACAAAGAATGGCAGGATCTTGAAGAATGTGGCATGAAGGTAGAAACGACAGTGATGAAGGGTTCATTATCCAGGGCATCGTATATAAGAGGAGGAAGGTGACGGTATGGGTTTATTTGCCATTCATTTGGCCATGAATGTCCAAATTTGGTGCAGTTTTGTTTCTCACACAATAGGATGGACATAATTCCAATGGAGAGGGTACACAGGAAATACAGCAGGATATGTTTGGGATGGAATGTATTAGTTCTGAACAGAGACTGAACTATTTTCGTGGGAAGGTTGAGCTATCTAGTACTAAGGGTAATGCTTTAGGTGAGATGAGTAAAAAAATTGAGAGTGATTTTTAGGAAAAATGATTTCACCCAGAGTATGTTTGGAATTTGGATTGGACTGTCTGAGAGGATGGTGAAAGCAGAGATTCTCACAACATCTGTGGAGATTCCAGAGGAGTAAATTGAATTGGCAACACCACTGACCAAGAGCTGATAAATGAATAACAGTAGAATGTCTGCACGGTCTTGGTGGGCTGAGAGGCTTGTTATGAGCTGTATGTCCATAACTAAGTTCAATGATAGATAGTGGCATTCAGAAGAGAAAATCTGAAGTGGAGTGTAGAGGTCAAGAGAGAGGGAGACTGAGGAGGAGTGGGGAGGGAGAGAGTGATGGAAAAGATAGGGCATATTTCCTTTATTTTTGAAGGGAGATTAGTTCATATCTGAATTTTATACCATTTACTCTTATTGTGGGTGGGCATCTTACTCTACTTCATTGCATTCCTGCAGTGCTTGTGACGTGGCCACCTTCTTACAATCACCATCCTTCCCAATCCCTTCATTTATTCAAGCACTAAATGAAAAGCAAACCAGTACTGACTTACTGGTTGAGTTGGCTTTGCTATCATCTTACATTGGATCGTAGAGAATGCAGGCAACTGGGCTCATCTGGTTTATATTCCCTCTCCATTCACTTCCAGGACTTAGCCTCTGAATCTCACTCTGTTGGAGGATCCTTCTAACTCTTTCTATGCTTTAACACTTACAAGCATCAATACATTATATCTTGATAACTTCTAAAGTCTGGGTTGATCAGCTAGGTTGTTTTCAGCTGTGTCTGAAAATTAATCTTTAATTGCCAGGAATTCTCGAGGTTCTTGGTAAGCCCACACTTCATGAGTGTACACATGAGGTGGTCTTGGGTCTTACCTCAGTGGATTAGCATACACAATAATCGGATCATCCCATCAATCACTTTGCTTTCAGACAGCTTCTTCAACAGAGGCTCACTATGCGAGGGAAAATGGGTGGCATTTTCCACAGAGCCTTGGCCAGCAGAGGAGAGGAACAGACCGTTTTTTCTTTCATTTTTGCACGTCATTAATAATGTAAGATGGGAAGCTGAAAACAGTCAGGATGACCTCAGTCATGGGCCCATTCCACAGACCTTAATTAGCTCTGCATAAAATTAAATGAGAGGCAGAATTCTGGACTATGGCATCCATAATGAACACAGCTTTTGAGAACTGCAAGATCACAAATACTCTTTTTCTAGACTTTGCCCTCTTTTTGGTGGTTTTCTATTAAGGATTGCAGAAAATCCAAGCACAGCACAGGCTGCAAATTGTTCCTGTTTTCCAACATGGTCCTGATTATATATTGACACAGTGCGGTTGCTGGGATTGCCAGCATGCTTCCACGTGTGATGCTGTGAGAGTAGTTAGTAATGTCCTCAGTGGCTGAACACGTGATGAAAACAGAGCTCAGGGCAGGGCCACTCAGCTCATCCAATCGGCTGCGCTGGCTGTCACAGGCCTTTCTAGATGCACCTCTCACAGTCCTTTCTGGATGCCTCTTTATTTTAAGGCATATTTTCTGCAACCAAATCAGGAAAAAGCTTCAATTCCCTGAGGTTTCTGCTGATTGTCAAACCGAGCACTTGATGCCTGCATCTCAGCTTATGGGCTTGTTCCTAGAAATATTATCCTAATACAGTAAAACCTCTGATATTGGGCACTAAGAGGCTACAATAGCTCAGCGGTTAAAGCACTGGTCTTTAAACCAGTGGTCACAAGTTCGTCCCTTGCTGGGGCCTCATTTCTGTGAGGGGTGTTTGACAAATTGGCGACTCTCTGTCTTCCTTATGGTTAACAAAGTTAAAGAATTTCATATATGTTACATTCTAAATGTAGGATTACACAACAATAATGGAATCTTTACCTTTAATGGGGATTGGTATATGTTGGATAAGAGTATTTTTAAGTTGCTTGAGGCATACTTTCATAAGGCTTAACTAATATACCTGTATTAAGAATAAACAAATATGACAAAAACAGATTTTTAGAGAAAATTACTATACTGTACTTACACTGAACAAACTTCAATTGTGTGAATATATAAACCTTAAAGCATTTTTACCTTATTTTCCATCACATTCTTTGAAAACATTTAACCGTCACTGTAAATGCAGGTTCCTCCCCCTCCACGGAGCTCCTGAAAGCTGAGCAATAATATTCTATATAATTAATCTCTCCCCCTCAAGTTTACAGATAAATCCTCTGAACAGGACAAATCTTACCAAGCAGGGATAAGAAAATACTATCAGAGAGTCACCCCCAACGGTGAGCGGCATCAATCAGATCTTCATCCTGGGTGATGCCATTGCTGTTTCACACAATTTTACTTAAATAGCTGCTACGAGAAAAGAATGACCAAGGCACTCCTCTGGCTGAATATTTGCTCCCATCTTCACCAAAGGTTTATGTGTTACTTCAGAGAACATTTACTTTTACAATTTTAAACTTGCAATTTTTTTTACCTATCATTATATTCTTATTTATTTTAATATTTTGTATTTTATTTTCCTCAATTTATTTTTGCTTCAGGCTGCCAGTTGCTTGAATTCCAGATACCAGGAGTTTTACTGTGCTATGCACCTTCTATTGTTGCCCTTTTAATTACTCTCAGCTCAATTGATTGGGTGAAGGCACAGAGTCTTTTGCCAGAGCAGAGGAATTGATAACCAAAGGACATTTGTTTAAGGTGAGGGAGGGTGGTGGGGAGGGAGATGCAATAGGATCCTGAGGGGTAACTTTATTTTACATAGGGTGGTGGAGGAGGAGGTGGTTGAGAAAGGTACCATGGCAGTACCTAAGAAATGGATTTAGAGGGATAAGGGCCGAGTGCAGACAGGTGGGAGTAGTGTGGGTGTAACATTTTGGTCGGCGTGGGCAAGTTGGGCTGAAGGGCCTATTTCCACACTGTGTGACTCTGACAATTGTGACCTCCAGTTTCCTGGTAATGCCTGGTTATAATTAGTTTTCAATTGCCAGAGAGCAAAAGTAAATTGCATTTCTGGTCTGAAAGGCAATACTTCTTATAGTTCAGCATTCCACTGGTGTAAAATTTTTTTCCTCAATCTCTAAAGGGGATCTTGTGGAATCTTTGAGACAGTGCTCAAAGGTTGATGTTTTAGTTGGAGAACAAAGCAAACATCAAGACCAGCTCAAATGAAGTACAGTTTAAAACTTATTCCAATGTTTAGGGATGAATACAATCATTTTAATTCTCCTCATTTAACTCAAAATCTTTGGTTTCAGGGACATCCTCAGAATCAGAATTTATTGTCATGAACATGTCATAGAATTTTTTGCTTTGCAGCAGCATCTCTGTGCAAATAAATTAAAAATAAATAAATGAGTGCAAAAGACGAGTAAGTGAGGTAGCACCTATGCTTCATTGGCCTTGCAGAAATCTGGCGGCGGAGGGGAAGAAGCTGCTTTTGTACCACTGGGTGTTCATCTGCATGCAGGCTCCTGTACCTCCCTTCCAATGGTAGCAGAGTGAAGAGGCCATGGCCTGGGTAGTGGGGGCCCTTGAGGATAGAGACCGCTTTCTTAAAACACCACTTCTTGTAGATGTCCTCGATGAAGTGAGTTTTTGCGTCTTCCTGCCTTTGCTTCACAGGAAGGAAGATTCACAAAATGGTGAAGGGTGTCTGATATACTGTCTACTAACCACTACACGTTGAGAATCCTGAACCATTAGGGAGCAGGAGATATGGTGATCTGCACTGAATTTTTTGTTCTTGCCTAAGAAATAAATGATTGCATTTGTGTTTTTTAAAAATACTTCATAAATTGTTCTTATATCTTTGTTAAACTCAACGTTATATCGCTAATTATGCTATCTTACATTTAAATGGGAGATAATCATTTTATTTTGGAAAATACTGAAAACACGGACTTCAGTGGAACTGAATGTGCACAGCTGAGTACAACTGGTGACTAACATTCTTATATTGCCAGTGATTACGTGATTGCTATCTCTTGGTTGTAAAATTTTAAATGCACAGCCATAGTTACATAAATCGGTAGCTTCCACGCTGAAGAGCAAAATCATGGTCTCAAGGATTTCTCTGCTTTTGCAACCCCAAAGGAGAATTATGCATAGAATTCTGCTCACATGAGATGGAGTTTGCTGACTTGTTGTTTTGGCTGTAGCATGACGCATTCTGGGTCAGCTAAAGTTTTCGAGCTCGTCTCAAATTTTCCTCAGTATCCATTTTCCCTGTTGAGCACGATGCTCGAAACCTTTTGTTTTCATATTTTGCTCTCCATACAGCACAGGATACAGTTCATCCCATTAATATACACAGGTTTCAGAGCAGTCAAGTCATTGTCATCTGATTACACAAGTACAACCCGACAAAGCACCAGAATCAGAATTTATTGTCATGAGCAAGTCACAAAATTCATTTCATATAAACCACTTTACAACAATAAATAAAAGTCAAAGTAAGGCAGTGTCTTTGCTTCATCTTTTGCTCTTCATACAGTGCATCTTTTGGCTGTGGGGGAAATCCTTGTGTATCACAGAGGGAACTGCTGTGTCATATTACATGAAACTTCACATAGACAGTGACCCAAGTCAGAATCAAAGCTACATCATTGGATCTGCACCAGGAGAGAGAGAGAGAGAGCGCACTTGCATGTGAGCCCTTCAGGCAGGCATCCGAATAAAATGGTGGGGGGAGGGGCAGAGGGAGGAGGACAGGCCCACAGGCAGGAGGTAATAGGTGGATAAGGGATGGAGGGAAAATAGGCAAGGGGATGGCTCTGTGAATGGAGAGGTGGAAAAGAAAGATAAAGAGAGAAAATGGGCGTGCCCAGACAGAATATGAAGTGTTGCTCCTCTTCCGTGGCTTTCTGACATGGTTAGAAACCCTTCAGCACCTTCAGCACCTCCCCGCATCCTGTTCCGGTACCAGGTACCCCTCCAGCCAGTTTGAGCCAGTCTCTAGCAGTCCGCAGCTCAGCATGTGTCTCCTGGCAGCAGTCCCCAGCCTTCCTTTTGCACATGCCTTGATGAAGGACTGAAGCCCAAAATGTTGGTTATTTGTCTTTAACTTTCCTGTATAAAGGACACGCTGAGTTTCTCCAGCGTTCTGTTTTTGCTTCAATCACAACGTCCACAGACTTTCGTGTTCTACTTCAGATTTCAGGATTCAAGATTCAATTTATTATCATAGTAAAAAAACAGTGTCATATTACATGAAATGTATTTTTGCCTGCTGCAAGGGAGACAGATTTGCCATCGGCAAGAACTGCCCAAGCGCCTCTTACAGACGCAGGCAGAGAGAGAGAGAAGAAAAAGATAGTCCCTCCCAGAGTCACCGAGTGTCAGTAGATTTGCCTTCAGTGCTTCTGCGCCCCTGCAGCCACAGCGAGTCCAGTCCAATACATTAGCAACCTGAGCTCCAGATCTGAGCCTCTGACATAGTAAGAACCCCTTCAAAGCTTTTGGTGCCTCCTCACATCCTGGTTCCAATACCTCGTACCCCTCCATCCAGTTTGAGCCAGTCTTTAGAAGTCCGCAGCCCAGCACGCATCTCCTGACAGCCGTCTCACTCAGCCCACAGTTTCTATGGGTTCCTCACCTCGAGTCGTCAGCAGTCCACTGCATGCACTGGTCCCCTCAGCCACAGAGCCCCCTCACTGGTATGCTGCCGTGGTCACCACCCCAACAGGCCATCTTCTCTGCTTCTCCCTCTCAGATGGGGATCAGGTCCAAGCCCCCCTGGTGACCTGGGATCATGCGCATGACGGGGTTGTGGATCCCACCAGAGTGCTCTAGGCATCAAAATCTGAGGTAGCCGTACTGCTAGGAGTCCCTTGCAAATGACACAGGCATTGGCAAAGTCAAAGGCAGCAGGAACACCTACAACAAGAACTTCTTTGCAACTTCTCCAGGCCCAGAATATGAATCAAATCCCCAAACATCCAATAAGAGTAACGCTTTTTCAGAAGAACTTCATTTTTGATTTCTGCTTTGGTTTTCACTTGGAAGCACAAATGTGGCTTACGGTTCTAAAGAATGGTCAGAATGTGTAGACCAGGCATTCTCAATCGATTTTTGGCTGTGGGCCCCTTAGGACTCTGCTTAAAGTTTATCGGCTCCCTTTCCTGTGAAGCAGTCAAGTTTAATTGGTTTCTTCCTTACTTCTCTCTTGCTGACTACATAAAAAAATTTAGAATTTCAGTCCGTGCCTCCACCCCCACCCCCACCCCCTGAAATGGGGGAGTGGGGGGTGGCATATGGTGTCTGGTGTAGACCATATCTCTGCCGCAGTAGCCTGTGGAATATTTTCCCCATCTTGATAAGGTTTTGACACCTCCTTAACTGAGCTTTGAGCTCCTTTCGAAGCCTCCACGTCTGGCTCTCTTCACGCCTCTTGAAAGGCCACTGAGTTGAAAAATTAATTTGGATTTTCTTTTCACATTAGTTGTTTGACCTGCTTTGTTTCAAGCATTTTGTGCATTTATCCTTTCATGTCTTCTCTCTTTCCAGTCTCCTATTTTCTTTCCCACAGTGTGTTGATAGAATCTGTTCCATTTACGGTATATCTGATGAGTTTTCCAATGAGGAATGCGGAGGAATTTATTTGAGGCTGCATCAAACTTTTACCGGACTCTTGGAATTCTACCACCCATGACGAAGCCATTCATTCCAATGAGCTGGAGTCATAGAATCAAATCGTTGTACAGCAAAGAAATGGGCCCTTCGGCCCACCTCTGCTTTCCCTGCGCCTGGGCTGGATCTTTAAAAATTATTATTCAGGTTTAATTTCAAACGGAATGGCTCTAATGGGACAATTAGAGAAACTGGCCTCTCGGTCCATCTAGTCTATGCTGTCAAAGGCAGGAAGAGGAAGCCAGAGAGGCACTATAACTGGTCCTGCCAGAATTAGTCCCTTATCCATATCCCTATTCCTCTGTCTTCTTTCCTTTAGCTCCCCACTCACTTTGCTCTCCATTTGGAGAACGAACCCCTCCCCCATAATTTTTCTTTGCTCTCCCACCTTTATTCACCTATGACCTGCTCACCTCCCATTTCCCCTTCCCTCCTTTCCTACTCTGCACACCCACCACCCCTCCCCCACCTTTTTATTCAGCATACTTTATGCTGATACTTTGACAAAGGGATCAGCCCCAAAAAAGTTAGTTCTTTTCCTATGCTTCCTATGGATGCTGTGTGACATGCTTAGATTCTCCAGCACTTTTGTGTTTTACACAGCTATCCAGCTTATCTTAGAGAGCAAAGTTGTATTTTAGATTTAAAAAGTGACCTTCCCAGTTGTGCGTGTGTGTGTGTGTGTGTGTGTGTGTGTGTGTGTGTGTGTGTGTGTGTGTGTGTGTGTGTGTGTGTGTGTGTGAGTATGTGTGTGTGCGTGTGTGCGTGTGTGTGTGTGTGTGTGTGTGTGTGTGCGTGAGAGAGGGAGAGAGAGGAAAGAGAAAGGGGAGGGAATTAAACTGGAGAAGTTGATGCCCAGACAGAATATTGGGCGTTATTTCTCTAATTTGCTGCTAGCCTCGGTTTGGCAATGTATGAGGCCATGGACAAACATGTCGGTGTGGGAATGGGGTGTGGGATTGAAATGGTTGGCCACTGTGAGTTCCCCGCTCATTAATCATCTCACACATGGAGGTCTGATTGGCTGCATTTGTGTCTTTGGAGGGAAGGAAGCTGAGAGGGGACCAGAGAGAAGCGTACAAAATTATGGATAGTAAGATACCGTTTCAAATAATGGAGGGGTCTAAAAACAGTCAACAGAGATTTAACGTGAAAAGTAATAGAGTTAGAGGGGATCTGAGGAATATGTTTGTCATGCTGAGTGAATTTGCAATCTTGAAAACAATAGGAGTCAAAAGATCTTGTGATGGATGACCCCAGAGCAGACAATCTTTTACTGATGTGATAGTACAGATCTATCACCAATGTATATAGTGTATATAATTACTGTATCTGGACTGTGCTTACAGCGATTGGCAGAGAGCTAAGCCACGCCTACTGTCTGGGCCTTAAAGGGTTGTGTCCCTAGCTAGGTCGGATCATTCCGGACTGGTCGGCCACCTATGAAGAGCTCCTGTCTTTTGCTAATAAAAGCCTTGGTTTGGATCAACAAGTCTTTGGTTCTTTCGACGAGCTCTACAACTGACCCTTGGTGTTCCGGTGCAATGGGATATGCTTCACATTAAACACATATTTGGCAGTTTAAGATAACATGATCTCACCTTAATTATTTGATTACTTTGAATCGTTGCCTCAACCATGCAGATAAAGACCATTTAGCCCAATGGATCTGTGTCCCACATCACTTCATTGTCTGTTCCTTCATGTCTTTTAATCATTTTAAATGCTTCTCTGCAATTAGCCTCACTGACTCCATTTAGGAGCAAGATCCCTATTCTCAGTACTCTTTGGGGCAAGAGGGTGCATTGGAATTCACCAAATAGTTTTTTTTTTAACATATTGATGTGGTTTCTCATCCAACTGGAAACATTTTGGCCCACACCAACCTCATTCCAGTCAAGACTTCCATCAGCTCACCACTCAACCATTTTCCCAGATAGACGATAACGCAGTAGATACGGTACAGGAACCAAAAGTTTGGACTAACTGTCTTCAATTTCCAGGTGTGGAATTTAAATGCAATGAAAAAAATAACTGGTAGCCATAATAGTACTCACAAAATGACCAGATTGCCATTAAAACAGACCTCGGTGCATGTAACAATATATTTGAACTTGAAATTACTTACTCAATTCTTTCCTTTGTCAAAGACATTTTGTTATCTTTCTCTTAGTCTAAGCCTATATCTGACTCCAGATTCTCAGCAGTAGCATGAACTCTTAAATGCACTATTAAATGACCCAATAGGCTACAAAATTTGATAGCTCCTTTGAAATTGCAGCAGCCGGGTCACCCTCCTGGGTCCCAGGGGGTGCAATTAATGGGGCAAAGGTGCTGGAAGCCCCTTTCAAAACACAGGGGGATCCCGCCCCCGCGATGACTCGTCATGCACTCACTGGAATTACTGTCGGATGTTCAGAAGCTGGCTGCCCGGTGATGCATGCTGACGTCACTGGAGAGACCTAGGTAAGTTTAACTGAGTCCCCTGACTGCATCTGAGGTAGGTCAGGGACCTGATTGGATTCTGAAGAGGATGACTTGGTTGGACCCTTTCTAACTGCCATGTAACTGGGGAGCGAACCAGGCAAATTGTCTGGTTAACCCCATTTTACATGGCAGTTTGACAGGACCTAATGACAGACAAAAATATTAGTCTAACCAGCAAAACCCACATCCTAAACAAGCAAAGAATGAAAAGAAGAATCTCTCCACAATTCCGATTCCAATCTGCTGCAGTAAAACTGAAGCATACTGCTGATAAGATGATTGCTTTATTTTGGATTCCCAACATGTTTTAGCTTGACCAGGGATACAGAAATAAACTCAATGCTGGCTGAGACGCCTAAAAGTCCCAACCCCTGCGTGTCTCCACAAATTACTTCAAGGAAGGAAAGCTTATCAATGGACAAGTTTTGGCCTGCTAGTCCATATACCAGGGCTACTGCAAAATCACTCATAGGAATGGCGAAGAACATGGAGATGTTATCATCACTCCCTCCTTCATTAATGACAAGTTTTAAAGTTCCTTTTGCTATAACTTAATAATACATAAAAAATGTAATTTTGGATATGCTTCAACTTTTGTCTGCCTTAAGGCAAGAAAAGAGTCACCATGAGTATTGTCCAGTGGCCCTAACAATAAGAGAAAGAGAAGCAAAGAGAGCTCCTACAGAGACGCTGAGTGTGCATGGATTCGCCTCCAGCCTCTGAAGCTGCCCAGTCTCCTGTTCAATCCATTAGCTACCTGAGCAGGTACCAACAGGAAGCCTTCAGCCCCCGAGGACCCTCAGGAGTGCTTCTTGCCCTCAGCACAAGGAGGCACCTTGATCGATCTTCAGAAAGACTTCAAGCTTTGAAGAATACTTTGTTGTAACGTCCTCTCTTTAGGGGTGACCTCAGCTGATCCAAACAAGTTGGCGGCATGAAATTATTCTTCAAAAGTGGTTTCTCCCCATCAGCAGTTGAGTTTCTTCACTGAGTTTAGAGGACTATTTTAAGAGTGGTTTCAATGATGCATGCTCAGCACAAATCAAAGTCCAGGTACCACATGACATTATTTTCAAACCAAATAATAATCGCTGAGTAAATTGACCAAGATTGATGATGTGATGGTTGATGTAACACCCTGGAAAGTAAAAGATGATAAGTGCAGGCCATAGGTGGATGTCGAAGGTTGCGCAAACAAGAAAGCAGAGTTTTAACAATGAATAATGCCACCAGCATTTCAGCTGATCCAATACTATTGCAATCTTTTTCCTTGTAAGGTTAAGCTCAGTGCATTCATCTAAGTCCCGCCATTTTTATCATCTGATTACATTCTTGTTATTCTGCTGCCTTTCAACATCAGGATATCTTGCTTGCACCATAAACATGCATCTCAACGCAGGACTTCGAAACCTGGAGCACGGAGCTGGAAGATGCAGTGATTAAGAAACGAGTGTTTGCACTTTGTGATAGACAAGGATATATTGAGTAAATGAGTACAGCCTTTCCACATATTAGATTATCCCCAGATTGATAAATGAACATAGATCTTGACTCCTTTATTTTCCCTCATTTACAGGATTTGGGTAGATTTGAGCCGGTAGTTGTCTACACCTATTCAGAAGGCTGTTAATAGCCAAGCACATTGCATGAGGCTCAAGGTCACATATTATCTGAACAGGTGTGAGGAGCTGACTATCTTTCATGAAAACACTGGACAATTAAAATTTTGTTTCCTGAACACTTTTGCTTGTATTTTATGGATTTTGGGCTGTTGATCATGAAAATCACTTTAAAATTTTCATATCACGTACCATTTTCTAGATATAACATATAACATTTTTGTGATTTCTTGTCATATTTTAAGTCAACTTCAAGTGAACAAAACCTTGGACTGCCACATGCTATTGAAAATTCATTGTCTTCATTTGCACTTGGACTTCTTCCCTACTGATCTTGGTGGCAAACAGTGACAAGCATGGTGAAAGATTTCACCAGGATGTTGCGACCATGGTAAAGCAGTATTGGGCTGACTATTGTTGGACATTGACACGAGAGGCATCAGATGCTGAGTACAAACGCAAATCAGTGGCAACATATTTTTAAGTCAGTTGAACTAATGCAACGTGTCAGCATCGTTAAACATTGAAACATGTTAAATTCTCTAAAAGTTAATTTCATATTTCTTCATGTTTTAATGATACAACAAATCTAAAATTATCTGTGTTCAGCCTGAAGTTGTCTGTCACAATCCCCAATATTTTTCAGGAGGCAAATCTTTTGAAAAAAAAATTGTCCAGTGAAATGAACTGGATGGGTTTTTACAAATAATCTATTCATTTTCTCTGTCATCATTACAGGTTCATGCTTTTAATTCCAGTTTATCAAACTAAATAGATATTCTCTGGTTGCAATGGTGGGGTCCGAAGTCCTATCTTCAACTCATCACTCGCTATCTTGGATATTTGTCCAGTTGCATTACCATAAGATTACTATGTCTTATAAGTTATCATTAAATCTATGAGAGAATTCAGTAGTAATCTTCTTTACTCCCAGAGTGCAGAGGATATTGTATAGGTCAGGGGTTCTCCATCCTTGGGCTTTGGGAGCTATTCGCTTGGATTAAGACACTTAAGGCTGAAAATGTTTCTGTCATGTTACAGTGTGCAGAGTATGCTCAGCGATGTCATTTCTGCAAAACTTTAAAATGTTTACAAGGATCACAATTCATTGTAGCGGGGTTGAAGTGGAGGCTTGATGGCTGCTTCAGTGCTTGTAAAAGGATCCAACCATACCTGGAGGGTCTGCACCGTCTTGACAATTCCTTGAGGTGACAGCCATATTGAACATTCCATCACTACAGATTGCTGAAGATCTACCATCTTCCATGAGAGAGAAGACTGGTCCGCAGAGTGATAGCGAGAGAATAGGGTAAATGTTCAAACCAATGGCATTTGGTTCATTGGGTATCCTGGGTACATGACTGAGAACCTTAAATGCATGATAATGTGGAGGGTCTCAACTTTCCCCCGTGCCTATCATTCAGGAGGAGTCAGTACAAGTTGATTTCAGCAATTAGGTTGAAGAGCAACATTCCTGTCTGAATTATGTGAAGAATTTCAAACAGAGGAGATCCAAGAATATTACCTCACTTCAGCTGGGCTTCAACTTTTCTACAAGTCTGCATCAGAAGTGAGTGCACACATGAAGGCAAAAATGCATCAACAGTCAGTGATGAAAGCTTTGCAATTAGCTTCATACCAGAGAGTCTCATTCTGAGGCACCAGGGCCTAATTTTACAGTAATCAAAAGATCAGGGGTATGCAAGAACTGGAACAGGGCTTAGTTCACGAGAGAATACTTTCATGCTTTACTGCCTGATGGATTCTTATTTTGGTTTGTTATTTTCATTCATTCATTCTTCCTTCTTGGATATTTTTCCATCCTGTCAGATTTTAATCCAAATGGAACTTTGAGATGGAAAGGTGCAAAAACAGGGAGAACTGGAAGAGAGATCACGTGTTATAGAGGGTGGGAATTTGAGAAGCTTGTTAACGTCAATGATTTACCTGAATCGCAGAAAAATACATCACAAGGCATGAGGCAGAAGTGTAAGGAAACAAAAATGTGTGCATCCATAAATGATGTCAAGAGAGATGACTAGAAGATTATGTTAACAAGTTTAAATTTTAAATTTAAATTTAGGCATTCAACGGTTACAGCCCCTTTCGGCCCACGAGCCCCTGCCACATAATTACACCCAATTGATCTATAACCCCAGTGAACAGTGGGAGGAAACCAGAGCTCCTGGAGGAAACTCATGCAGATGAGGGAGAAGGTACAAACTCCTTAAACACAGCGTGGGATTCGAACCCTAGTTGCTGGCGCTGTAACAGCATTGTACTGGTCACTACACTAACTGTGCTGCCCCTTATTTAGGAGGTGACTTCAGTTGCTAAATGTCCAGACTCCATCAGTAAAGTGATTCAATTCAGGGAACATAATTAAGCCAAAATGATTGTATTGCTGAGATCAGAGAGGGCTTTAGGATTGGAGGAGGACATAGTGATTTTAAAATAAGGAGAGAAATTTTAAAATGGAGTTGTGGCTTAACTCAGAACAAATATTGAATCAGTAAGCACAGGGGTTCTGGGTTAATAGGGTGGTGTGTCTTAGGGCATGGCCTGCAGTGTGCTCAACTTTGAGTGGAGGACAAGATGTGCCGACCAGGAAGATGTTGGAACAGCAGAGTCAAAATGTCAGGAACAATGAGCTGACACAGTTTAGTCTAGGAATGTTACAGGGGTGAAAATAGATGGCCTGAGATTTGACTTTGGAATGTGACTGTACCTCGCCTTGGGGGTCAAATACGATATGTTCACCTCGTCTCTGGTTTTGTTTCAAAATCACTGGGAGGCCATGCAGTAAATATTAACCCAAGGAAGGCACTTAGAGGGGTTGAAAAGCAAAAATAAATGTTAGTTGGTGAAAATCCAGAATAAAATTAGAAAGTGATCGAGATACTCAGCAATTCAGACAGCACCAATATGAAACTAGAATATATTTGATACATCTATTCCAGATAGAGAGAATAAGTGGCTATTCCGTCCCATCCCAGTGCATACATTGATTTGTTTCAAGATGATATAGGTACCTGTGTAAGTGCACCAAACAGGAATTCCAGTTAATACACAAAACTGCTGGAGAAACTCCACAGGACTCAATACATCAAATTTTCTGACCATTTTTTCTCTCTTTCAGTCTTACAGATCGAGCACACATTGTATAGAGAACACAAGGCTACAAAATATGAAGAATATAAGTACATTTCCAAAAACAAAACAATACCCTTCCCCTTACAATGTTGACAGAATGACAAAAAAAAAAATCGAAGACCTCCAACTCCCCTAACAGTAAAACCTGGGATGTTTTGACATAAAATTAAAGGTCGTAGAGTTCTGCTGAATCTATAAAACATTACTGACTGAAGGAAAAACCATGTACATAAGTAAATATATTCAATGACCAAGACAAACAGACTTAATGAGCACGAAAATAGTCTATAAAAGGACTCCAAATTTTATGAAAATTAGTGTTTGTATCCAACGCGGAAGACCTGATCTTGTCTAAATTAAGACAAGACTTGATGAGTACTACTGGGCAGGCAGGATCTTTCCATCTCAGTAGGGTCGCTCTTCATGCCACAAGAGTTATACATAGCTTGACTTGATGATCAGATGAAGAAAATCACTCATTAATGTCATCTAACACTCCAAACACAGCCATGAAAGGATTAGGTTCAAGATTAGCAAGTAATATTATAGACCATTTTTTAATGTAAAACTTATGGGGTCGCATGGAAGCTAGAATCCAAAATAACATATCAGTAGCATAAGCCCAAATGATCTCTAAACAAATAAAGAACAGAAACATAATGAATTAAAATAGGAATGCAGAGTCTGCACCCATCAAAACACATGTCCTACCAAGTAACATAAAACCATAAATAAGGCATTGTAGCTCTTAGAAATATTTTCCTATATTTGCACTTTAATTTGTATCCATCAGACCCAACAGATTAACTTAGCAAAATCTGTTCAAAACTCATATTTATAGTCTTTTTTTTCTTTTCTTTTCTTTTGGCTTGGCTTCGCGGACGAAGATTTATGGAGGAGGTAAAAGTCCACGTCCGCTGCAGGCTCGTTTGTGGCTGACAAGTCCGATGCGGGACAGGCAGACACGGTTGCAGCGGCTGCAGGGGAAAATTGGTTGGTTGGGGTTGGGTGTTGGGTTTTTCCTCCTTTGCCTTTTGTCAGTGAGGTGGGCTCTGCGGTCTTCTTCAAAGGAGGTTGCTGCCCGCCAAACTGTGAGGTGCCAAGATGCACGGTTTGAGGCGATATCAGCCCACTGGCGGTGGTCAATAGTATATTACCATTAATGGTACTGACCGAAATACTGTGCACCTGGTCGCAACTGTACCCTACCTGCTCGCATCACAATAATTTTAACTCAATTTCATCTTTGTAGTTAAACTCACATTCCATCATAAGGGTGTTATGGAATAGTTCTTGATATATCAGTGCTGCATTTTAATTTCTAATTACTCTTATTTTAAGTTAATGATAAAATATTCAGAGATATGGTACTTAGAGTGAAGTTAATGCATTTCGGCTTAGTTTACCGTATGTAAGGTACGATGGCATGATATACACAGGTACCGACTCAGTAACAGGGCAACATAATATTAATGAATTTCAGCCTAGCTGTGTCAAGTATTGTGTTAAGGCTTTCGTAATGTTAATGTGGTTACGATATTAAGTATCCATACAGTAACGATAGTGAAGTAAATTCATATGGCCTGGCTCATATAAGAAATGGTGGTGTGATATACTTTGTGATAATCACACTACTGGTAATTATAGTGCTTGGTTGATAATGAACTTAAGGAATCTCTAGCCTAACATCTGTATGAATTGTACATCAAAACACATAATAATGGGAAAAAATTCCTTATAGTAACATTTATGTACAGGTGTTTGCAACTGTTGAGCTGTCAAGAGCTTTTACATGAGATATGTGGAATTTTACAGATTTTTTATGGCCAAAAATAAGGTGTCGACTTTTACGAGATATCGACTTTTACACAAGTATATACTGAATATATAACTAATGTTGGGGCCTGAGCTCTTTGCCCTTATACTTTTTTCTCACCTGAAAATGCTTCAGTGATGACAGCAATATCATCGGCCCATCTGTTAATTCAAGTTTGAAGTAATCTACTTTAATAGTAAAGCATATTATATAAAAATCAATGCACTTTAGATGCCATATAAAACTTTGGCAAGGCTGCATTGTAAGCAGATTTGATAGTCTCATTACTGGAAAGATGTGGATGCTTTGGAAAGAGTACAATAGAGATTTACTAGGATGCTGTCTGGATTTGAGGGTATGAGCTACAAGGGGAGGTTGGGCAAACTTGGGTTGTACTCTTGGGAATGATGGAGATGAGTGGAGACCTATAGCAGTTTACAAGATATGAGTGACATTGATAGGGTGGACAGTCTGTTCTGCAGGGTAAAAAATATAATGGGAAAAGGGATTAGATACTGAATCAAAGATGACAATATCAAGGAAGGGGACCAAAAGGTGAGTTCAGGGGTGATGGGAAGAATGTCCTCTTCTTCATGTTAATTTCTATCATTCCAGAAGCCGGAATGAGGTCAGCCACGGTGAGAAGAAATGTAGTTGTTTTCTGTTCTGCAGTCTTTGCATTTACCACCAGCACAAGGGAGGAGAAAACCAGATGTGTACATTGCAGTGATCATTGGGGGATCAGAGGGGGAGCAAATTATAATTCTTGGGAGTCAGTATCTTGGAGGATCCTACCTGACCCAAGATACGAATGATATCATGAAGAAGGCACATCAGCACCTCTGCTTCCTCAGGAGATTGAGGAGGAATGATATGACATCGGAAACCCAGGCAAATTTCTACAGGTGGAAAATGTGCTGACCAGCTGCATCTCGGTCTGGTATGGTGGCCACCAAAAACACCTGAGCATAATATTATGTTGCAGACCAGCAGCAATAGAAATTCACCAAGAGACTGTTTTTGTTTTTATTAATAACCACTAATAATATAACACCTTAATTAATTTAACCCCAACTATGCATGAATATACTTATGTGTGTGTGTGGGATACCTAAACCATTACAGCTCGAGCACAATTCTGGAAAGTCAGTTCAATGTTCAATGTTCAGTCTTAGAAATCCTGTGTTGAAACACAGACTCAAATTGATGCACAGGAGTAATCATGAAAGAGGTGAGAGAGACTGAGTGACTGAAAACTCACAAATCCTTGTTGAGTTGCTTGCTGAGAAATATTCTTTTGGACGAATATTTGTCACAACTCTCCTTTTCCTTGCAAAGGGGAAATGAAATGTGTGACTTCCACGATGCTTCCAAATACCCCGGTAATGCTCAGTCAAAGTGACCTTTCTTTTGGTCACAGTGTTTCAATAATTCCCCTGTCTATTTCACACAGAGTCACTCCAGTACTGTGTTCATGCTGATCCCAAAGTGTGCTGTTACCTTAAATTTTTCTCTCACATCTCGCTCCCCACATATCCCTGGATAAAGCCACAAATGTTCTCTCACTTCATCCAGAGGATAAACTTTGGGCACAGTCTGTAAATGATTGTTGCAACTCAGTTATGAATAGCCCTTAAAGTGACAGTCACTAAATTAAATAGGAGCTTGTAATAGTAAAGCCCAGCAAAAGGTAGTGGACACTGCCTAGGACATCACAGGAAAATCTACAGGAAACACTGTCATCGGAGGGCATCACGGATCCACACCACCCAGCACTCGCTCTGTTCTTGTTGCTACCATCAGGAAAGAGGACTCCCACCACCAAGTTCAGGAACAGCTGCTACCTCTTCACCATCAGAATCCTCAACAATAAACTCAAAGACTCATTTAAGAACTTGCTTTTCCACTTTATTGTTTTGTTCTCTCTGTATTGCACAGTCAGGTTATTTATATTTCTTCATTTGTTTATATGTATACCATGTGCACAGTTTTTGCACTACCAACAAGTGGTGATTCTGCCTCACCCACAAGAAAAGGAATCTCAGGGTTGTATGTGATATTACCTATGTATGCTGACAACAAATTTGAAATCTGAAATTTGAGAAACACAACTTCCAATACTCGGAAAGCAAGACAAAAACTGGAAAGCCACCAAGAAATGTCAGCCTGCATTGCTGGCAATATCGTCAGCAAAAGATTTATAACCCCTCTCTCTCTTTAAGGTGAGTGTGTTATCTCCTTCCGTCTCCTTCAGTACCATGTTCCTTAATCAAAGAGCACAGTGAGATTTTCAGTGTGGTACACTGCACTGAAAGATTGTAGACATTGAATACGTGGCAATGTGGGGAGGTTCAGAATGATCCATTCAGTTTCCACTGTCTGCTTTTTTTCCTTTTTAATTTTCTGAATGAGCAACTCCTCCGATAGGCTTGATGCACTAAAGAATTTAGTCTTGTCTGCATATCGTTAAAGTTTTTTGCACATATACAGCTGGGTACACATCATCCTCTAATAAACCCTCAAATACGTGTTTCACACACATTTCTAAACATCTGTCTGCACAAGAGCACGATGAAAAGAACAGGAGAAATCCATCGAAGTACTGAGAAGATACTTTTTGTGTTCACTAATGAAAATAATGAACAGCAGGATGCTGAGCTTCAGGGTTATATTGCTTAACCAGGGTGTTCATTGTAATAAATACTGGTCTGTGCAGAAAGTTTTCATTCCTGTGTGTGTGTGTGTGTGTGTGTGTGTGTGTGTGTGTGTGTGTGTGTGTGTGTGTGTGTGTGTGTGTGTGTGTGTGTGTGTGTGTGTGTGTGTGCGTGTGTGCGTGCGTGTGTGTGTGTGTGTGTGTGTGTGTATGTGTGTGTGTGTGCTGCGTGTGCGTGTGTGCATGTGTGTGCGCGTGCGTGTGTGCGCGCGTGTGTGTGTGTGCGCGCGTGTGTGTGTGTGCGCGCGTGTGTGTGTGCGCGCGTGTGTGTGTGCGTGTGTGTGTGTGTGTGTGTGTGTGTGTGTGTGTGTGTGTGTGTGGGCGCGCGCGTGTGTGTTGTGTGACTCTATGTGTGCATGTCCATCCAAATACTTTTTATTTTAGTTCAATATCTCATCCATTGTACTGATTCTACAGCAAACAAAAAAAGGGTACCTTGTAGCCAATCTTACTTCACCCTGTAATGTACCAAATGATGAGTGCAAGGCCAAAATTGCTCATGCATTCCTCTGGATTTCAATGAGAATGCTCTCTATCTCATCAGATCCATAAGGCAGGTTCTACCCCAACCCCGCCCCCCCTCCACCACCAACCTCCATATCATAGGATGTCCACCCCTCTGCAAAATCAAGGGAGTGACTGCATTGATGCAAGGAGATGTAAGACCGACTGGCTGCTCTATCTTGTCGATGTGACAGATTATGAAAGAGCAAGGGTCTTTTCCCTGGAGAGTTAGCTGATATTAATCTCTGAACCAAAGTATAAAACACTGCCCATTTATCTTATACATCCTGTTTTCAGGATCCTGCAGTCTACAAATAGCCTCTTTGAACTTCAAAGGAAGTTGAGTGGCCAAAAAGATGGACATTCTGGGAGTCATAAAAAAGCTGCGTAAAATTGATCTTTTATCTTTTTATGTTTAAAACCATCTATTAAGTTATAGAAAACAGGCTAAACTTCCGCATAGTTGAATTGGTAAGCACAACATCTGGAGTCAACTGTAACTGTACAGAGCTTAGAAATCATGATTGAGTCACAAAAAAGTAATTCTATGAAAGCCTGAAAGCTTCTGCAGAATAATACAGGATAGTTACCTAACACTGATTATGTTCATATATCAATTCCTGTCACGTATAGCATGGTTGATGGCAGTGCATTACCCTGTCTTCATTCTGATCAAGACATCTGGCAGCCCTTAAACAGAAATCCGGATCAGGTTCCACAAATTTGTTCGGGAAGTCTCTCAGTATCAATTAGGCCACTGCCTTGAGAAAACATTCTTGGAACTAAAACCAATGAAACCTATGTGCCACTGTTTAAAGTGTGTTTTCTCTGATTCAATAGGCAGGACTTGGATAGATTACCTCAGATGTGAAGAAGTTATTTCACCGAGACTTTTCTCTGACTTCCAGCTGACTTCTTCAGCTCGTTTGCGCCAAAGGAAAAGATTCTCTCCTTCATTTATGATTTATCAATCATCTTCAGCAGATCAATCTGATCAACCTTTTTTTATAGTTTGAATGTACAAACCTGGTCTAACCATCATACTTTTACTTCATCAGCCTCAATACAAACCCTAATTTGCATTCAATTTTGGGCCAGAAGAGCCTTCCTGAGGAAAGGTGCCTGGATTTTAGCACAAGACGTGGCTACCCAGAGCTTGATAAATTAAGTATAACTTCCACTGTTTTGTATCCATTTCTGTAAGATAACAGCCCACAAACATAACACTCCATTAGTTCCATTTTTAAAAAGATTAAAATATTTAAATTTGGATATACAGCACGGTAACAGGCCATTTCGTGCCGATATACAGATAATCTTCCACTGAACTCTTCTAATAAGCTCATTCTTCAAGCACAATGTTTTAATTAATTTTTGATCATCCTTAAAAATTCTCCCAAAGGTTAACACAGTCCAGGATAAAGCAGTCCATTCAGTGGGTATGGCACCTGCTACGTCCTGGGTTTAGAATGTCCGACTTACGAACAGACTAAGCAGCAGCTTCAGTGGTTCTTCGGCTCGGCGAAGGAGGACGCCATCCACCATTTTAAGCTGAATCACATTGGCATTAATACTGTGTTGAGTGTGTAACTTCATATTTGGCTCAAATTTTTCTCTTATTTTCCCTTGTAATCATGCATCCAAAGCGCAAATCCGATGCAAGTGTTGGTGATGCACCTGTTCCAGCTTACCTACAAATTCAACTTCAAGACAGACTTAGGAACCAATCTTGTTTGTAACCTGAGGACTGCCTGAATGAGTAACTGCACTCCCTCAGGACACTATGGCCACCTCATATTCCAAGGGTGGCCAAACCACAACTCGCGAACCACACGTGGCTCTTTGACATGAATGTGCGGCTGGTGGAAGTATGTTGGCTGTGTTATGTTTGTGGGCGTGGCTTGCAGTCACATGATCCTAGCACGTGTGGCTGTGATGCGGGCAGTGAAATTAATGGAGTGTAAGTGTGATCCAGGCCTCCTACCCTTCTGAGTTCCTGATGCCCGACTACCCTCCCATCTGAGTTCCCTACGCTCCATCTCTCACCTAGGCCCTGGTCACCCACCCACCCAAACTCCGCCAGCCAGGACTTTGAAAATATTTGGTATGTATGTGTGTAGAGCTTGTCGAAAAAACCAAAGACTTGTTGATCCAAACCAAGGCTTTTATTAGCAAAAGACAGGAGCTCTTCACAGGTGGCCGACCAGTCCAGAATGATTCAACCTGGCTAGGGACACAACCCTTTAAGGCCCAGACAGTAGGCGTGGCTAAGCTCTCAGCCAATCGCTATAAGCACAGTCATTACATACTCTAGATACTGTAACTATATACAATGGTGATAGGTCTGTACTATCACATTCACCCCTTCTTGGAGAAATGACCCTGGGGTGGAAAGGCTGAAGAGGGAGAAGGGAATGGGGTAGGTTAAGGACTGTAGCGGTCAGGGGGTCTGACCATCCGGCGTGACCACCGTGGTGCCGGGATTGGGGTCGCTGGAGTGGTGTCACTAGCGGGCTCGTTGGGTGCGACCGCTCCTTCGCTCAACCCCCCAGCCATGTTATCAGCAGGGTGGCCCTGGTCGTTGGGGTGCTGTTGGTCCTTCTGTTCCGGAATGGGACTTGGGGAATAAAGAGTTGGGGAAGGTTGGGTTTGGGGGGCGGGGTTGTTGGGCCTACCGCGTCCTGAGCTAGGTCCCGCACCGAAACAGTGTCCTCCCACCCGTCTGGGAACTCAACGTAGATGTAATGCGGGTTCGCGTGGAGTAGAGTAACTCGGTTGACCAAGGGGTTGTTCTTTGAGTGCCGGACGTGGCGTCGCAAAAGGATGGGGCCAGGGACGGTGAGCCATGCTGGTACAGTGGTTCCTGATTCGGATTTCCTCGGAAAAACGAACATCCTTTCGTGGGGGGTGGCATTTGTTGCGGTACATAGGAGGGAGCGGATGGAGTGTAAGGCACTAGTGAGAACCTCCTGCCATTGAGAGGTGGGGAGATCTTTAGACCGGAGAGCCAATGTAACCGCTCTCCAGATGGTGGCATTCTCCCTCTCGACCTGGCCATTACCGTGTGGGTTATAGCTGGTGGTCCTGCTTGAAGTGATACCACACTTCAGAAGGTACTGTTGCAGCTCTGTGCTCATGAATGAGGACCCCCCTATCACTGTGGATAAAATTGGGGTACCCGAAAATGGCAAAGATACTGTGAAGGGCCTGTATCACTGAGGTGGCGGTGGTGTCTGGGCAGGGCACAGCGAACGTGAAGTGGGAGTACTCGTTGATGGCCGTAAGGATGTAGTTATTATGGTTGGTCGACAGTAGGGGCCCCTTAAAGTCTACACTAAGACGCTCAAAGGGGTGGGTGGCTTAGATAACGTGGGAGTTCCCTGGACGGAAGAAGTGGGGCTTGCATTCAGCACACACCAAACAGGCTCGGGTCATGGAGCGAATCTCCTCGACTGTGTAGGGTAGGTTGTGCACCTTCACAAAGTGGGCAAACCTAATGACCCCTGGATGACAGAGCGCCTCATGGAGTTTTTGTAGTCTGTCCGTCTGTACGTTGGCGCACATCCCACTGGAGAGCGCGTCAGGCGGGTCGTCTCCGGGGGTGGCTGCGGCGGTGGCAGCGGTAGCAGCAGCGGTAGCGTCGGCCCTGGAGGTGGTCATGGCCGTGGCAATAGCGGGCGCTACAGTTGGGACCGAGGCCGGGTCGAGTGTTCCGCACGGGGGCGAGAGGCGGGCCAACATCATGGTTGCGAGGGTGGGCTGCCCCTTCCGGGTTCAGCATCTCCGTGACATCAGGTGTTGCCGTGCAGGGGAGCCCTCGCTCTCATTGGACGAGAGCTCTGGGGAAGAAGAGTTTGAATGGGATAGTGGCGGTTGGGCTTCAAACGAGGCACTGTGTTTGCCGGCGGCCATAGACCTACAGACTGCAGCAAAGTGGCCGTTTTTAAGGCACTTCTGGCACCTGGAATTTCTTGCTGGGCACTGGGACCTGCTGTGCTTGTCCCTCCCGCAGAAATAACATTTTGGGTTCGCAGGGGGCAGTGTAGCAGCAGCCAACAGGCCATCAGTATCTCAGGGGGTGGTAGGGTAGAAGGGCACTCTACTCACATTAGAATGTGGGGTCCAGTCCCTAGAGAACTCGTTTGACTTTAAGGGTGCATCCTCCATTGTGATTGCAATCCGGGCCACGTCCTTTAGTTTTTCTACTTCTTGTTCGAGCAAGCGCAGCCTCACTTTGTTCGATCAGAGCCCGGCCACATTGTCATCCCGGACTTGATCGTTTGTGATCTCGGCAGCAGTTTTGTCCACACAGTTACAGTCCTTGTCCAACGCCTTTACTACTTGTAAATATGCCCTGCTGGACTCGCCGGGCTGTTGCTCCCTCGACGCAAGCACGAGCCAGGCATGAACTCTGTTCATTGGTTGATCATACAGTTCTTTCAGTACCTTTATGGCTGCAGTGTAAGTGGTCTCATCCTGGATGTTCTTGTAGACTCTCAAGGACACCATAGACAGCAATGCTGTTCGACGCTGGTTATCCTCCTCCACCTCAATGAGCCTTAGGAAGTTTTCAAAGTTCAACAGCCAAAACTTAAAGGCTTTGAAGGCTGTAACTGACTGTGGGTTGATGTCAAGTTTTTCTGGCCAAGTCAAACGCTCCATCCCTTTTTAAAAAAATTATTTTTGCCAATAAAATTGTAGAGCTCGTCGAAAGAACCAAAGACTTGTTGATCCAAACCAATGCTTTTATTAGCAAAAGACAGGACCTCTTCACAGGTGGCTGACCAGTCCGGAATGATCCGACCTGGCTAGGGACACAACCCTTTAAGGCCCAGACAGTAGGCGAGGCTAAGCTCTCTGCCAATCGCTGAAAGCACAGTCATTACGTACTCTAGATCAGGGGTGTCAATCTCAAATTCACGGAGGGCCAAAATTAAAAACTTGGACTAAGTCGAGGGCCGAACTAAATATTTACTGAAAATTTTCAACAACATCTGCATGTTTTCTCTTCTTTCAACATATGTAATGTTAAACTTTTTCTTATTAAAATAAATGTTTAATAATAGTTTTGGATAAACTCTTTCCAGAAGCATTAACAAATGAGAAATAAAATATTCAATAAATAATATTTCTCTATAGAGGATTTGTCAAATGTTGCTAGTGTGCTGTCGAATAGTAAAATCTGAGGGCTATTGAGAATGTGGAAGAATAACATCATTTCTGAAACAATCAAATGGGTGACTGAATGTGGGCATGAACTCTAGCATGGTTATTTGCCATGCCCTTTTTCCATTGGTACAGATATCCTTTGATTTACACACTTTTCAAGTTTTATGCCTAATGAGCTTGTATCCAGGTGCAGGACCATTTTTAACCAGGAATATATTTATCACTGTGACATGAAACTATTGGAAGATCATTTTATCCTGAGATTAAAATTCATAATCCTTACTCAGGCCTGTGTGCGGGAGGGCGGGGTTTGCGGGCGATCGGGTTGGATAACGACAGTGCGGGAGCATCGGCTCTCGCTGCAGGGCAGCATCTCGGCGGATCAGCGGCCCCGTCATTGTGAGTCACGGGTCGGCCTGCGGCAGGGAGGGGGAGTGGGCAACGGACCTGGCGAGGTCAGGCCACCCCCTGAGTTTATGCTGGACCCCCCCTTGACCTCCTGAGTTTCTCCCGGACCCCCCTTGACCTGCTGAGTTTCTTCCGGACCCCCCTTGAACTGCTGAATTTCTCCCGGACCCCCCTTGACCTGTTAAGTTTCTCCCGAACCTCCCTTGACCTGCTGAGTTTCTCCCGGATCCCCCTTTGACCTGCTGAGTTTCTCCCGGACCCCCCTTGACCTGCTGAATTTCTCTCGGACCCCCCTTGACCTGCTGAGTTTCTCCCGGACCTCCCTTGACCTGCTGAGTTTCTCCCGGACCCTCCTTGACCTGCTGAGTTTCTCCCGGACCTCCCTTGACCTGCTGAGTTTCTCCCGGACCCCCCTTGACCTGCTGAGTTTCTTCCGGACCCCCTCCCCTTGACCTTCTGAGTTTCTCCCGGACCCCCTTTTCTTTCCATGCTGGTGTCCCAACACCTTTCCAGGGCAGTCTCCGCGCTCAGGACCACGCTGGGATCCCGGTCAGCGATGGAGGAGCAGGTGAGTGCGGCTAATCCTGATCCAGCCCACGCCACTCCCGAGATTGGTGGGGGGTTCCACTCTACCTGCCCGACCAGCCTCACTCTCCACGTGTACTCCGGGCACCCGCCGCTGGTCCGGTGGGAAGACGCAGGGCGGCCGGTGGCCGGTGCCCCCATCGCCCAGCGGGAAGCCCCAATCTTCCCTCCGGCGTCCCGACTCCATCTGCAGCTCCAAGAAACGCTGTGCCACTGGGGTTCCGGGCGCTGGGAAGCGGCCTTGGCTTCCCCTGACACTGGCCAGGCCGTGCTGCGGTGGGGGGGTGGGCAGGGGGACACGACAGCGTGTTTATAAAACCACCCACCACTACTTTTCAAGGACCAGGATTTTTCTCTCTCTCTCTCACCCTGGGACACAGCGGTTACTGAGTTTCTCCCGGACCCCTCCCCCTTGACCTGCTGCGCTATACTGGCGCGGCGGCCAGCGGGCCACCTCTAATACATTTTTGATATGATCTTGTGGGCCAAATATAATTATATCGCGGGCCAAATTTGGCCCACGGGCCAGAGTTTGACATGTGTGCTCTAGATACTGTAACTATATACATTGGTGATAGGTCTGTACTATCACAATGTGCATACAAGTTCTTTATGTTTATCAAAACTAATACAAATGAGCAGTTTAAAAACTACATCCGTTAATAAATATTATTATGTACATGTATTTATTAATACTTACATAATATATTTGTAACAAAATGTGCAAACAAGAATAAAAACGTGTACATAATATTTTTTCATGTCTTGTGGCTCTCAAATATTTGAAGTTTATTACCTGTGGCTCCTATGTTAAGCAAGTTTAGCCACCCTTGTGATATACATAGAACCAACAAACAAGAGCTTCTTCAATTTCATACCCGAAACTCTGCCATCACTAGAGGGGTACAGATGATATGTGGACCGTCGACCATCGTGACCTCTTGTGCTGCCTGTATGGAGTTTGCAAGTTCCGCCTTTGCCTGCATGGATTTTTGTGTTTAACAACCTGTGCAAGACTGCTATAGTGTGTATGTAAGAGATTTATTGAATTGAATTGTTTCATGTCATGTGTAGCTAATCAGAATTCTGGCTATTCTAAACCCTACCCCAAGACTTAGTGAAAAACTTTTTTGTTTGGTTTTCTATTCAGGTAAATCAACTTATTTTCACTACAACAGGTAGTAGACAATAAAGCAAAAGTTCAGAGTATTGTGTTACAGAGAAATATTTTACTAAAACAGTTCTAGGGAAGCAGCATTTTATTAATGAGAAGTATTTAAGGGAGGGAGAAAGGGATTTTAAATTTAGACATACTGCATGGTAACAGACTCTTTTGGCCCATGAGCCTGTGTTGCCCAAATACCACCCAATTGCCCTACAAACATTGGTACGTTTTGAACGGTGGGAGGAATCCGGAGCATCCGGAAGAAATGACATGGGGAGAACGTACAGACAGTACAGGATTCGAACCCCAGGCCATATCACTGGTGCTGTAACAGTGCTACACTATTCGTGCCACCCACAATTGATGGGATTGATGGGATTTGTCTGAAACCTGGCACTGATTTGATAGGTCAAATGTCCTCCTCTTTTGAAGTAAGAAAATATGAAATATGAGGAAATTCTGGAACCCTCAGTACATCATCACATGCATCATAACAAGAAGATTAATTACCAGCTTTCCAAGAGAGGATGGATTTGGGTAATAAATGCCAGTCTTACTGATGACACACGCAAGCCAAGAAGACCCAAAGAAGATTAAATAAAAAAACCTGAACAACTGGCAAATTAAATATTCAGGTATTACCTCCTTCTTCATCTTGAAAGAATCACTCATGATGTTCTATCAAACCATTCCACCAAAGCCAAGCATTTGATTAATTTACAGTATGTTACAGGCCAACTGATGTTTGTATTTAACATATGTTACAATGTTATTTCTCTTAATTTATCAGCAGGAAACCAAGCATGAAAGACTTTGCATTTTAAGGGCTTTTTTCGCATCACTGTCCTCAAGCATTTTTGCTTGTAGTCACTGTTGCAAAGATGAAACTATTACAGCGAATCGTCACATTATGAAGGGAGTGAACCGTGAAAGCCTGCAGATGCTGGGACTGTCGTTAAAATGCACAGAAGCACTGGAGGAACTCACAGCATCCACAGGAGGTAATAATATAGATGTTTCAGGCCTGAGCCCTTCTTCGAGGTATGAGTAAAAAGCAGGTAGGCGCTTGAATTAAAGAACAGACAGGGGAGCAACAGACAAAAGGTGACATGGATAGGAGGGCAGGAGAGAGGAAAGGTGAGACTTATTTGGGGCGTGGGGGGGGTTTGATCGCTCTGTGAATGCAGGGCTGGGGAAAGGGAAGAGACAGAGAAAGAGAGAGAAAGTGAGAGAGAGAGAGAGAGAGAGAGAGAGAGAGAGTCGGACAGACAGATAAGAGGAAAGGAGACATAGGGATAGATGGCGTAAAGTCCCAGAAGGAACAATATGTTAATTACCAGGTAGCCTTTCATAAAATAAAGAGTGGAAAACATAATTCCCAGCTTTGTTTTTCATTCTTGATATCTTTAGCATCAACCTAAATGAACAGATGGAGCTTTGGTTTAATGTTTCTTGCACAGGTTGTTAAACACAAAAATCTGTACATTGCCTTGGGCCTAAGACATTGATTGCCTTTTTACCTCCTGTGGATACTGCTGTATTTCTCCAGCACATTTGTGTCATGCACAGAATGGTTCTTCTCAAATTCCATTTGAGAACTTTTTTTATACTCAATTCTCTGGAGTGGAACTCAAATCTGGGTCTCCTACTCAGGTCTCACCAAGTGCTTCCTGGTGAACCAGAGCTCACATGTTACCAAGCAAACAGAAATGATGAGATTTACAGGAATTGATTGGTTTGAGTTTGCTTCATTTTTATATCCAATCATTTCCCCCGAAGTATTCAAAACTGCTATTATTCCCTGCTGTTGCTCTATTTAGAAACCTCTATTTTGCATCAGGAAATAACTAGACAACTTAAACCTTCAAAATGTAGGAAAGACCCTTTATCAGTAGGAAAGAAGAGATCACTTTTGCAATTTAGAACTTTGGATTTAAATTTTGTCACCTGATTTTCACATGCAGATTGGAAATGGGATGATTGAATATTTTCAGAAGCAGTCCTAAACATGTCCAAATACAATAGTTTTGTTGAGGCCTTTTGGGAAGGTTGTTAATTGGCATTGTTACGAGCCCAGCGGTCCTCAAAGCTCAGCAGCCTTAGATATTCACCAAAACAAATGGTTACTTCAACAAAAGTTGCTTTTAATTATCTTTAAACATGAAAATACAATCAAATTTTAACTTATCACTATTAACTTAACTAACCTAACTTAACCCCCTTCTAATTCTAAGATGTATATGTAATGTGTGTGTAAGTTCAGAAAAGTTCTTTGGTTCACAGTCCAATCTCATTTCTCATTCCACCAAGTTCACTGGTTGCAGGCAATTCTTATACTCTGCACAGAATTTAACATTCATAAAGTTCACCAGGCTTTGGTGCTTGAAAGGTAAATGGTTACTGCTCAGGAAGGTTTTTGTCGGTGTTCAGAGAGAGATTTGTTGTACATTTACTTCCATCAGCCACTTCAGTGTCTTGCCAAAGAAATTTCTCCCTTCAGCGTTCTCCAGATGATAACCATTTTTCTTTCAGGTCACCACAGAGTTCCTTTTTGTTTCCCTTATTCCAAGTGAAACTTAGACAGCCAGTCCTCTCCTCTTGCATGGACCAAGGGCTTTGACCAGGCCGTCTTCCAAAATGGGGCTTTCCACAAGCTTGCCAGCTTGTCCTGTTCCAGTCCCAGCTCCTGTCTGCTGGCTGTAACACTGTACGTGATCTCTGTATCTCTCCCTCTCTCTGAGAGAAACTCTGTTTGACTGTTTGCAAAACCACATGACCCTCTTAGAACAGCAAGTACCCTTCCAGACAGAAGGCAGCTCCGACAAGCTCTTTCATCTGTTGCCTTTTATGAACAACAATCCATTAGTGAAGTCTCTTGGGAACTCTCCAAAGCTCTTGCAAAAGCTGTAAGGCCCCAATATGTCTATCATTAGCAGAGCTCCAGTATTCTAAATAAGCTCTTTTTAAAGTGTTTGTATGTAACCTACTCTTACACACCCTACCCCAATTTATCTCCCAAAAACATATCTATATACTCTTTCACAAAATTAATACTACTGGGTGATAGACATTGAGGCAGCTCAAACTACTGTCTTGGGCACCAGGATGATAGATTCCCTTTTGAAGTACAGTAGGTGGGAACCTCTTATTGCCACAATGAGAAGTTGAAAATGTCCGTGAACACTCCGGCTAATTCGTTGGCACAGATTTTCAATACCCTGCCAGGTATGCCGGCAGGGCCTGACACCTTGTGAGGGTTCACCCTCTTGAATGATGTTCTAACATCGTGCTCAAAGACAGATATCACAGCACCTTCAGCATTTTCTCAGATTCTAGTAGGCACTGTTTGGTTATCCTTCTCAAAACGGGCATAGAAGGTGGTCAGCTCATCGGGTACAGTGTACTGGCATTTGTTGTTTTTGAAAATCTGTTTAAATTTTATATAACAAATATTTATTTTAGACACACTGTGTGCATATCTATATGTGTGTGTGTGTGTGTGTGTGTGTGTGTGTGTGTGTGTGTGTGTGTGTGTGTGTGTGTGTGTGTGTGTGTGTGAGTGAACACATGTTTGCGTGTGCATGTACATTATATTGCATATGTTTTAGGGCATGTTTAGGCTCCAGAACTGAATAAGAAAGCAGGCTGCTATGCTGGTTCAGTATTGCATTACTCCTACACTGTCATAGGATATGTCTGTGAGATTACATCTATAACTGACATCCTGTATGAGTCACTTTTGGATGTTTTCTTCATTATCCTACCCAATAATTTTTGCTTAATCTATGAAACATTATTTGCTCATTACAACCTTGTAGGTGCATCCCAATGCAAATTTTAATTTTTAATTACCCCCCTGGTACTTTTGAAAAGTGGGAGGAAACCCACGCAGACATGGGGAGAGCGAACAAACTCCTTGTAGACAGCATGGGATTCGAACCTTGGACTGGTCCCGATCGCTGGAGCGGTAATGGCATTGTGCTAACTGCTACGCCAACCACGCTGCCCCGATGTACTAATTTGGTTGCAGCACACCGTCCGATACATTGATATAAACACAACCTGCTGAAGGAACTCAGAGGTTTACGCAGCATTAGTGGAAGATAAAGGGTGGTCAGCAACAATGCTATGTAAACCACTGAGGTCCTTCAGCAGATAGTGTTTAATTTCAGAGTCCTGAATCTGCAGTCCTGTTATTTCCATATTCAGTACCTTGATGTGCAATGTTAATGCAAACTTTTTTGTTCTGTGTTTGACTGCTTGTGTTTGGCCATGAATATGACCAATTTTTAACTTTTCACAAACACATTTCTTCGTCTTCTATTTGTATGTTCACACATGCATGTTTAACTTTACATTTGGTTCCTGCATTGGAATGGAAATACTGTATGTTTGAGGTTTCCAGCAATGAAAAACTCAAGAAGAGTTTTTAACCGGGTTGGGAGAGAAATTCAATTCAGAATCAGAGGCCAGGAAGAGAGAAGGCATTTTGCTGTAACAGGAGGGTTCCTATTCTAATAGCACCTATCATGGAGATAGCAATATCGGCTTTCACTCTCAGCGATCTGAATGAGCATCAATCCTGTCTTCTGAATGCAATTCCAGACTCAGCATATCCACGTCCATACTCGCATGTCTATCCATGGCCTCATGTGCTATCCCACCAAGACCATCTGTAAAATTGGAGGAGCAACACCTGATTTTCTGTCTGGGCATTCTCCAGCCTGGATGGTATTAACACTTCAGCTAACCTGCTCTCCCTCCCCCTCCCACCCCACTTGCTTCCCTCTGCTTTTCCTCAGCTCTGTATGCCATTCCCTCTCTAATCACCCAGCTATCCCTCCTCCCCTTGCTGGCTGCTGTGTCCTCCCTCCCTTCTCCACCTTCTCCTACCTTTGCGACCATGCTCCTCCCATGCCCTTTTTTATTCAGACATCTGACAACATGTTTCTATACCATGATGAAGAGCTCAAGCTCGAAACATTGGTTAGGTAATTTTACTTTTGCTATATATTAGAAACCATGTGACCTGCTGAGTTTTTCCACCATTGTGTTTTTATGTCGGCATCACTTTTCTGTTTATTTCATTATACTCTCCATCAAATATCCTGTGTGAGCTGCACAAACATAAGTTTAAAGTGAGGGGGGGTGTGGAGGGATCTAACAGAAACCTGAGGGGAAAAACGTATACACGTTTGGGCTGCCAGGGGAAGTGGTTGAGGCAGGTACTGCAATGTTTAAGAAAAAAAATAGACTGATTCAAGGACAGGATGGGTTTAGAGGGATATGGGCCAAACTCATGCAGCTGGATATAGTGTAAGTGGGACATTTGGGCAAATTGGGCCGACATGCCTGAATCTCTCTGATAGACTACACATTTCATTAAATGCAATTGTCATGTCAAAAAAATCAAACAACAGCACCATATTAATCTTCATTCTCTCCTCAAGATGCTTTTTAAAACCTACCCCTTTGACCAAGCTTTTGGACACTGTGCAGAGAAGATTTACTAGGATGTTGCCAGGTCTTCAGAAGGTTAGGACTTTATTCCTTGGAACGAAGAAGAATGAGGGGAGATTTGATTGAGGTTTACAAGGGGTATAGACAGAGGGAATGCGAGTAGGCTCTTTCCACTGAGATTTGGAGAGATAAATATGAGAGAACATGGCTTTAGGGTGAAAGGGGAAAGGTTTAAGGGGAACATTAGGGGGCACTTCACTGAGAGACTGATGGGGGTATGGAATGAGCTTCCATCAAGTGAAGCAACACATCACGTGTGCCCGCAGGAGCTATCAACTGCATCCTGTGCTCCTGTTGTGGCCTTCTCTACATCAGGGAGACTGGACGCAGACTGGGAGATCCATTTGCTGAGCACCTTTGCTCTGTTCGCATCAGTGACAGGGATCTCCCAGTGACCAACCACTTCAATTCCGTGCCACACTCCCATGTTGATATGTCTGCCCATGGCTTCATGTACTGTCACACCAAGAGTACCCATAAATTAGAATAACACTGAATTTTCAGTCTGGACACTCTCCCACCGGATGGCATCAAACTTCTCCAGTTTTTGCTAGTCTACCCTCTGTTCTCCCTCCCTTCCCTTTGTCTTCTTTCCTCCAGAGCTCCACCCCTTCCCCTCTCCATTCACAGATAAATCCCTCCTCTTCCTGCTTGCTGGTGTGTCCTCCCATGCAAAGGGTGCAGACTCAATCTTGAGTTTTAAGAATAAATTGGATTGATACATGGATGGGAGACGTCTGGAGGGTTATGGAATGGGAGCAGGTTATTGGGAATAGCACAGACTAGAAGGGCTGAAGGGCCTGTTTTCTGTGCTGCGGTGTAACTATGGTTCAAGTTGTGGAACACTGGATTTTTCCTTCATTATTCTCTATGCCCCTCTGATTGCTCCATACTCAAATGCCCAATTTCAATTTCTATTAATATGGTTATAAAATGCTACTGATATAAATTGACACATTTTTAAAAATTGCCCACCACCTGCCACACCATACAACATCTACCACTATAAAGACCTCCTTGAAATAATGGAACTTTTCAGTAGTTGAAGTAAATCAAATCCAAGTACGAGCTGTAATGCTGTGAAATCCGAATCCTGCAAAACGAGCAGGCTTAAATAACCCCTCCTCCAACAGCCCAAAATAAGCAAGGGAAGTATTTCCTTTCTGTCTTCCAATTAAACAAGCCTTTCTGTTCTGCTAGTAATTTATTTAACAAGCAGAGATCTGCCATTTATTGTACAGCACTTCATTACAGATTATGGAAGAGGCAGAGCTGTTTCTGAGAATTCAAAATAGCCAGAACACTGGGGAATAACTTTGTTTTTCAGCCAGTAGCATTCCAGGATTTTTACTTGCATCTCTGTTGGAAGATGAGCCTTAGAATCAGAATTTATTGTCACAAATGTGTGTCACGAAATCCATTGTTTTATGATAGCATCACCGTGCAGTGCAGGCACAAAATTTGCAATAAATTATTTTTTCGTTAAATCACTATTAAAAAGAAATAGTGTGAAAGAAGGAATAAGAATGTGGTAGCGTCTGTGGTTCATTGTCCATTCCAAAATCTGATGGCAGAGGGGGAAAAGGTGTTTTTTTTTGTAAAGTTGGGTGTTCGTCTTCAGGATCCTGTTCCTCCTTCCTGATGGTAGCAGCGTGAGGAGGGCATGGCCTTTGCAGTGAGCGTCCTTGAGGTTAGAGGCTGCTCTTTTGAGACACCGCCTCTTGGGGATGTCCGCAATGAAGTGAAGACTGATGCCCATGATGGCGCTGGCTGAGCTAACAACACCCTGAAGCCTTTTCTTGTCCTGTATATACCAGGAGCTAGTGACACTTCTGACAGTTCAACCCCAACCTCAGTGCTGTTGAGACTTCCCCTCTCCTCCCCTCCCTGCCTTTCTTAGGGACCACTCCCTCTGTGACTCCCTCAACCACTCATCCCTTCCCACCAATTGCCCCCTTGGCACCTTCCCCTGCAGGTGCAGGAAGTGCCTCAGTTGCACCCACACCTCCTCCCTCACTCCCATTTTTGGCCCCGTACTGTACTTTCAAGTGAAGCAACTTGTCACGTGTGTCTGCCAGAGTTATCTATTGCATCTGGTGCTCCTGTTGTGGCCTTCTCTACATCAGAGAAACTGGACGCCAACTGGGAGATCCCTTTGCTGAGCACTTTTGCTCTGTTCGCATCAGTGACATGGATCTCCCAGTGGCAAACCACTTCATTTCTGTGCCACACCCCCGTGCTGATATGTCTGTCCATGGTTTCATGTACTGTCCCACCATGACCACCAGTAAATTAGAAGGACAACACTTAATTTTCCATCTGGACATTCTCTCACTGGATGGCATGAACATCAACTTCTCTGGTTTTTGCTAGCCTACTCTCTGTTCTCCCTCCCTTCCCTATCCCTTTGTCTTCTTTCCTCCAGCTCTCCACCCTCTTTCCTCTTCATTCCCAGAGCAATCCTTCCTCTCCCTGCTTACGGGTGTCCCTCCCTTTTCCATCTATTACCTCCTGCCTGTGGCCCCTGTGCTCCTCCCTCTGCCCCTCCACCCTCTACCAATTTGTTCAGGCACCTGCTGACATTTTTTCAAATCTTGATGAACAGCTAAAGCCCAAAATGTTGGTTAGGTATCTTTACCTTTGGTATATACGGTACACTGTTTGATGTATTCATTTTCAGTTGCTTTGCATTTCTACTTCATTCACGGTGTCTACAGACTCGCATGTTTTACCTCAGTGGTATTGAATCAGTTGAAGTTATTTGTTGAAGTCTGAAGGCCGACTTAAAACTTCTGATTCTGAGGCATCGGTGCTAATAATTGAGGTGCAGCCAATATTTGAACATGAGAAATGAGCAACAAAGTGAAAGTGGTTAACCTCTTAAAAATAATTCAACCATGTCATTCATTAGTGAAGTGCCAAGCAATTTAAATAGCAACTGTGTGAGGGCCATGAAGGATTTGCATTTCTACAGAGCCTCAAGACATCACAGTATTTTTCACAGTTATTTTTCATTGTTACAATTCCAGAGTGATAACTGCAGTAACATGGGAAATACAATGATTATATTCTGCACACAAAGCTTCCAGAAGCAGTCATGGTGAGATAACAAACTCCTCAAGTGTTTGCCGAGGTTTGGTAACCCTGGCAAATGTCAACAGATGTGTGGCAGAAAGTGTGCTGACCGGCTGCATCATGTCTGGTCATGGGACACCAATACCCGAGTGGAAAGCCCTGCAGAAGGTAGTGGACGCAGCCCAGAGTCTCACAGGCAAAACCCACCCCACCATCAAGAACATCTACAGGGTGCGCTGCCGTCAGAGAGCAGCGGCAATCGGCAAGGATCCACACACCCTCTGATCTCGCTGTTACCTTCGGGAAAGAGGTAAAAGTGTCACAAGATTCACACCACCAGGTTCAAGAGCTGCTGCTCCCCCTCCACCATCAGACTCCTCAGCAACAAACTCAATCAGAGACTCACTTAAGGAGTTTGAATTTCATTGATATTTTTCTCTCTTTATTACAAAATCAGCTTGTTTACATTTCTTTATTTGTTTACATGTGTACATTTGAGTACAGTTTTTAGCATAACCAATAAATGGCAATTCTGCCTCGATTGGAGGAAAAAAATGGTCTCATGGGTTGTATATGTTGTTATGAATGTACTCTGACAATAAATCTGAACTTGAAGTTGGTATATGGTTGCCACTACATCAGTGCATGCAAAGTGCTGGAGAAATACAGTAGGTCACACAGCAAACATAGGTAGTAAAGACCATCAACCATTTGGGGCTGAGTCTTTCATTAGGGATGTGGAAAAACAGGTAGGTGTCCAAATGAAAAGGTTGGGGGAGGGTGAAGGAGCAAAGGAGAGGAGGGCGAGAACCAAAGGCTAACAGATAAAAGGTAAGAGGTTGATTAATGAGTGATGGAGAGAGGGGAGAGGGCTAAGAAGGGTATCTCACTGATAGAAGGGGTGGGGAGATGGAGGAAAGGATAGAGCGGGATACGGAAAGAGGGAGACCTGGAGAGAGGGTTATCGGAGATTGGAGAAGTCGATATTGATATCTGGTTGGAGATAATTGAGACAGAATATAAGGTATTGTTCTTCGAATATGAGGGTGGCTTCAATTTGGCGGTACCATGGATTCTTCTGTTCTTCAGCAAAAGTGTTTCCAAACACCTCAGTCAAGAATCAGACAGGACCTCAATGATAGTTTGCCCAGCAAGGCAGTAGCTCGAACATTGCAGTGCTACCTGCTAGATTGTTGTACTTAATTCAATGGAGAGGCATACAGAACCTCATGACGGAGTGCTACCTGAGCCAGGGTTCAAAGCATTGCAGCTCATTAGGATTCCACACTGCATTTCATGAAATAGAAAAAAGCCACCGACAGACATTGTAGTGGCTCCAAGCATCCAGTAAGAGCATTAATCTTAGCTTGGCTCTGATGATTAAAATCACACAGAGCTCTTTACAAAAACTTATGATTATTTGCCGTATTTTGAGTGCCAGATTTTCACATGTGGTAACACTCCAAAAAAAATTATTATGTAAACTGAATCTCAGAGCCAGTCAACTAACAAGGAAGAAAACATGTGGTGAACAAATATTAAGGAAAATATTTTGGAAGGCTGAAGAGAAATGGTAGGGTTACCGTTTTCGTGATTGCATTTGACAGGGACTAGGGTGATCAGAGGTTTAATCATTTGATGAGGAGGCATTGTTGAGAAGCCTGGGCACACTACTAAAAAACGTTGCATGGAAAATTATTAGGAACGTCATAGAAAAATGCAAAACAGTTTTTGTGCTGTGATATTGGCCTGCTCTCGCTATTGTTCATCCAAGGAATGAAAGAGATCATTGCCACTAAGTCACTATTTACTTGGTAGCCATAGAATTAGTGGTCTTGAACACTCCAAAGGAGACTAACGTTACTTCAAGGGTCTATCTCCTTGGCCTAGAGACTAGGTGGCAACCTGGTGGCGACTTGAGTTTCCGCTATGTCTCCTGGAGACTAGCCGAGTCTCTGGGGAGTCGTGAGAAATTCAAACATGTTCAATTTTTTGGAAGACTTTTTCCAGTCTCCAGCAGGTCTCCATCAGCTGCGGAGACATCGTGGAGACTAATTTTGTCTGCGACATTTCCGAGACCTGCTGGAGACCAAGGAGACTGATGAGATGTTGCGGCGACATCTCCGCAACACTGCTTGACTTAGTGACCACGTGACTGAGTGCGTGCTGGCATCATCGAGACGCCTTCACTCCTGGTCCAAGTCACAGGTACATCCTGGTCAAGCTCTTTGTCATCTGGTACTTGTTCCTGCTGCTGCTGTTTTTTGTACTGCCTTGGAAGTGGCCCCACTATCTTGTCTTGCTAGCAAACAGCTCCATCCCCAGAGTAGTACTGGGTCAGGTCCTCTCTCTGGTTCTTGGCAACAGATAGCATGTTACTTCCTCTTCTCTGCATCCCCTCCAACTGGTTGGTATGCTGTCTCCACTCTCCAGGGGCAACTTCATGAGTGTGTGGGTCCTCTCTGTCAGCTGAGAGTCTGATGTCTGTCATCATGTTGTGGAGTGTTCAGGCAGCAAGGACCACCTTTTCAATCGTCTGTGGGTGCTTCATCATCATGGTGTGGAAGCATCTGAATCCGGAAAGAAAAAAATAGAAGTAAAATTAAAGACATTGTATTTGCTGTATTTACAATCTGGCAAATATGACTGTCTGTGTGGCAGGAAAAAAATAAATAAAAAAGTGCTGCACACCTGTTTGCCAAGATGCCAAAGCATCTGCACAATAAGCCTGGACCTGGACAGCCTGTAGTTGAAGATTCTCTCCTCATGGGTCATCTGGCGCTTGGAGTAGGGCTTCATCATCCATGTCATCAGGGCAAATGCATCATCACCAACCAAGAAGTAGGGGACATCTTGATCTCTATCAAGAAAGGGTTCAGGAAGTGGCAGGCTGGCTTGACCTTCATCCAGTGCCTTGAACAAACTTCAGTCTCTGAAGATGCCAGCATCTGAGTCAGCCACAGGAGTCCCCACATTGAGGTCCATGAACTTACAGTCACCATCTACCAACGCCAGCATGATGATGGAAAAGTAGCCTTTGTAGTTGGGGTAGATACTACCTGGCCCTGGAGGTTCAAGAATTCTGACATGCTTCCCATCCAGTGCACCACAGACGTGATGGAAGTTCTGCTTCTCAGAAAAACCCTTGGTCACTTCCTTCCACTCCTCTGGTGTAGATGGACACTTGATGGCCTTCTTATGATACTCATCATAGATGGCTTGGCACACCTCTGTGACAATACTGACAATGGTGTTTGGACCCACACGAAAGACATAGGACAGGCTCTTGTAGCAAGGAACCTCAGAGTGATGGCAAACTTCAAACCAGGGGGCAGGGCCTTCCTGAAGTTAGTGTTTTGCTTCTGGATCCTGGGAGTAAGGTGAGCCACCAGCTTCCTGAACATCTCTGGATCCACCTTCAGGAAATTCTTGAAGGACCTCACATCCCATTCTTCCAGGAGTTTCATCAGCTTCTCGTACCAGCCATGGTGTTGCCATTGTAGGAGCCACTCACGTACCCACACTGTCTTTACCTTCCTGACACCCTTTCTGGCCCTATCCCTAACCCTGGCCTTTGCCTTGTTCATGGCCAGAGCTACCAGCACGAGGGCCGAGGCCTCCTTCTGCTCATCCTCCAGGTAGGGATCCTGATCTAACATCTCCTCATTGCAGATGTCCATGGTGAGAGTTCTTGACTGTCTGACGTCTGAAAAGCGAATGATAGATCTAGTTGTAGATCTAGGTATATATAGATAGGGAGAAGTCACAGCGACGTCTCCGCAACCTTGCGGAGACCCACGATGACTTATCGGTGACGTTGTGGAGACGTCGCAGCAACTGCCGGAGACTTCGTGGTGACGTCCCCGTGACGTCCGGGCGAATTGGTTGTCACCTTGTCTGGAGACGTCACGGAGACATTGGCCTGGCGTCGTCTTGGTGAGAGCACAAGCCATTTTTTGGTCTCCCGAGTGGCCCGAGTTGCCGCGACTGATCAGTCGCGGTGACATCTCCGCCAATGAGATAGGCCCTTGAGATTTCCTGGTCTCGATTAGCTCACTCTGTGTGGGAAAAGCTTCACACACAGAAAAGCTTCATACATACCTGTTTTTCCTCATCTCTAAGAAAGGTCTCAAGCCCATAATATTGACAGCCTTTTACTTCCCAGATATAAATGCTACATGACCTTGTGTATATTGAGTGATGTGTGGCAACAATTTCTCAAGTTCAAGTTCAGATTTATTGTCAGAGAGCGGACATTGCAACACATACGACTCTTGAGATTTTTATTCCTGAAGGCCAGACAGAATGTGCACTTACTGTGATAGATGCTAATTGTTTTGCCTATCTGGGTGGCATGGTTAGCAGACAGTTAGCGGGACTCTATTACAGTAGGTTCAAATCTGGCACTGTCTGTAAGGAGTTTGTACATCCTCCCCGTGACTGTATGGGTTTTCCCCAGGTTCTCCAGTTTCCTCCCACCCTTCAAAATTTGTGTGTAATTGAGTGGTGCGGATTTAAATCAGCTTCTACCATGCTCTAAATAAAATATAAATTTATAATATTCTGACTTTTGGTAGCAAATATTTGAGCTGCTTCTCTGACTATGACTTTAACAACATTAACATGTGAAAGAATTGTCTAGAATTAAGACAATGAAGTGATGGTTTGATTGAAATTTAGAGATCTAAATTATGTGCTAACAGAAAAAGGTATTTCTCCTACTTTTCTTTTGGACATACAGTCCTTTCAGCCCACGAGCCCATGCCGTCCAATCAACCTACAACCCCTAGTACATTTCGAGCAGTGGGATAAAATCGGATCCCCAGGAGGAAACCCATGCAGAAACAGGGAGAACATAGAAACTCCTTGCAGACAGCACTGGATTCAAACCCTGGTCCCGATCGCTGGTCTTGTAACAGCACTGTGCTAACCGCTACACTAACCATGCTGCTGTCATCAGCTTTTGTTCATCAATATTTCCTTTGGCCCTACATTTACTATAGCTATCCGCCATTCATGAGATTGTGGCTGATCTGGTGATAAGCTCATCTCCACCTACCTGCCTTTTCCCCATATCCCTTAATTCCCCTACTATGTAAAAAATATATCCAACATTGTCTTAAATATATTCACTGAGGTCACCTCCAGTGCTTCAATGGGCAGTTAATACCCCATAGATTCACCACCCTCTCAGAAAAGTAGTTCCTCCACAGCTCCATCCTAAATCTACCTCCCTGGACCTTGAGGCTTTTGTCCCCTAGTCTAGTCCTCATTCTAAGACTGCACTTGAAGGAAATAACCATTGTTGATATCTGTTTTATGCTTTGATGGACCTGCTGAAGGTGGTCCAAGTTTCAGAGACAAAGAGGAGAGCAGGGTTCACTATTATTCCAGAGCATGATTTGAAATGTCCAAATGCTCTGCTTCACAAGTCTGTGCTGGTCCAACAGAGTTGGTGAATTTAGTCATCAATGCTTGAATTTGATGAGAGGTGGTTCTTGACATTTGGGAAGTGATTCGCATTTTCCAGATTCTTGGTGATCTGTTGTGTGTTGCAGTGGAAGCATTTCAAGAAAGGAACTTGCAGCTGTTCACTGTCATGACCATCCTTCTGAATGTTTTCTGAAGAAATTGTCAATATTTTAGAGTCATACAGCACTGAAACAGGCCTTCAGCCTGGACTATCCGGGACCTGGTCTCCAAGAATGTGCAAATGCCATGGTCATCTGCATAGATTAGGTGGGATAAATGCAAGAGGACCTGGCTTTAGGGTGAAAGGGGAAAGGTTTAGGGGGAACCTCTTCCCTCAGAGAATGGTAGGAGTGTGGAACGAGCTGACATGCCATGGTAAATGTGGGCTCACTCTTAGGTTTTGAAAGTAAATGGGATAGATACATGGATGGGAGAGGTCTGGAGGGTTATGGAATGGGTGAAGGTCAGTGGGACTAATGGTATGATGTTTTGACACAAACAAGAAGGGCCGAATGCCCTGTTTTCTGCACTGCAGTGCTCTATGTTTGATCGCGGCTTAGGTGACCTTGGTTCTGAAGTGAAGTGCCTATCCAACCTACAGCGACTGGAGGTAGGACAAGTGATATTCTGGAGATGTCACTATCCCATTAGCCTCAAGCAATACTTCAGGGATGGCCAACTTTTAATTTTTAATTTAGGCATGCAGCACGGTAACAGGCCATTTCAACCCACGAGTCCATTCAATTAACCTACTCCAATGCTGAATGGCCTGTTACTGTGCTGTATGTCTAAATTAAAAATTAAAAGGTTGGCCATCCCTGACTTACATGATGGCAGTGTTCAGCAATTAAAATTTGAAAGGTTGCCTTGGAATTCAAAATAAAAATAATGTTACTGCTCTACTCCTCAAACTCCAAAGGACTGGAGCAGATGTGAAACTTGGACTTCTTTTTTATGCCCTTGAGATCTTCATTGCTTGGAACAATCAGAGTTTGTTTTTGTACAATTTACATAATCTGTAAATCATAAACGCCTAATATTCCATCTGGGCACTCTAACAACTACTTCTCCAATTACCATTAAACACCCTCCAACTCTCTCTTTCTTTATTACTCTGTCCTTCTATGTTTTTTCTCCAGCTCTCCACCGTCTTACCTTCCCTCTCCTAACAGGAATGTTGTGTCCCGTTTTGGTCACCTAACTACAGGAAAGATATCAATAAGATTGAAAGAGTGAGAGAAGATTTACTAGGATGTTGCCCGGGCTTCAGGAATTCAGTTATGGGGAAAGTTTGAACAGGTTAGGACTTTATTCTCTGGAGTGCAGAAGAATGAGGGGAGATTTGCTTGCTTTTTTTTCTCTCGCTCATACCTTCAGGAAAGGTCTTTGGCCTAAAATGTTGTTATCCTTTGCTTCCTGTAGATGCTGTGTTTTGTGCTGAGTTTCTCCATTGCTGAACACTGCCATCATTTAAGTCAGGAATGGCCAACCTTTTAATTTTTAATTTAGACATACAGCACAGTAACAGGCCATCCAGCATTGGAGTAGGTTAATTGAATGGACTCGTGGGCTGAAATGGCCTGTTACCGTGCTGCATGCCTAAATTAAAAATTAAAAGTTGGCCATCCCTGAAGTATTGCTTGAGGCTAATGGGATAGTGACATCTCCAGAATATCACTTGTCCTACCTCCAGTCACTGTAGGTTGGATAGGCACTTCACTTCAGAACCAAGGTCACCTAATCTGCGATCGAACATAGAGCACTGCAGCGCAGAAATCAGGGCATTCGGCCCTTCTAGTCTGTGTCAAAACATCATACCATTAGTCCCACTTTCACCCAAATGACCTTCACCCATTCCAAAACCCTCCAGACCTCCCGCCCCCATCCATGTATCTATCCAGTTTACTTTCAAAACCTAATTAATAATCTGTAGTTTGGCCATCTGGTATAATACTATGAGAATCTCAATGAACTGACTGGTTGCAGCTGATTCCAGATAAACAACTGGATGATTCCAGCACTGCCTGTAAGGAGTGTGTACATTCTCTCCTTGTATGCATGGGTTTCCTCCGGCTGCTCCATTTTCCTCTGATCCTTCATACCTTTCGGGAGTTGTAGGTTAATCGGGGAATTTAGATGGAACGGGCTTGTGGGCTGGAAGGGCCTGTTACGGTGCTGTACATCTAAATTTTTAAAAATTAAAATATTCTGAATGCACCATAGAATTCAATCAGAGTCAAACTCTCAGAACGTACAGTAGGCGAGGGCTCCTCAGACCTTCATGAGGCAAACAGATTGTTCCAAGTCTTGCCCACACGCAAATGGCGATTTGTGCAAAATACTTCTTTCATTTTCTTCCTTCTGTATTTTGGTTGTGCACCTCATGTAATCCTTGGCCAAGATTTTACTTCCAGGAGGAGCTAACAGTTAAACTGGGTTAATCATTAAAGCATTGTTCACAAAGGACTCAGTCTGCTGAAAGATGACTGGCAATTCACTGAAGTTCAGCCAATGTTGGAAGAAAGCCCTTATGATAATAAGCATATAAGGAACATGAGAAATGTGGCAATGATTTATGAGCTTCTTCTCGTATTCCAAGTTCAGGTGAAAATTGCTTTCTTGCTCCACGCTGTGGCTTCACAAGACCATTAATGATGGACAATAAAGTTCTAACTATATATCTCTTTGTGCTTTGGTCCAGTTCAGATTAGATTCCAGTCTCTAATTTACAACATATATCCAGAATTCTTTGCAATAATAATCTGAACCCCCTGCAGGGAAGTCACTGTTAAACAAGAAAATGTGAAGATGCAGGGGTCAAGTTCATACTCAAAAGTACTGGAGAAACTTAGCAATATCCATTGGAAGTAAAAGATGACCAACGCTTGGGACTGTGCCCTTTATCAGGAATCTATAAAAACAGATTTATCTACCACCATTTTGGACTACGCGTGGCCACATTTTCTCACTCACCACTATTCGGGCCCCAAAGGGTCCTTCCAAATGAAACAACAATTTACTATAGCGGTCATCTACTGCATCCATTGTGGCCTCTTCTACATTGGAGAGAATGGACACTAGGATTATTTAGTTCAGCACCTTCACTCTGTCTGCTGCAACAACAGGGACCTCCCAGTGGCTTACCATTTTAATTCCACACATCATTCAGACACTGACATGTCTCTCTCCATGGCCTCGTGCACTGCCAAACCAAAACTACCCACAAATTGGAGGAACAGCATCTAACATTGCATTGGAGCACTCTCCAACCAGCTGCCATTAACATTGACTTCTTCAGTTTTCATCAAAGCCCTCCCCCAAATCTCTCTCTTTCCTTATCCCTCTATCTCCTTTTCTCCGGCTCCCATTTCCTGACGGAGGTGGTTGGAAGATTTCACCCCCACTTTTCTCTCTATTATGAGAGCTACTCTTTCCCCTGTCACCTCAGTTTTTTGCGCTTCTACCCTCTCATCTATATCCACCTACATATGACCTCTTGCCTGGTATCCTGTGCTGCTCCCTTTGCTCCTTCCTTTCCTTCTCCGCCCTCTCTGCTCCCCCACCTCCCCCAATCCCCTACCCCTCACCTTTTTACTCAAACTCCATCTGCTTTTATTTGCTCATACCTTGACGAAGAGCCCAGGCCCAAAATGTTTCTCAAGCACATTTGTGTACTGCAAGGAAATCACTGTACTGTAATCACTATTGAACATTCCATTGATTTTCTAAAACTATGCCAAAATAAAGCATGATAACATTTGGAAAATTGCTATTTTAAGATGAGATTTGGGGATTCATTGTGCTTGCAAAACAGTTCTGCATTTATTAGAAATCGTAAGTATTAGATCCCAATGTGAAAAATAATAGAATTCTACTATTTTTCAAGTCGTCAAGTCACCTTTATTTATCGATCATACCATACTCATACAGTAAAGATGAAATAACGTATTTTCAGGACCACAGAGCATACTTACATAAATGTAAGTTAGAATAGAAGTTAAACACATTAAAATATTAAGATGTATATGGAAGAAGTCCAGGGTACACGATCTACATATGTTCTCGGAATTCAGGAGCCTGATGGCTTGCAGGAAAATTTGAAATTTGCTGTGACATTGACATTACAGAAACCTCTAAAAGATTTTTGTTGGAAATAACTGACAAGTTTGAGAAGAAGAGTAAAAAAAACAGGATAATGGTCTCAATCCTCATTGAGAAAGGAGTTTATGACAAATTACTCACAGCACTGAAACAGTTTTCCGCTGAACTGCTTCATATTCGTACATCATTACTTACTTTATAAATGAGATAGATTACATCACATTTTTTTCAAAGCTTTGCTTCCTTAAAAAAGTGAGTATTATGATAGACAACTTCAAACTGAACACAAATATAATTTCATTTTTCACGTAGGAAGTTGGAGAAATATTAAATTAACTTTTATTGGATTTAGCCTGTTTAATCACATATTGATGGTGACACGTGAGTTCAACTGACCTAAAATGTTTTGCCATTGATTTTCATTTGTACTCAGCATCTGATCCTTCTTGTGTCAGTGTCCAGCAATATCGGTCAGCATTGATGAATCCGAGTTGCCCTGATATGCTTTTCCATGGTCACAGTGTCCTGGTGAAACCTTTCAGTGTTCATCACTGACTGAACCAAGAACAGCGGGGAAGACGTCCAAGTGTGAATGCAGAAAATTAATTTTCAATGACATTTTGCACTTCTTTCATGGTTGGTGTATGCTTGAACTAGACTTAAATATGGCAGGAAATCCTAAAATAGGTTATATCTACAAAACAGTACATGATGGGAAAATGTTATGGTGATTTTCTTATAAATCAGCTCAAAATCCATAAAATGCACTCAAAAGTGTTCAGGAAGCAAATTCTTTGTTGTTCAGAGGTAAAAATGAAGTTATGTATCAAATGATGGCATTCTTTAAAATACAATATTTATCTGGCTATGGCAGCATGGGTGAAGTGGAAGAGTAAAATTCATACCCGCAGCAGAGTACCACTTGAAAGACATACTGTGAGAGTGTGTTCTCAATTAGTTGGAACATAAGAAAGTAATTTGTACAAGGAATAAGGCCTCTACAGCAGATTCAAGAAAAACAAATGCAATGGTCTGGATGTTTTTCAAGAATAGGAACACCTGAAATTACTCTTGTGGTCCTATCGGGAGAGGTTTGCCAAGTAAGAGGGAAAACAAAAATCCAACAGGAAAAGGCTATAGGTTATCTGGAGGTTGGGTGGAAGGAAGGTGGGGCAACATGCAAGCAAAGACTTTAAAAGTGGAATGTTATCAGTGCAGAAGCAGTCAAGGATAACTTGCCACATTGTGAAACACGAAAGTCTGCAGATCCTGTGATTGTGGAAAAAACACAGAAAGCTGGAAGAACTCAACTGGTCTCACAGCGCCCATGGGATATAAAACTATATAGAGCATTGTACCTCAGAAGTCAGATGGTTCTAAAATTCAGACATACAGCATGGTAACAGGCCATTTTGGCCCATGAGTCCATGCCGCCCAATTTACACCCCATAATCCTACACCACCATTACGTTTTGAATGGTGGGAGGAAACTGGAGAAAACTCATGCAGACACGGGGAGAAATTACAAACTCCTAACAGACAGTGTGGGATTCAAACCCCAGTCCAGTCCTGATTGCTGGTGCTCTAAAGGTGTTGCACTAACCGCTATGCCAACCGTGCCACCCCAAGTAGAAATAATTTCCACAACTGCAAAATTCCTGATGGCAATTTAGTCAAAGCAGTGCTTTATTATTAGCATTGGAAAGATCATAATTACACCCAGGATTGGACTTTGCCCATATCTTTGTGTTAGAGCCTCTGTGAGTATTAGATATGTCAATGCCCTTTGGATTAAATTGTCCAGCTCACTGTTGTTTACTTCTGGGTCTCCTATTGGATTGCAAATGAATCATTGGGATTAAAGGTTATTTTCTTTCATCTGTTTGCAGGCTGAAGTGAATTGTGCATTATCAGTGAAAGTAGTCATGGGCAAATGCCAACATCTTAGAGCCAAGGCAATTTCAATTCATAAATTCGATTTGAGTTGCAGCTGTTGCTAAATGTAATTGCTAACCTGAAAACAGGATGCCATCATCCATAAATAATGAATTCATCATACTTGAGTTGGCTCTTTACCTTGGGATTATTTGGGATATCAGAAGTCTTTAAATTCTAACGAGATAGACTTCAGATTTATTGTCAGAGTAAATTTATGACATCATATACAACCCTGAGATTCTTTTTCCTGCAGGTGAAGCAAAATTACCACTTATTGGTCATGCAAAAACAAAATGTACACAATGTACCCATGTAAACAAACTGATGTGCAATACAGAGAGAATTCTTTTAATAAAGTGCAAAAATAAGATCCTTAAATTAGTCTGTCATTGAGTTAGTTGTTGAGGAGTCCAATGGTAGCAGCTGTCCCTGAACCTGTTGGTGTGAGTCTTGTGGCACCTGTACTTCTTTCCTGATGGAAGCATCGAGAACAGATTGTATGCTGGGTGGTGTGGATCCTTGATGATTGCTGCTGCTCTTCAACGGCAGTGGTCCTTGTAGATGTTCTTGATAATGGGGAGGGTTTTGCCTGTGATGTCCTTGGCTTTGTCCACTACCTTTTGCTCAGGGGTATTGGTGTCCCCATAACAGACCATGATGCAACCGGTCAGTAAACCTTCCACCACACATCAGTAGAAATTTACTTGGGTTTCCAATGTCACATCAAACCTCAGCAAATTCCTGAGGAAGTGGAGACGCTGACATGCTTTCTTCATGACGGCATTAGTGTGTTGGATCCACGAAAGATTCTCCGACATAATGATTCCCAAGAACTTACATTTTCTCACCCTCTCCAACTCTCATCCCTCAATGATCACTGGATCATACACCTCTGGATAGATTCTTAGAATAATATATTAATGGACCACAGAAACACCACAACAACCATCATATACTGTATATGCATACTAATCTCTTTGTCCAACACTTGATCAGTAGTATTCAAGTGCTTATCATTATGCTTCTTGAATATTGTGAGACTCTCTGACTCCACCACCTTCTTTGGCAGCACAGCCCACATTTCAAAGTTTCTCTGGTGGAGAAAAGTTTCTTCTTGAGATCTCTAAAGCTGTTATTGGTCATATTAATTTACGCCATCTAAATCTTTAACATTCATTCGAACGTGCCAAAGACACAATGTACTCATCAGTTACTGAGACCAAGAGGTTATTGTCAAGGAGTGAGAGGCATCTTCCTTCCTGTAAAAACCTATTGTTCTCTCACAGCATCATCTCCCCATCTCTTCAATAATTTCAGTTCTTACCTTCATAACCCTACCTAACATGGGGTGATTCTAGAGCAAAAAATAAACAATCTGCTGGAAGAATTCAGTGGGTTGTATCATTAGTGGGGGAAAAAGATTGATGGAACCCTTCGTCTGCCTTCAGATCTCAGTGTACAGTAAAACCCCTGATATCTGGCACCTGTGGGGATTGGGAGATGCTGGATAAATGAATTTTCTGGTTGCTCGAGATTGTGTGATTGGTGAACTTATGGCAAGGCTCAACAATTTAAAACCTCCATATTTTTTATCAGTTTATTTTCTGTGAATATTTTGCTGGTTGCAGGTTGCTTGAATTCTGGTGAACAAGGGTTTTACTGTATATAGTTCTCTCATGTATCTGGGGTTGTTCTGTGTGAAGTTTTGGATTTTCTTGACCTGCTCCTGCTGTCCTGCAGCCATGCTCTAATCTGAAAAATTGTAATGGGAAACTTCAACTTGAATTTTATAGATCTCTATTATTTTTATTATCAGTAGCTTATTTCAACACTGAAAACATTTATAGCCTTTAATCTGCGATGAGGAGAGCCTTACTTTCTTCTCCTCTGGAATGCTTCCAAGGATGTGTCTCTTATGGCTCTGTAAGGTATAACTTGACTTGAAGTGATATTGTTTTATCAATCCTCCCACCATTTAACACATATGTCACAGATATATACAGCATTTATTGCCATTTGTTATGGGTCTTGAGCTGAGGGCAGCCTTTCAGGGTCAACTATAGAACCATAGAACACTACAGCACAGAAATACAGGCCTTTCATCCCTTCCGGTCTAATTCCACTGACCTGCTCTCATTCCATAACCCTCCTATCTACGTATTTATCCTGGTGGTATGAGTCATAACATAACATAACAATTACAGCACGGAAACAGGCCATTAGGCCCTTCTAGTCCACACCGAACCAAACACCCCTTTCTAGTCCCACCTCCCTGCACAATGCCCATAACCCTCCATCTTCTTCTCATCCATATACCTGTCCAACCTTTTCTTAAATAATACAATTGACTCCGCCGCCACTATTTCTCCCAGAAGATCATTCCACACGGCTACCACTCTCTGAGTAAAGAAGTTCCCCCTCATGTTACCTCTAAACCTCTGCCCCTTAATTCTTAACTCATGTCCTCTTGTTTTAATCTTTCCTCCTCTTAACGGAAATAGTCTATCCACATCCACTCTGTCTATCCCTTTCATAATCTTAAATACTTCTATCAAATCCCCTCTCAACCTTCTACGCTCCAAAGAATAAAGACCTAATCTGTCCAATCTCTCCCTATACTCTAGATGCTTAAACCCAGGTATCATTCTGGTAAACCTTCTCTGCACTCTCTCCACTCTGTTTATATCCTTCCTATAATTAGGCGACCAGAACTGCACACAGAACTCCAAATTAGGCCGCACCAACATCTTATACAGTCTCAACATCACCTCCCAACTCCTATATTCCATGCAATGATTGATAAAGGCCAGCATACTAAAAGCCTTCTTCACCACCCTATTCACGTGAGCTTCTACCTTCAGGGAACGATGTACCGTTACTCCTAAATCTTTCTGCTCTTCTGTATTCCTCAATGCTCTCCCATTTACCACGTATGTCCTATTCTGATTCTTCTTACCAAAATGAAGCACCTCACACTTATCAGCATTAAATTCCATCTGCCACTTTTCAGCCCACTTTTCTAAGCAGCCCAAATCCCTCTGCAATCCTTGAAAACCTTCTTCATTATCCACTATTCCACCTATCTTAGTATCGTCTGCATATTTACTAATCCAATTTACCACCCCATCATCTAGGTCATTAATGTATATAACGAACAACAATGGGCCCAATACAGATCCCAATTTATTTTTAAGCCTCAAGAATGAATCTTCATTCACTACATCAGATGGCAGCTCATTCCATAATCCTACCACTCTCTGAGCAAAAATCTTTCTTCTAGTGTCCCCTTTATACCTCTCCCCTTTCAGCCAAAGGCTATGACCTCTTGTATTTATCTCCCCCAATCTAAGTGGAAACATTCTACTCACATCTACTCTCTCTATACCCCTCATAATCTTATTTGATCTCATTTTTCTTCTTTCCAAGGAGTATAGTCCTAACCTGTTTAATCTTTCCCAGTAACTCAGCTCCTGAAGATCCGTCAACATCTTAGTAAATCTCTGCACTCTTTCAATCTTACTGATATCTTTCCTGCAGTTGGGCAATCAGAACTGCACACAATATTCTAAGTGTGGCCTCACCAATAACTTAAACAACTTCAACATAACATCCCATCTTATAAAAGCTAAGACAACCCTGTCCAACTTAAAAACCATACAGAATAATGGTAGGTACAGTAATGCAATGTTCATCATTGTTCATAACAATTTTAATTTAATTCAAGTTTACTTAATCAGCAATGTTAAACTATCCAGTTACACTGGTAAGAATAGAACTCTTGATTCCAGATTTAGTGAGTTCAAGCTCCAGCAAGTGAATCGGTCCATTATTGATAATTTAATCTATTTTATGTTTGCTTTGTTTACTATTGTCTTCAACTCAACATGTTGCAGATCCAGAGCACTGGAATAGCGCATTTATCCATGCTCCCAAAGGAGTCATATGCACACACCACCACCACCCCCCACCCCCCACTGCCCCCCACTGGGGACAACAGCACATTTAACTGGGCTGAAATCATAAAATATTTTTATGTTTTTTATGTAGTCAGTGGGAGAGAGGTACCGAAGGAACCAACTAAACTTGACTGTTTTACAGGGAAAGGGCCTATAAAATTTGACCAGAGTTCTAAGGAGGTCATGGCCAAAAAATGGGTTGAGAATGGCTCCTCTAGGCTGACCCAAGAACATTACCTCTTTCTCCAGTACATTGCAGTGTATTGTAGTGAATTGTTGGCATTCTCTGTCCAAAAAAGGCTCTTAAGGCATTCAAACTGAGATTGAGTCATAAACCCCTTTTTCATTGCTACCTGCCCCAGGAATTGATGGCCATTTTACTAGTTAAGGTCCCAGTAGAAAAGCGAATTAATTGGCATGCCCGTGTCAAATCATGCAAAATCACACTGGGGATTCATGGCCTTAACCCCTACTCACATCAGATGATGCCAGCATGCCGATTAACCCAGTGAGAAAAGAACAAGTTGCATCCCTGGATTATTGTTAAAGGTAGACTCTCCTATCCCTGGGGATGACTTGTGCTTAGTTTGAAACCAGGTAGTATCCCGGTTAAAAGTGGCCCAGTGTGAACAACGAAAATGACTTCTTTAACCCAGGCACTGAACGGCCAGTTAACTGGGATGCCAGTGAAAAAAGAGCTATAGATTAGAATCATGCAGAAAAGGCCCTTTAGTGCCAGGCCTATTTACACTGATCCTGGCTTCATCTTTCCACTTAATCCTCAATTCCTCTTGATTTAATAACTCAAAGGAATGCAGCGAGCAAGAGAAGGGGGATGTGTGGTTCAGGATCACTGGTGACTTTATTCAATGGCAGAGCAAGTTTTCCTTTCCCTCTTTCTCTGCCATCCTTCTTTTAATTTATCTCCTCAATGCAGATTTTATTTTTGCTGGGGAGATGGAGATGTGGGGTGTGAATTTTTGCTTAAAGTAGCTTTGATTGGGTACTGGGGTTTATTTAAATACATGGAGATTTTTTAAAGCAAAACATTCCAATCCAGACCAATATTTTAATGCTACTCTCCATTTGGATTTGTGAAAATATTTTATATAATTATTGAAACAACTTTTTTGTTGCAATTTCTGGTAAAGAACAGGTTGCGGGTACTGCTCCTACATTCCAAGCCAGTCTTGATTCCTATCTGAGTGTGCTTTGGATCTTGCCAGGTAGTGATATGACATTTGAGAATAATCTTTAGAAAGCATTTCGTAAAATCAATTAATCTGCTCCCAATGATAAACATAATAACTTTCCAAAATTCTCTCAATTCTGCGAAGAAATGCTAAATGAATAACTGACTCTGTGCTTTGTAAGGCGTGTATATTTATTCTGCCAACTCCATGTAACCCAACCCTTGTTGAAAAGTCAATAGTGGAGAAGGCTCCATCCCGTTCCACAAAGCTCAGTGGGAAAATGATGCAAATTGAGAGGTTGTTCAAACTCAAATCGCTTTTGTTTAACTCTAAGTGAGAAGGTTCTTATAACCCAGAGTCAAGAGAGTAAAACATTCAGGATCTAGTGAGAAATGAGAGAAGGGTATTGATGGAGAACTTGTCTCTAGAATGGATCATTGCATTGGAGAATTAATTTTTTTTGCCTTGAAAATTGCTTCAAGAATTTTCATCAGTTACAAAGTGGTAATTTATACCAAGACCATCACTTGCTTTAAGTATCTATAGATGCATAATTTGAGTGAAATATGCTGTTACATTCAATGATATACTCAGGTGTAGGTCATGGTGCAATCTTGTATTTGTTGCTGGTGTGTGTGTGTGTGTGTGTGTGTGTGTGTGTGTGTGTGTGTGTGTGTGTGTGTGTGTGTGTGTGTGTGTGTGTGTGTGTGTGTGTGTGTGTGTGTGTGTGTGTGTGTGTGTGTGTGTGTGCGCTTGTACATCCCTCTGCCTGCCTCTACAAATGCATGAGTGTCTTTTTATGTACATGTGAGCACCATTTATTAACATTCTCTCTGTTATTGCATGTATATCTCTGTCCATATACTGTATATGTGTGTGTTCATGCATGTTTTTGTGAGTGTTTAGCTGTGAGTATTACTATTAATCTTGAGGGAGTTTCCAAAAAGAAATGGCCTTATGTACTTCTATTTTGTCACTCCTCAGTCTCCTTTGCTTCAGGGAAAACTTACACTGCCTTTGCAATCTTACCCTATATTTACAAATCCAGAGAGCAATCGTGGTGAAGCTTTTCTAGCCTTTTTCCTGTTCAATTGCATTTCTCCTATAGAGTGGTGACAAGAGCAGCATAAGTGTGGCCTTGCTTTGGTCTCCACTTATTAATCTATTCTCTAAAGGGAATAAAGCATGGAAATGGTCAATGGTGAAAATGGGATCAGATTATCATTGAGTGGTCCCACTGAGTGTTGGAAGGAGGTGGAGAAGATATATCTGGTTTTGGTATTTGAAATATCACAGGATATCACTGAATAAAAACACTGGTGAGATGGGCTGGTGGGGTGAACATAAGTCCACACACAAGAGATAAATCAGCTCTTTCAGTGATGTCACCACAAGAACAACCTTACCCTCAACATTAGCAAAACAAAGGAGATAATTGCAGACTTCAGGAGGAAGTCAGGGGAGCAGAACTTGGTCCTCATCGAGGGCTCAGTATGGAGGGGGGCAAGATCTTCAAATTCCTGGGTGTCAACATCTCCAAGGATCTGTGCTGGAGCCTCCATGTCAATACAATCATGAAAAAGGCTCACAAGCCTTCTTTGTAAGGCATCTCAGGAGATTTGGTATGTCATGGAAGACTCTGGAAAACTTCTACAGGTGTACCTTGGAGAACATTCTGGTTGGTTGCATCACTGCCTGGAATGGAGGAGCCAAATCTCAGGAGAAGAAAGGGTTGTTAACTTGGCCTGCCACAAGCACCAGACTTCACTCCATCAAGATCATCTACATGATGCAGTATCTTAAAAAAGCAGCCCCTATCCTCAAAGCCCCACCACCACCCAGGCCAGGCCCTCTTCACTATTCTACTACCATTGGGAAAAAGGTACAGGAGCCAAAAGGAGCACTCAGCGCCACAAGGACAGCTTCTTCCCCGCTGCCATCAGATTCCTGAATAATCAATGAACTAAAGACTCTGCTTTACTTGTCATGGACTATTATATATATATGTATATATATATATGCAAACAGTTCATGGCAATAAATTCTGATTTTGATTCTGACCACAGGCTGACGAAAAAGTCCAAATCAAAACAAATGCTCAAGAACCAGTCAGGTCTCTGTAGCGTCCAAAGCGTTGAAGCTAAATTGCTTGGCCAGAATACGAGAGTGTCAAATGTTTCAGTAAAACTGATGGAGGGACTCTCGCTTCAGGAGGCGACCTATGGAAGGAGGAGGAAGGTTCACGGGTAGCTAATCCCGCGGTTCTTTCAGTGACAGACATTTCATCAAAAGCGAAGGGAGATTGCAGAAAGGCCAATCTGTGCAATTGCTGATCTTTGGACGTTTAACTATTAAAATAAGCATTATTTTGCAAATCTCTGGACTAAACTGATACGTTTTCCAAGTAACATTTTCTAAATATAGACATGCGGAGTGGTTAAAATTAATGGTTAAAGCTAAAAGAAGTTGGTGTCGTCTGAAAAATCAAAACAGGGTCAATGTTTCATTTACGCACATATTGTTTTGAAAACACCAATAAAAATCGTGTTGATTAAGTCATTCCTCGCTGCCTGGGATCTTGCTTCCACGCATTATTAAGCACAGCTGATCGGCAGACTTGTAAAAGCGCAATGCTGGAGAAACTCAGCTGGCCAAATGTCGCAGAGATAAAGACTCATAACCAACATTTGGGGTTTGAGCAGTGAGGTTTCTCCAGGATTGTGTTTTTACTTCAACCACTGCAGACTTTCATGTTTTACTCTTGATCGACAGATTTGGTTTGAAAAGGAAAGCGATGCTGTTCCTTGTGTTAAGTGCACGCTCTACACTGCAGCTGGAAGCGGAAACGTGCCAGAGGGTCAAACCGGACAATTGCACCGAGAGGTAAACATTGGAGCCCGCTCGCCTGCCAACAGCCGCTGCTTCTTTTAACTCGTGAGGGAGAACTCGAAGCCCAACTGTAGTTTTAACTGAATGCACCGTTTTTTATTCCAAAGGATCCTCAGGCCCTCCCCCACCCCCTCGCCCCACAGTAAGCCAGTAAACTATTCCGATTCGTAAGATCTCTGGAGGACAATGACAAGCTGGAACGACTCTGCGGGTCGGGCAGCATCCACGGAGAGAAATCGCAAATTGCGAGCTGGGAGCCATTTTTCCATGAAAGGATTCGGCTCCAGAACGTTTCACTGAAATAAGAACATCTGCAAAAGTGCTGGAAAGATTCGACAGGGCACTCAGCGATGCTGAGTTTCTCCAACACTTTTGTGTCTTAACGAAATTCTTTGTTCACTCAAGGTTTCAACATCTACTGTTTTAACACTCATTTGTAAATGGTCATATTTAGATATACCGCATGGTAACTGGCTCTTCTAGCCTACGAGCCCCGTGCCGCCCAAATACCCTAATTAACGTAAAACCCTCCTTGTGGGAGGAAACCGGGGCACCCGGAAGAAACCCAAGTACGTACAGACTCCTTATAGACAGCGCTGGATATGAACCCGGGTCGCTGGCGCTGCAAGACCGTTGCCTTAACCGTTCTTCGGCGAAGAGTCTCTCCTCATCCTGCTGTTCCACAATTCTGAACGGTCTGTCTATTCCGTCATGAAATGACAAATGATTTCACGTCTTCTGGTGGTGCGGGAGGAGGGTGGGGGTCTTTTTTCGTACATCCATTCCATTGCGTGTCCATTATGTCACCATGCCCTCATCGACATGGTGTCGGTTCGGGAGAAGCAGCCAGGTCGGGTACTTATCGCGCTGCTTTCACGCACAGAACAATGTATCACACCGGTGCAGTCATTGAGCTAACCACAAGCCAGCCGAAAGTACGAGGAGGTTAATAGCATCGCCCGTTGTGACACGTTATTAAAAACTGGTTACCCAGCTACAGAACAATATTAACTTTGAAAGGGTGCAGAAAAGATTCACGAACAGATTACACTGGACAACAAATCTTTTGGAAAATGTTTGCTTCCTGACAAAAAATATGGCATATGATAGAGAATATCAAAATGAACATAAAGATAATTTCAGATTTTCTCTGTCATGTAGGAAGTTGGAAAAACATTAAATTAACTTTTTATTGAATTTAGCGTCACAAAACGATGCTGGCACGTTGCATTAGTTCAACTGACCCAAAATGTTTTGCCGCTGATTTTCATTTGTACTCACCATCCGATGCCTCTCATGTCAGGCTTCAACAATAGTCGGCCAGCAGTGTTGCCCTGATATCCCTTTTCCATCGTTGCAATGTCCAGGTGAAACCTTTCACCGTGTTGGTCACTGACCAAGATCAGCAGGGAAGAGGTCCAAGTGCGAACGCAGAAAATGAATTTTCAATGACATGTTCCACTTCATGGTTTTGTATCCTTGAAGATGCGAGAGGAAATCACACAAAAAAAAACAGCATATATCTAATAAATGGTATGCGACATGTGATTTTCGAGATGGGCAGCCCAAAATCCATAAAATACACCCAAAAGTATTCAGGAAGCAATTTTTGTTGTTGCTGTTGTCTAGTTTTATTCACCTTGAAGGATGAGGAGAAGGCTCTAGAGATTGGGCGTTTTCTCCCTGGAGCGAAGGGAGCGGCGGGCTTGGAGAGGTTTATCAAATCACGAGCGGCAGGCCAGGGTAAGGGGACCTAAAACTAGAGGGCATAGGTTTAAGATGAAATGGAAACGATATAATGGGATCTGAGGGTAACCTTCTTTCTCACATTAGATGGTGGGTATATGGTAAGAATTGCCAGAGGAAGTGATAAAGGCGGAAACAACTGAACGGTTTAAGACATTTGGACGGGTTGCATCGATAAGAATCGCTGAGAGCGAAATCGGCTGAACGGAGGCAAGCTCATTCGTATTGTTAGACAATTTAGCTGGCATTGTATATTGAGCCGAAGGGCATGGTTCTATGGTGGAAAATTCTACACTCCATACATCAAACGCTAAGTGTGACGTTCTAAATGCTGGTCATAGAAGATAAATCACTTCTATTCTCAACGACGGATAAAACATCTGGCCACTTTTATGACAGCGTTTGCAATCAGAGAAGGGAGGGGGTCATTCGGTCTGGCATACCGCGGAAGAAAGCGCCTTTTAACAACTACTACTAAAAGAGTCATACAGCGTGGAATCTGGCCATTTGGTCCACCTTGTGCAAGCCAGCCGTCAACACCAGTTTCATTTAACCCGCACATAGTTCATAGCCTGCGATGTTTTGACGATCGTTTGTGTTGTGTTGTGAGAGGAATTTCCTCCACTACTCCCTCGGGGAGTGCGTTCCTTATTTTAACTCCCTTTTTGGATGAAAAAAAACCTTCCGATATTCTTTAAATCCCTTAATCCTTGTCCTAACTCTATATGCTAAATCAGAGACACACGAAAGGCTGCAGATGGAGTCTGAAGCAAAGACCAATATGCGATGGAACTCGGCGCGACGGGCAGCATCAGTGGAAAGACAGTTGCCTTTCTTTTCCTCCCACTGATGTCCCTTGAGTTCCATAAGCAGATATTTTTTCGCTATAATCAGTGGTTCTCATCTTTTTTTCTTTCCACTCACATACCACTTTAAGCAATCCCCATGCCATAGGCACTCTGTGATTAGTAAGGGATTGCTTAAAGTGGTACGTGAGTGGAAAGAAAAAGTTTGAAAACCACTGTTTTAATCGTCCCTAATTGACTCGTCATGTGCACAGTTTCATAACTCCAAAGGAAATGGCCCAATGACATTTTTTCTCAAGCAAATTATTTCAGTAACAATTGGGTCTAGAACAGTGATTCTCAACCTTCCCTTCTCACAAACCACCTTAAGCAATGCCTTACGAATCACAGAGCACTGATGGCACAGGGACTACTTAAAGTTGTATGTGAGTGGAAAGAAAAAGATTGAGAAACACTGACCTGAACCATCTTCCATGGGTGAAATCCGATTGTCAACACTTTGTGTGCCCCTTTTAATGTTCCTTGAATCTAATATAAATATGTTATTTTGTCGTACGGCAGGTGCTCAGCAGGGGAGAGATTTTAGCACTTGATAGAAAATCCCAGACCCCAGCGCCCTTTGGATCAAAACAAATTCTCAACAGCTCTATTTCAATCGACCCACCTCAGATCCTATCCCTCCCCCTCGTCTTCGCAATAAGACAAACGAGTCTTTCTTCATGAGTCAACCTATAATTTTATAGTCACTGTCGGATCATTTATTGCGCACCCCATGAACATTACCAACGACAACCTTGTCCAAGCAGTGGTTAATTTTAGATCTGGGTCAACAATATTACAAACTTGTTTGGTGACGATGGCTTTAAAAATAGTTCCGTTGCTTTGTTTGGGTTTCTTAATAAATGTTGCAATTTATAATTCCTGGAGCCTTTCTTACAATGTGCCAATTGCATTGACGAGGTCTATCGAAATTAGGATATTATGAATTTATATACTTCCTTATTCAAAGGCGTTTAACGTTGGAACTTTTATCTGGAGAAAGTTTGGTGGAAAGGCGATTTTTTAAATCTCAGAAGATCAATATATGAACACGATCAGACAGAAAACCACGTTTGAAAACACACACACACAAACATCTCTCTCTTTACACACAGACTCAAAACATATGTTACCACACGCACGCACGCACGCACGCACACACACACACACACACAGACACACACACACACACACACACACACACACACTCACTCTACCATTGCACAGAAAAATCAGACGGGCATCACACAAACACACACCCAGACAAATAATTCTACAAACTCACACGCACAAACATCTCTCTCTCTCTCTCTCTCTCTCTCTCTTTCTCTCTCTCTCTCTCTCTCTCTATATATATACACACACACACACACACACACACACACACATACAAATATCTCTCTCTACACACGCAGGCACAAAACGTATCTTACCACACGCACAGAGACAAGACACACACACACACACATCCCAGGTAAATCATCTCAATCTGAGCAGTTGTATAACTCGAGCCCCGGCTTCTGCCCGGGACCTTGGGTTCAATCAGCGCAGTACAGATGGAGCGTTGCAATGTTGAAAGTGCAGTCCCCACCCCAACCCCCCCCCCCCCCCCCCCCAGTATTATTTTGACCTGCACAGAACATCACTTCGGGAAGTTAACATTCACAGACCGTTAAAGGTGGCAAAAGTCGCTGTCGTGTGACGATTAAATGTCTTACAGGCAGCGTTTATGGTGCTAACTCGCTTCCTCGTCAGTCACTCAGCGGCCGCACACATACCCTTCCAATCCACACGCAGTGCTCCCTGATGACCTGTTAGTTGCAACTCATGAAAATAATACTGCTGCCCATCCGAAATATCACCGGCTCGGCTGGGAGAACCCGAAAGCGTTAAAAGAATTGTGGAGGCCACCACCCGGCTTCTCATCGGAGGCGAATATGATTTGTTGTTCGCGTGGTGACGTGGGAATATTCATGATCTGTGTTTAAACCGCCAGGGTATGTTTGTGTGTGTGAGAGAGGGGGCCATACACACACAGACAGCGACGGGAGAAGATGATCTCAGCCTTGCCGCGGCCACCTGCATGTGAAGGGCCTCGGTGGCATTTATCAGCATGGAAGAGTTGCGAGTCGCGAATGGCACAGCGCTGGTCAACTCTCAGAGCTCCAATGAAGAGTTGTCATGGTCCAAGCAATGGGCTCTGGCCGCGGTCTTCACCGTGATCATCCTTATCATTCTGATCGGCAACTTGCTGGTGATCCTCGCCATCGCCAAGAACCCGCGGCTCCAAACCATCACCAATGTCTTTATTACGTCACTGTCCTGTGCCGATCTGATCATGGGCGTCTTCGTGGTTCCACTGGGGGCCAGTATCGTCGTGACTAATAAATGGCTCTTGGACTCGCCTTTCTGTGAGTTTTGGACCTCTGTGGATGTGCTGTGTGTAACGGCCAGTATCGAGACCCTCTGCGTAATTGCCATTGACAGGTACATCGCCATCACGTCGCCCTTGAGGTACATGAGTTTGTTGACTAAAACTCGGGCCAGGGCCATTGTATGTCTGGTTTGGGCCATCTCCGCTCTCATCTCCTTCTTGCCTATTATGAACCACTGGTGGGAGGACTCGGATCCCTCGGCCCAGCAGTGTTACAGGGAGCCCACCTGCTGCGACTTTGTGACGAACTGGCCTTATGCCATCCTGTCCTCCACCATCTCCTTCTACATCCCGCTCTTGATCATGATCCTCCTGTACTCCAAGGTCTTCAACGAGGCAAAGAAGCAGATGAAGAAAATGGAGAGGAACAAGCCAAGGATCGGCGACGGCCAGCAACAAAGCAAAAGCAATAAAAGGAGACCTTCGAAGCTGTTGGCGTTGAAAGATCACAAAGCCCTGAAAACACTGGGGATCATCATGGGGACTTTCACTCTCTGTTGGTTACCGTTCTTTCTGGCCAATATTGTGCAAGTGGTATTCAGGAACCGGATTCCGAGGACACTGTTTCTCTTTTGCAACTGGCTGGGATATGTGAACTCTGGCTTTAACCCTTTCATATACTGCCGGAGTTCTGACTTTAGAAAAGCCTTCAAGGAGATCTTGTGCCTCGGCGGGTCAGCCGAGGAACCCAGGTTCCAAGGTTTTGACACTTGGTGCCCTTGCGCTTTCAGGTGTACGAACCCCATACCACAGCCTCCCGGAGCCCAGGAACACCCCGAGAACTCCAACAGCAGGCGTTCCAGCACCAGGAGTGACAAGACCAGCGTTCCCTACCAGGCCAACGGGGATGCCCGCTGGACGTTAGAATCGGCGCTATGACCAGATGGGAGCCAGAGATCAAAGGGAACTAGTGACTCCTCCATGTCTTCAATGTCGCACAGTAAATCGTGGTGTTATCTTATTTTCCAAAGCACAATAATCAAGGTCAGATTATTTTCTGCTCAATTTCCGAGCCATAATGTACCCAGTGCCATGAAGGAAGACATATCAATCGTTTTGGCGAGTTATCGGATGGTGATTACATAATTTGGAATTATACAATTTCTGAATTGCCCACGACAGCGCACGAAAAGAAGGAAGAGTTCCTCCTTTAAATACTGCAGATGTTTCAGACAAATTATAGCCTCGGATGGGTGTTCAATCGTAGGCTCTCGATTGCCATTGGAAGACCATTTATCGCGTGTACTGTACGAAGTTCTGTAACTGAAACGATTAAGGTGGCAATACTGAGGTTTTTTGAGGTTCCCTCATTATTTAGCCTAAACTTTCAACTCGATTGCACTCACGAAATGGAACGCAGGAGCGTTATTTTTGCACAGTTGTACGCAGTTAAGATAAGCACACATATCAACTTTTTGTTCAGTTCTCCGCGTGGAAATTCTGCTGTCCCAGAGCTCTCCAAGAGCTCGGCTGAAATCAGAGAGCTATCGGATAGATTTTAAAAAAAAGTAGAATGCCCTTTGGGGGAGCCGTTAGAGGGGACTTTTCCCACAATTAAGTTGGAAGTGGGTGCTTGGGATGCAGCGGTGGTGAAGAAAATCTGAGATGGATTCAATTAAAACAAATTAACGATGGCTTATAGCCGGAGGCTCGTCCGCTTTTTGTCGTCCCAATTTTATATTGTGACAAAGTTTGAATGTAAATGTTAAGTCATGGAAAGAAATACAGTCATTGCAATATTCTACAGGATACAGGAACATTTCAACTGAAAAATAAATTGTGGAAAATGAAATTATATTCATTTAATTTTTTTACAGGAATGGGACACTTACAATTCACGTGCTATTAAACTTATTTTTATAATATGGCTCCGCTTGTATATCTTCCGCGGATCTTGAAAACGCTTTTAGAGTATATTCTTTTGTAGGAGAGTAGGAAAATAGAGTTTCTGAACATTTGAATTGTTCATTTCGGCGGAAACCCAGGCTTGATCGAGGAGGAAGTTATACTGCAACTACGTTAGAGGGTTTTCGAATGCTTAATAACTCGAGCTCCAAACCAGCGTGGCAGAGCAAATCATTGCGAAGTCATGGTTCACAGATCGAGCAGTAGTCTATTAGCCCAGGTCGACGTGGCCGAATGGACACCTGACACCCTTTAATTTTTAAAATATTTTATATTTAATTTCTAAATTATTATACATAATTATTAATCGTCTCATTCCCAATAATTGCGTGAAAACAATTAATCCAGGTTTCAGCGGTAGCACGATTAAACTATAAACATTCTAACGTTCATTTTCAAGAAATAATTGAAACTATTTTTTTATTAGTCTGACAAACAAAAATAATCTTTCATTTTTTTCCATCTTTATTCATCTAAAAAGCGCTTAACCTTTACAGCTGCAGCGAAAACTCGCCGATTTTAGTTTCAACATATTTTCCTAACTGAACCTGGGCCGGAAGGGCCCGTTACTGTGCTGAGTGTCAAAATTAAATTAGATATTCCTCGGATGGAGCAAGTCGGTCCGATGGAGGACGCTTGTGTATCCGGGTTTGCCTCAGTGCATTCCCTTCATTCATTGTAGTTGACTTTTCAATGATCTGATGATTAGAATCTGCTGAATTACTTGAATTCGTTTGACGCCTGCAGAACGTCTAAGGAGGAAGGGAAATTTGGGTTTTCGAATTCACCGTATTTTTGGGGTGATCCGGAGTACGAAAACGATTTGGACTCGCTGTTTCCAGATCTAGAGTTTTTATGTAAAAAACAAGTATCACCGACAATGTCCTTGTATTTTTCATGACATTTGTTAAGAAACCTACACTCCTTTGTAAAACCTTTGTTGTCTGAGATATCAGGAATCTCGTCTCCCTCGATTCCTGCAGTATGTGTGTGTGTGCGTGTGTGTGTGTGTGTGTGTCTGTGTGTGTCTGTGTAGCCACGACCGTACATTTTTTTGGGGTCTTCTCTCGCCCTTTTATATATTTTCTTAAACACCCTTCCCACTGCAAATGTAGTAACTTTCAACATCATTCTCCTGTTTACATCCAAATAATTTCCATAAAAATAGCACTGTACTCCAAAATAATCTTTAAGCTCCAAACAAACTGTGTCTTCAATGTCTTACTTCCTTATGCTATATTTATCCCGTCTTAATCTTAAATTGCAAATATTCTAGAATTGTCAGAGATAGGCCCATCAGCCCATCAAGACTCAAATTCCATTCGAGTCCACCGGACCATTTATTTTGTCTTCAGCCTAATATGCATCGGCAATACATTTAATCGCCCAGATGCTTTTTAAATATAATGAGAGCATCTGCCTCTCTGATCTTTTCAGGAGGCAAGTTCCAAATTACAATAATTCTATGAGTGAATTTTATTTTCCTTTTAATCCTGTGTATTCTTGTCTTAGACATTTTGGCCGTGGAGAAAAGATTTTTTTCAAATCTTACGTTATCCAATTTTCCATCATTTTTAATACTTTATTGGCTACCTCTCGGCTTTCTCTTCTCCAAGGAAAATAAGCACAGCCTATCCAATTTCTCTGCAGAATGTAAAAAAAATTGTCCCCTGGAGAATTTTCTCTGAATTTTATCCTGTCCAATCATGTCCCTCTGATAGTGTGGTGACTGCATGCAATGTATTAACCAACGTTTTATCACGTTGTAGCAAGACATTTCTGCTCTCATAGTTGGTTTCAGCTAATGAAGGCAAGCAACCCATAATTCCTCATTTACCATGTTATCTACCTGTGCTGCCACCTTCAGGTGTTTTTGGATTTGTACAATAAGGTCCTATTGTTGGAATACACAAAGTGCTGGAGGAACTCAAAGGGTCAAGCACCCGTGGAAAGCAAGGGGAAGTCACATTTTGGGCCAAACACTCTTTATTGGGAACACACAGAAAGAAGACATGACCAAGGTGATGACCAGTAGATATGGCCAGTATATTAATGTTGAACAGGAAAGTCTGCAGGTGCAATGTACAAGAGGGCTGAAGAAACTCAACAGGTCACAGAGTATCTATAGGAAGCAAAGGGCAACCAAAGTTCCAGGCCTGAGCTCTTGGTCGAGGCATGAGTTCAAAGGAAAACCTTGATAAGTGCTCAGGCCCGATACATTGGCTATCCACCCTTTCTATAAACTCTGCATCCCCTGATGTGTTTTTTCAGCACTTTGGTGTATTGCATGCATAGATTACTTAAAGGTGAAGAATTGAATGTTGATCCCAAAAGGCTGTAATGACTCAGAGTTAAGAGGACGTTTTACTTCAAATTTGTGTTGGACCCCATTTTAATCTCACACAACTCCACACTAGTGGAACCAAATGCAGATATAATGATTGATAGGCAGAGTACCTGCATTCAATCTGCAAGAATGGCTCTGAGCTTGCAGTTGCTTGGCACATTAATTTACAACCACACTCACACAATGAAATTTCTGTCTATCGACCCTTGTACCTTTATAAAGATACACATGGAAGCCTAAAGAACATCTTCCATCGAGCACATTGGCACTGCATGACTCAATAGTCTTTGATCTTAAATATAACTGATTTTCACTGATGTTGCCTGATCTGCTGATTGTTTCAAGTATTCTCTGTTTTAATTTCAAATTTCCAATATCTGCAATTTATTCTTTGTCTTTTCTTATATTAACCTCAGTTCTGAATCCCAAAGTATTCAAGTCCAATGAGATAACTTTGATAAACAGTCACCCTTGTAGAGTGGGACACAAGGCAGCCAATTTTGTGAATGGCATGGACACACATGCAAAAATATTATATTAACCAGGTAACTTGCTTTGGTATTACTTATCAATTATAATATTTAGTTTAGATAACAGTGTGCCAACCTCCCTTTACCCCACTAGATTAGGTATTAAATCTCCACAGTATAACTTCACAAGATCACAAGAAAAAGGAACTGAAGCAGGCTATTTGGCCCATTGATCCAATCCATGAAACTTCCTGAGCTAAACTGTTCTCGCATCTAGTTCCAAGTTCCGGTCTTGTCCCCGTATTCCATTATACCCTGACTAATTAGATACCTCTCAATTTCCTCTTTAAATTCCTCCAATGATCTTGTTTCCACAGCTGCATGTGACAACCAATTCTGAAAGTCCACTACCCTCTGACTAAAGAGATTTTCCATATCTCAGTTGTAACTTGGTACTTTTAAATTCTATGACTGTGCCCTCTTGTCCTGGAATTACCCATATCATCTTATTTACATCTACTCTGCCCAATTCATTCATTGTTCAAAATGTTTCTATGAGATCCCCTCTCATTCTTCTATATTCTAATGAATAGAATCCAAGAGCTGCTAAACGTTCCTCATATGTTAGCCTTCGCTTTCCTGCAATCATTCTGGTAAACCTCTGTACCCTTTCCAACCTTACTGTGTCCTTTCTATGATATGGGGCACAAAACTGCACACAGGACCTCAACACCTCTTTACTCTTGGACACAATCCCCACATAGCATTAGCCTTATTAACTGCCATTCCAACCCGATGGTCAACTTTCAGGTTATCTTGCACGAGGACCCTCAAGTCTCTTTCTCCCCCTCCAAATAATAATCCAACCATTTATTTCCTCTATCAAAATGCCCAACCATATTTTTCTTAACATTATATCTCTTCTGACATTACTTTGCCCATTCTCCAAAGCGGTCCCAGTCTCTCTGCAAGCTTTCACTTCTTACTCTACCACCTATCTTGGTGTCATCTGCAAACTTTGCAATGAAACCATTTAATCCACAATCTGAATCACGAACATACATTGTAAAAAGAAATGACCCCAACACCGACCTTTGCGGAACAACAGTAGTAACAGGCAACCAACCAGAATAGGATCCCTTTATTCCTACCCTTTGCTTCCTGCCTATCAGTCAATGCTCTTCCCAATCTATTATTTTTCTGGTAATTCCATGTGGTCTCATCTTATTAAGCAGCCTCTTATGTGGCACCATATTGAAAATCCAAATACACTACAGCTACAGCCTCTCCCTTGTCCACCCTGCTTAATATTTCCTCAAAAAATCCCATTGGGTTGGTCAGGCAGGAAATTCCCTTCATGAATCCATGCTGGATTAGACCTATCATGCCATGCACCTTGAAGTATTCCATAATCTTGTCCTTGAGGATTGATTCCAATATCTTTCCATTTAACAAAGTCAGACAAATAGGCCTATAATTTCCTTTTTTCTGCCTCCCTCCTTAAACCCAGAGTCTCCCAATTTTGATACTGGAGTGTGACAATTCAGGTATGGCTATTGCATAGTCATGATTGCAACTGTTTTTTTCTGCCCTTCTGTGATTTTCTGCAAAGAATTTAGTTGCAATTCATCCTTTCAAGTTGATTACCCTAAATGGACCATCCTGAGTTTCAGATCAGTAGTTTCCCAAAGATTCCCCCCTTTCATCTGTAGTGCCCATGTTTTTCCATGTCTAAAAGAATGCAGACTCAATTTCCTGTTAAGCACTGCCAACTGCTGACTCTATCCAAGAAAACTTGGCCCAAAGAGTTTCACCAACTGCCAAGCTAATGAGACTTGGCTTACAATTTCCTGAATACCACGTGCCCTTATTTTTGGCCAGTGGATAACCTTTGGCATAATTCCATTTTAAGAACATTCTAGTTTGTATTTCCACCCACTCCCTGCAGACTGAGACCATAACTTGTTCTGAACCATGAACGTCATACCTGAAGATTCACCAGAGACATTGCTAATTTTAAGGGCCAGATCCATTAATTTGGTGACTGTTTTAATTATGTGTTTTAAATCAGAAATAATGAAAAAAGTCAGTCTCTCTGCTGTTCAAAATATGCATGTTTATAGCAACTTTGATTATGGTAAACATGCATGATCAATCACCATTTGAAACAAAAACTCACAAGTCGATCAGTTAGGTTGTGTGGACTCAAGAATCTAGGGTATCAACACAAAAAACCCAGGAAATTAGGAGATGGATAAAGCCACCTGACCCTTGAGTAATTTAATATGATCGTGAGTGATTTGAACGAGATCTCTCCAGTTCTCTCTAATTTCATCTACCTAATGTACTAATTTCACCAGTCTTTCAAAAATTGCCCTCCTTTTCCTTTAAATACCCCCATAATGTTTGGGGGTAAATAATTGCATAGATTTACGACACGCTCTGAGATCCAGCTGTATAGACAGTCACTAATTCAATTCAGAGGAGGTCCGAAGGCCAGAAAATATGAACCCTGGAGATTGGAAGAACAAAACAATATTTTGAATGGAAGATATGAATGAAAAGAGAAACCTCTAAGAATATGTCAAGAAAGTTTATTTTTAAAAATAAACACTTTAATTTTATACCCTTGTTTAATTACCTCATTATAAATATATATTTTAATGTCGTGACTGATTGCTATTGAGGACATATAATTATTTTTATCAATCTGCAATGTTATAGCAATCCAGTGAAATGTAGGTGAATGTAAATACAGTGAATTTAAAACATAGTGTTATGCATCCAGAGGACCCAAAACCCAGCAGCAATAAAAATTCACCAAGACAAATGGTTTCTTAAACAAAAGTTGCTTTTAATTTTGTTTGAACATAAAAATCAGGATCAAACTTTAACTTATTACTATTAATTTAACCCCCTTTTAATTCTAAGCACATGTGTATTGTAATGGAATATTTGGATATGTTTTTGGGAGATGAATTGATAAAATGAGAGTAGGTGACATATATATATACCCACACTTTAAAACTGTGAAATATAAACTGTTCACAATCACTACTCTAGAGACAAAGTCTTGGAGAACAGATTCAGCTTTATTTCGAGTCTGCAGAGAAGTCAGGTGTCCCTGGTCTGGAGACACACTGGAGGTTCAGAATCATCACTCTTTCGTACAGTCCCACACTCAACATCACCTTCATTTACCTTCTTCTAATCAGAATCCCAATACATTACAACATTTTCCTTTTCCCTTCCGTCAATACAGTTATCACTCATTTCCTTCCTCTTCATACATTGCATGTTATGTTAATTAGTTCATTTCCTCCTTAGGGGCATCTAAGTCAATATTCATGTCTCTGTTAAGCAAGTGCAGTACTAGTTATACAGTACATTAGGTCACTGTACCAGTCTGAACCAGATCCTTGCATCCTTGAGGCTCCTTATAAGAAGAGGCCTACTAGCTGGTATTGTCTGTTTTCAAGCTCTCAACTACATTCTTTGCATTTCATCCCTTTTCACAGAATGGTGTGAGTTTAGTGCTAGTTTAATCATCTTCAACCATATTTCACAAAACAGATATTATTTGAAATACTGAATAATTCATATTCAGTATCACAAAAACTGCAGAATGCTATGCACATTTCACAAGTAGGTGCTAATTGAAATGACATCATGAATTGATGGGGTGTTGTTTTTAAAAGCCACAGCAAGAGACAGGCTGACTTCTCATACACAGAAAGATTATTGAGAGGTTAATGTTTACCTAAAACAACAGATGGGAGCAGAAGACTAACTCCTATTGTTTGCTGGAGAAGGAAGGGGGTTTTGCAAGTGAAGGACATGTAGCTGGGAGTTGGAATCTCAGGTGGAGAGAGATACACACAGCTGAAACAGTGTCAGCCAGGAACTGTCAGCTTGTTGGAACTGAAACAGAAGCTCCAGAGTGGCAGATGGCTGGAAGTGCTATTTGTCTGATGTTTCTCTTGGAATAAGCGGAACAGAAAGGAACTCTGTGTTAGCCTGAAAGAAAGAGGCTATCATCTGAAGATACCTGATGGGGCAAGTTTCATCAGCAAGACATTGAGGTGACTAATGGTGGTACCTCTGCTGTGGAAATCCTGAAACAACATATATCTCCTCTGCAGACCTACGGGATCCTTCCTGAGTGGTAAATATTGAGCACCAAAGCCTGGTGAACTTTATACAAGTTAAATTCTGTGCACAGTATAAGAATTGCCTGCAACCAGTGAACTTAGAAGAATGAGAAATGAGCTTGAACTGTGAACAAAAGAACTTTTCTTAAATTTACACACAATCACATACACGTGTGCTTAGAATTAGAGGGGGTTAAGTTGGGTAGTTAAGTTAAGAGTGATAAGTTAAAGTTTGATTCTGTTTTCATGTTTAAAGATAATTGAAAACAACTTTTGTTTAAGTAACCATTTATCGTGGTGAATATCTATTGCTGAAGGGTTTTGGGGTCCTTTGGATGTGTAACAGTATATAATGTGTATATGTTCAAGAAAGTTATTTGATTCACCATCCATTCTCACTTCTCACTTCTCCAAATTCACTGGCATCAGGCAATTCTTATACTGTGCACAGAATTTAACATTTATGAATTTTTCATTTGGCTCTGGTGCTGTAAGGTAAATGGTTACCACTCAGGAAGGTTCTCATTGGTTTTAGAGAGGATTTGTTGCTCATTGGACACATACACAAATTGATTTCCCCCAATCATCCACTCCAATGTCTTGCCAAAGAAACTTGCCCCATCATGGGTTTTCCAAATGATAACCTCTTCTTCCCGGTCACCACAGAGTTACTGTTGTTTCCCTTATTTCAAGAGAAACATTCTAGCCAGCCATTTCCTCTTGTGAGGACTACAAGAGTTTTAAACAGGCTGAACTCAGAACTCCCAACCCATGTTCAAAATGGTGCTTTCAAACAAGTCTGACAGCTTGCCATGTTGCAACCTCCAAAAAGCTACTGCAGAACTGTTGAACTCTCTCTCTCTCTCTCTCTCTCTCGCTCAAAGAGAAATTCTTTTCTAGCTCTCTCTGCTTGCAAAATCACATGACCCAAGAACAGCAAACTGCATGAAGACAGATTCCTGGCACCAGAATTAGTTTGTGAGCTTGGATAGCTGTGCTTTCAAGACAATAATCAATTTGCACCACAGCATCATTCCAATTAACCTACTTGTGAAGTCTTCCATAGGCATTCTTCAAAATTTCTGTAAAGTCACTGTGGCATGGAGTCTGTCTCTTCTTATGCATAGCTCTTGCATTTCAAATGAGATATGTTTTATAAGTATCTGTTTGTGAAGTGATCTACACTGAACCTGAACAATGTCTTTTAAAGACATTTATATATAATATATCCTGCAACAAAAGAATCTGATTTATGCCAGTGCTCCTTTTCCATATTGATCTCACTTCACTTCAATTCACCCAATTAGCATTAACTACTGATCCTTTCTTCCTTAAATACTTAACTTGTCCCTCTTTAAACGAATCTCAGTTAACTGAACCACTCCTTGTTATAGTGACTTCCTCCAATTGCAGGGAAGTACAGGACAACTCAGGTGGCATTTAAATATGAAATTTTATAATGTAAACATATAAATATAACTTTATTTAAAACCAAAGACTGTGCAAACAAATGCCCAAGCCTCTCATGGTTCATGCTGCGCTATCTTGCTGGATGTTTCGCATTGCCCTTGAATAACCTTCAAAAGACCAGAACTCTGGAGAAATAAGGAGAGATCATGTAGCGTGTAGCTCATTTCCTGGCAAATATCTGAATAATTCCCTTCTCTATTTATTTAACTTTCATCTTGTAAATAAAAGAAGTAACATTTTGAGCAGAGAGAACTTTGGAAAGAAAACAAAAATTATTACATCATTTCATTACCCTTCCTTATTTTAGAATATTAAGTATCTGATCTGAAAATGGAATAAAAACCATTTACTCTTATTTTTCCTTTAAGGTCACATCTTGACTTGAAATATGACACATTATGACCTTAGAATTCTGGATTAAAATCCCTCAAATTGTAACCTGCTTGTTGCTCTCACAAACCAACAATACAAAATTGGGAATAGCACCTCTCTGTCCATCCATGCATGGGCACTAAAGGGGAGGGTTTCAGGTCCTCAATGGGCACTGTGTCTTTGCTGCTGGATGTGCCAGTGTAAGGCAGGAACAGAAGTGGATCAACTTCCAGAGGAATTATGGTCAATGCTCTTGGAATCTTGAAAATTCCTTGCAAAGATCTCAGAGATGGTTGCAACAATGGTGGAAGTGTGAACTACACTCATGTCTAACTTACACTGCTTTGGAAGAACTGACAGGCCCTGGAGAGAATGCAGTGCCCATTGATCAGAATAATAAGGGGAAATTAAAGGATTAAATTATGAAGACGAACTGCTTAGATTAGACTGGTAATCATCTGAACATAAAGGTCTGAGCAGGATCTGATCCAAAATCCAGCAGTTCAAAGGGAGAGCAGTTGGACAGAGGGTTTGGAAGAGAGATGGTTCAGAGAAATCACATGATATTGTAGTATCCAAGAATGTAAGCAAAAGATCCTAAAAATGCTGGAAATCTGAACGTACTGAATATTCACAATATCCTAAGAGAAAGAACCCAATTAAAAAAAATGTCAGGTCAATTATCGTTGATGCAAAAGTGCAGGAGGTTAGGTAGCACCCATGTGATAGTGCTAACATAATTGATTATAAAATATTATTTTATATATTGTACGTTAATTCATCTGGTAGAGCCGTTGTCTCAAGTGGCAGTGATCCAGTTCAAATCTGACCTCCAGTGCAGGTCGTGTGGAGGTTCACCATTTTCTTCATCACCGTGTGGATTCACTCCAGGAACTCTGGCGTCCTTCCACATTCACTACTCTATAGTAGGTTAATTGACCACGAATTGTCCGTCATGTGTGGATGAACAGTAGAAAAAACTATGCGAATTGATGAGTGAGAAAAAACAAACAAAATTGACTTAATTATGTAATTGGGTGGCTGCTCTTTGTGATCTTCGAAGGGGGCCCAAAGGTCTATTTGAATTTCATTTATCTCCATTATTCTATAACATCAAACTTGAATTCAATGAGAAATTTTCACAGAATGATGTAGTTGTCATGATAATGAATATGTATGAGATGTACCGGAAGTCACGTGGTATGAGAGGGAGATAAGAGCACAAGCAGGAGAACAAAGGAAACTGGAGAATAAAGACACTGAGAAGTTTACCTGATAAAACTTGTGTTCGATGTTTTATTAACTTCACATTTCAGGCCACAAATGTGACATTGGCGACGAGGATGAAAGAAGCTTGAAGAAAATTAAAGACTAAAGAAGATTACAGAGGATTAAAGAGAACTTCAAGGTGATAAGAATTTTCTCTTTGACTCAGTACTTTTGGGGCTGGAATATTTCCTCATGGCTGGGGCAGACGGTGACTTTCTAACACATAGTGGAATTGCTCATTTTGACCCAACGGGTGATGCAAGCACTGTAAGTGTGAAGTGGAAGGCATGGCTGGAAGAATTTGAATCCTACGCCGACAGTCGTGGCCTATTTCTAGATACCGGTATGGTTGAACAAAAAGCGCAGAGAAGGGTGTTACTTCTTTTCACTGCTGGACCTGCAGTTCGGGAAACATTTAAGACACTTTTGAATACTGGAAGAAAGGATGAGTACCGGAAAGCGGTAGATGCATTAAATGCACACTATGTAGTGACACCGAATGCTACATTTCAACGCCATTTGTTTCGGAGAACGAGACAAGAAGATGGCCAGACAATTGCTCAGTACGTGACGAGACTACGCCAGTAGCTGTTGGATGCAATTACATGCCAGCTGATTTGGACAACCAATTATTGGATCAAGTCGTACAGCACTGTAGATCAGATAAACTCAGAAGACGTCTACTGGAAAGAGGGAGTGAGTTGGAACTCACCGATGCTTTAACCATTGCTGCTGCATTAGAGACTGTTGAAGAGCAATTTCATACCATGACCCTGAAAGACAACTCAAGCCAGAAAATTAAGAGGCTCTCACATCGCCATAACCAGCCAAGATATACGTCGACACAGGACGTGGAATGTTATAGATGTGGAAACCGAGGTCACTTTGGAAAAGACCCATATTGCCTGGTCAAAGGCAAAGTTTGCAGAAAGTGTGGAGGTAAGGACCACTTTGCAAAGAAGTGCAAAAGCAAGTCCAATGCAGACCAGAAGAGGAAGAGTACAACTTCCAAAGGCAAAGCCTGGGGGAAAGGAAAGTATCCTGGAAAGAAAGACACCATTCGCCAGATAGACGGTGACGATGATGATACCCAGGGGGGACAAAGTTGTTATCAATTTATGTTGAATGATGTACATCATGAGAAGGTCCCAGTGATCATTGGTGGAGTGACAGTGCAGGTCATTGTAGACTCAGGCAGTGACAGTAATGTGATTGATCGACATTTATGGGAGAAGTTGAAAAGGAAAAAGATCATCTGTACCTCAAAGAAGAGTTCCAAGAAACTGTATCCATACACAGCAACCAAGCCATTGCAGACCATTGGATGTTTTACTGCAACTGTTGAAGCTGGAGATAAGTACACTGAAGCAGAGTTTATGGTCATAGAAGAGAGGGGAGAACCATTGCTGAGTAGAAGCGCAAGACCTGGAAATACTTCATATTGGAGCTTGTGTCAATTCAATTCAGTCATACGAGGATATGAAGCAAGAATTCCCCACAGTCTTCCAAGGAGTAGGAAAGCTGAAAGGTCGACAATTGAAGCTAGCGGTAGACGAAACGGTCAAACCCAAGGCACAACCAATACACCGAACTCCGTTTGGACTTCGTGGGAAAGTCGAAGCCAAAATTAAAGAATTGATCGAACAAGACATTATTGAACCGGTGGAACATTTGACACAATGGGTCAGTCCTGTAGTGATTGTGCCCAAACCAAAGGGTGACATAAGTCTATGTGTTGACATGAGAATGACCAATGAAGCTATAATTAGAGAACGACACCCTATACCAACAGTGGAGGAAATACTTCAAGAACTAACTACCAGCAAGGTATTCTCAAAAAATTGATTTGAAATGGGGCTATCATCAATTAGAGCTGGATCCAGGTTCCCGAGATGTAACAACATTTGTGACTCACTGTGGATTGTATAGTTACAAGAGACTATCATTTGGAATTAATGCAGCTTCGTAGATCTACCAGTATGAAATCCATTGAGTGATTCAAGGCATTCCTGGAGTTGCCAACATTTCTGACGACATCATAGTCCATGCACCAACGAAGGAAGAGCATGACAAACGGTTGAGGTGTGTACTATCTAGACTACAGGAGGCAGGCCTTACCATGAATGGAAACAAGTGCCAGTTCGGTGTGTCAGAAATGGACTTCATGGGACACAGACTTACACGGGAAGGACTAAACCCTGCAGAGGCCAAGGTGAAAGCTATTGCAGAGGCACGTGCACCTCAGAACGCAACAGAGGTGAGGAGTTTCCTGGGATTGGTTAATTTTTGTGCAAAGTTCAATCCTAATTTCACTACAGTGGCTGAACCACTAAGGACACTAACCAGGAAAGGTGTACCATTTCATTTTGGATCTGAGCAGAAGAAAGCATTCACAGCGCTGAAGCAAAGCCTGACAGATGCAAAAACTCTTGGACATTACGATCCGTCGGCATCAACTAAAGTCATAGCAGATGCCAGCCCGGTTGGTTTAGGAGCCGTGTTGGTCCAGATGCATGATGGAGGACCAAGAATCATTGCCTATGCCAGCAGATCGTTATCAGATGTGGAAAGAAGATACTCTCAGACAGAGAAAGAAGCACTCGGACTTGTATGGGCCTGTGAGAGGTTCCATGCATATTTATATGGCATTGAATTTGAACTCATCACAGATCATAAGCCATTAGAGGTGATCTATGCACCTAGATCCAAACCATGTGCCAGAATAGAGAGATGGGTACTCAGACTACAACCCTACAAATATAAAGTAATCCACATTGCAGGGAAAGCAAACATTGCAGATCCGCTGTCCAGATTGGTGAAGGTTGGTGGTCCACAATCCAAGTCAGAATTGGGAACAGAAACAGAGAGCTTTGTACGCTTCGTAGCTATTCAGTCGACACCAAAAGCTGTGACTATGAAGGAAGTCGAGAGAGAATCCGAACGTGATCCAGAACTCATGGAAGTAAGAGAATGCATACAGAGTGGACAATGGGACAAGTGTACTCACAAGGCTTACATTCCCATTAGAGACGAACTTTGTTGCATCGGACAGTGTGTATTGAGAGGTTACAGACTGGTGATACCGCAAAGATTGAGACTGAAGATCGTATCCTTAGCGCATGAAGGACACCTAGGTATTGTTGGTACCAAGCAAAACCTCAGGACCAAGGTATGGTGGCCATGTTGTGATAAAGACGCAGAGAAATTTGTTAAAACTTGTCACGGATGTCAAATCACAAGTAGGAGTAATCCGCCAGAACCGATCTGGAGTACGCAACTCCCGACAGGACCATGGATCGATGTAGCTGTTGATTTTATTGGACCTTTACCGACGGATGAATCAATTATGGTAGTGATAGATTACTACAGCAGATACTATGAGTACGTGGTGTTGAAGTCCACAACCACTGAAAAAACAATACAAGCATTAGCAGAGATATTTGCAAGATATGGATTACCTGTTACATTATACTCTGACAATGGTCCACAATTCATTTCAGAGACATTTGCGGAATACATGAGGACCACAGGTATCCACCATCATAAAGTAACTCCGAAATGGCCGCAAGCCAATGGAGAAGTAGAGAGACAAAATCAGTCCATTGAAAAACGATTGCGGATTGCACACGCAGAAGGACAAAATTGGCGAGAAGCATTGCTATCTTATGTGGCTGTCTATCGAGCATCGCCTCATGCAACCACTGGAAAAAGTCCTGCAGAAGCATTTTTTGGGAGAAAAATCCGCACAAAAATGCCAGAGATAAAGGAACTCCGAGACGACCAGGAGATGAAGGACCACGATGCTGAAAAGAAAGGTGCAGCAAAGCTGTACACAGATTCAAAACGTGGAGCCAAGTACTCAGACATCATGTCAGGAGATAATGTTCTAGTGAGGCATGAAACTGGTGGTAAGCTAGACACACCTTATTACCATCAACCCTATACTGTCGTATCCAGAAGTGGCAGTATGGTGACAGTCAAGTCTCCGACTGGAATCCTGTATAAGAGAAATGTATCAGGTGTAAAAAGGTACCAGTCCAGAGATACATTGAGCGAAGAGGTTGAAAGGCCAATACGAGATGATGAAACTGAGAGACCTGATGATGTTCCAGAGGCAGTTACCAGCACTCCTGATGAAGTGACTAGAGCGTCAGAAACACCCGAAGCCGTGGTGAGCAGTATTTCCGACGCTGAGAGTGAACAACCGAGAAGCAACGACAATATCGCAGGCAGGCCGAAACGAAACCGGAAAGCGCTCAAACGATACGAAGACTTTGTGCCATAGTTTTAATAAGAACTTTTGGACAGTATTTTAATCTTACATCATAAAGTGCATGTATGAGTGCTGTTGGAAGTACATTTTATGTAGTTGAGTTATAGTATTACCATTAGTTACGATGTTTGTAGGTTTCCGAGGGATATTGGTAAGTGAAGGTAAAGTTTATTTCTGATTAAAGGAGGGATGTCATGATAATGACATGAGATGTATGAGATGTACCGGAAGTCACGTGGTATGAGAGGGAGATAAGAGCACAAGCAGGAGAACAAAGGAAACTGGAGAATAAAGACACTGAGAAGTTTACCTGATAAAACTTGTGTTTGATGTTTTATTAACTTCACATTTCGGGCCACAAATGTGACAGTAGTTACCTTAGAAAACCCACAAAAGATGTCGTATTTAAATGTTAAATGGAACAAATGTATCAATTTAATATTTATTTCAGAGGATGTTAAAGTAATAACTAAAACCGAATAAGAGTTTGAATTTTCATTTCCTGATTAGTCGGTGGTGAATCTGCTTATGATTAATGAAGGAATGTTTCATAATTTTGTATTCTTATTTTACGAAAATGAACGAAAACAGGATTTTACTATCCACTCATTTAAACCAAACAAGATGTATTCATGGAAATATATATCACCATACACTTTACACATCAGAATACGGCCTAGACCCTTTACCCTTATCATTAAATCACACAGAGAGAAAATAACGATTGTCATTGATAGTTGAAAACTCATTATGTCGCAGGTGTAAAGACACAGAGTAAACCTGAAACGCTGCTGAACATTTCACGGAAAACATTGGGATGCAAAAGAAAGAAATGTCAGAGGTCTGGCCTTTCAGTTGTAAAACAGGAAACACATTGGTTGAAGTAAAAACACGATGCTGGACAAACGGCGTTTTTTATATAGCAAAGATAAAGGTACATAACCAACGTTTCGGGCTTGAGCCCTTCATCAAGGTAACTTTCCTTTTTTTTAAAAAAAACTTTATTTAATATTTTCAAAACAAAACTTTTACAAAGTCCGTAATATAAAAATGAAAGTTACAACTAACCCACCCCCCTCCACCCACCCTCAGCAAACTCCACGAGGGAAGCATTGCGAAAATAAAAGAAACACATACAACAATTTAAGATATTACTAAACTCATACAATTCAAATAAGGCGACCACATCTTAACAAAAATGTTGTAATTATCATGGAAGTTATTTTATTTTCTCCATATAAATACAGGACTTCAACTTATTATGCCAACGAGTTACATTTACCTCAACTTCGTCTTTCCATGGAATGGCAACACATTTAAGTGCTACAGCCAATGCTAAACGAAGAAATAGTGTCTGAAACTTATTTAACCCAAAATCAATAAACGGGGTAGTGTAACTCAACAATTTTTTTGGATCTAACAAAAATTGGATCTTAAACAATTTTTGAAGAAATTCCCTAATTTTATTTCAAAACGATTGAACCTTATCACAAAACCAAACTGAATGTAAAAATGTTCCTACACATAATCCACATCTAAAGCTCAATTCTGAATTACTAATTCCATATTTTTTCAATTTCTCAGGGGTTAGATACAACTGGTGCAAAAAATTATAATTAACCATACTATATCTTACATAAAGCAATTTAGTTACACCATCAAAACACATAATCTCCTAATTGGCATGATTAATATCACAAATTAAATCATTTTCCCATTTAATCCTAGATTTATCTAAATTTATTTTATCCATAGCGTATTGCAACAACACACACATCTCAGAAATAAAACCTTTATTTAATGAGAAATCATAAATAACATCAGCACAACATCGTGGTCTGAAGAGTCACGTGGTGTAATGTTCCATGTTATACAAGGACTGAGTGATTAAGAAACCAGGCTCATTTGATTCATATTTAGGATTACGAAAATGGGGCTGTAAATATGCAATTTATTCGTAGATTAGTTAATTAATTTCTTTGGCATTTTTGGCCTGTCACCAAATATTTATTTATATCAGAAAACTTTTTAACTTCCTATTGAGATTTCTGTCGAACTTGAGATTGCGCTCAATCCTCTAACATCGCACCCACTTGCAAACTCTCTCCTCATGTGAATCGACCGTCAGACAGAGAGAGCAGCCTTTTTTAGAGGTAGAAGTGTGTGAACTCAGTGAGTGTGAACTGCATCCAAAGCTGCAGCTGCTGCTGCCAAACCCGCGAACACATCATTTTCGGTCAAAGCACCTTCTACTCCAACAATTTAATCCTTCCCTATCTCACACCCACAACCTCCTTAAGTAGGACAGGTAGATAATTCCACGTTTTCCCACTGTTTCAATATTTATTCTTCATTACCTAATTCAGAGACCACTTTTACTTTCCATAACATTAAACGAAATACATTGAGGTCAATGCAGATATTTAATAATACTCAACATGTAAACTGACAGTCGAATATTTTCAATATTCGCAATGAACATAGAGTTCCAGCTCTGCAACGCACACAAGCTCAATGTGTTCTCCCGGTGGTCAGTTACAGTTATGGTAAAAGGACTTTCACCGCACATGTTCTGCGGAAGTAGAAGACGTCTGTAAAACATTCTGGTAGCCCAAATGATCTAAGAATAAATTGGTTTACAACAATTTTTTACAGGAACGAACTCTCTCTTCCTGTTTATTTAAGAAACTTTTCTGCTTCTCATTTTTTTCTCTTCCTCTCCATTTATTGACGAGCTGTTGTTACCCATGCCCCAATTTTCCAAAACCACATCAGCAACACATTCGACAGCTGGAGTAGATTACTCCTGCCACATATCTACACTCTCTTCTTTTGGTTTCAGCCAGGCTTAGAATTTCTTTTACTGAGACTGACATATTTGTCAGTTTCCAAGTTCTGATAAAGGGTCTCTCGTCTCAATTTTTTTTTCTTGTTATTCTTCCTTGGCCTGCTTGTTTTTTCCCCCCAGAATTTTTCGATTTTCAGTTTTTATTTTCTGTAGGACCTAAATTTTGCTTCTGCTATTCATTCAGTCTACCCTGCCAGCAGGTCAGACCACTTTACCATTAAACACTTCATTACACAGACGGAGAATCCTGGTAATATCTGTCATTAAGCAATCTTGACCCACATTCACTCAACTATTCTCTCATTGACTCCTATTTCCTCCTGAAATATAACTTGCATCTCTTTCTCGCCCACTTCTGGTGAAAGGACACAGAGTCGAAATGTTACCTGTTTCTTTTAAAAATATTTTTTTATTGAGCTCAATAGAATAATCTACATGTTGCATCGACACAATAGAAGGAACTATCAAAATATCAATATCATAATATATAACTGGTAAAAATCCTCTAATTAACAGTTTCTCATTTTCGTTATTAATTGTTAATTAATATTATTAAGATTAAAAATGAAAATTACATGATTACTATATTACTATATAATCTGCTCATTTGGTAAAATATCAATTTATAGTAATATTGTAGTCTAGGACCATCATCATGTATCCATTCCAATTAATCAACATATTTTGAAGCAAAGAAAACAAACTAAAAAGCGCCAATCCAACCCCTCCCTCTAATCAAGGTTACTTATATAATATAAACCAAGGAATAAAAAGAGAACCTCGAAACTCGACTGGCTGTTACCTCCAGAAGTCAGACAGAGCATCGCCAGAGCAGCCCAACAGACTCAAAATGTCAACCGTGACAATATTCTATTACTGAGCCCCATATACTTTCAAACTGGAACTTTTTGTCTTTGTAATTACATCTATTTTTTTCCAAAACTTAAATATGCCATTATATCATGGAGCCACTGCTCACATAGATCGTTAAGTGCGTTTCTTTTCTATATTTGCTACCTGATCTGTTTTTTTCACCTTTTTCTTTTTTTAAGATTTCCTGCAAATGCAGTCTCATTTTTGTAAAATTTCTATTCCATTTTTAATTCCTAAGCAAATGAAGAAAAAATGGACATCCTGCAAAAATAAAAATCCTAATGTCCTTGTTTGGATTGATAAGTGCTACATAAAAACATTTAGACCTCTGCAGTAAGTTGCAATGTAGGAACAACCATTTGATTTCCAGATTGAGTTACATATCACTTGGAGAGCATTTGTCATTGTCATTGGCTCCTGGCCTGTGCACTCCAGATGGTAGTAGATTTGAAAAGTTCTGTCAAACTACTCTTGTAACGTTGCCACGTTGCATCTAATTACTCTCTGGTCATATTGCGGATCTGGTGTGAGAACCCCTTAATGTGGTGGATCAATTTCTGTTTATTTGAATAGTTCTGACTGATTCTTTACTTTTTTATTCAAAAATTACCCAGTCAAATCAGCGCAAGCTGTCCATCACATCCTGCTCTTGTACTCACAATGTTTATGTGTCTGGTCCAGATCATTTTTATCTTAATGCATGATGTTGATGCCTTTAAGATAGATGCTTGACGAGAGGCAGAAAGATCGAGGGGCATTGGAACGATGCTTTGAAACTTGTTTTTTTGTTATCTTTCACAATGCCAACCTTACCGGGTATGATCAGGTAAATGATCAGGTTCAACCCACATGTAATCGGCAGTGTTATCTCCACTTGTCTCAATGCATGAGGGATTGATCAAGGGCCTAAGTCAGAAACGTTGGTTATGTTTGTTTATCTTTATGGTGCATGTTTATCTTTTTTATATAAAATTGTTTGAACTGCTGAGTTCCTCCACCATTGTATTTTTACTTCAATCACGGTACTCCTAGACTTTCGTGGTTTACACCTGATGCATGGCGGTGTTGATTGGTTGATTGATTTGAGGAACGTTGTTTGGATCTGTAAATTGTTCAGTTAGTGTGAGCTTGCAGGCGCCTCAGATTGAAGAGACTGCCATCTGTGCGGTACCGGATGTAAACAGCGTCTTCATTGTTGGGGTTTTTCATGGCTTGGTTCAGCATCATGCTGAAGAAGATTGAAAAGAGGGTTGGTGTGAGAACACAGCCTTGCTTCACGCCATTGTTAATGGAGAAGGGTTCAGAGAGCTCATTGCTGTATCTGACCCGACCTTGTTGGTTTTCGTGCAGTTGGATAATCATGTTGAGGAACTTTGGGGGATATCCGATGCGCTCTAGTATTTGCCAAAGCCTTTTCCTGCTCACAGTGTTGAAGGCTTTGGTGAGGTCAACAAAGGTGATGTAGAGTCCTTTGTTTTGATCTTTGCACTTTTCTTGGAGCTGTCTGAGGGCAAAGACCATGTCAGTAGTTCCTCTGTTTGCACCAAAGCCGTACTGTGATTCTGGGAGAATATTCTCGGCGACACTAGGTATTATTCTATTTAGTAGAATCCTAGCGAAGATTTTGCCTGCAATGGAGAGCAGCGTGATTCCCCTGTAGTTTGAGCAGTCTGATTTCTCGCCTTTGTTTTTGTACAGGGTGATGATGGTGGCATCACGAAGATCCTGAGGCAGTTTTCCTTGGTCCCAACAAAGCTTGAAAAACTCATGCAGTTTGGCATGCAGAGTTTTGCCGCCAGCCTTCCAGACCTCTGGGGGGGATTCCATCCATACCTGCTGCTTTACCACTTTTCAGTTGTTCGATTGCCTTATATGTCTCATCCAGGGTGAGGACCTCATCCAGCTCTAGCCTTAGGGGCTGTTGAGGGAGCTGGAGCAGGGCGGAATCTTGGACTGAGCAGTTGGCACTGAAAAGAGATTGGAAGTGTTCTGACCATCGGTTGAGGATGGAGATCTTGTCGCTGAGGAGGACTTTGCCGTCTGAGCTGCGCAGCGGGCTTTGGACTTGGGGTGAGGGGCCATACACAGCCTTTAGAGCCTCGTAGAAACCCCTGAAGTCGCCAATGTCCGGCTGAGCTGGGTTCGTTTGGCGAGGCTAGTCCACCACTCATTTTGGATCTCCCGGAGTTTGCGCTGAAGATGGCTGCATGCGCGATGGAATCTGAGGCGCCTGCAAGCTCACACCAAGACACAAGAGAAACTTGTCCGTGAACTACTCTTTGCAGATGATGCCGCTTTAGTTGCCCATTCAGAGCCAGCTCTTCAGCGCTTGACGTCCTGCTTTGCGGAAACTGCCAAAATGTTTGGCCTGGAAGTCAGCCTGAAGAAAACTGAGGTCCTCCATCAGCCAGCTCCCCACCATGACTACCAGCCCCCCCCACATCTCCATCGGGCACACAAAACTCAAAACGGTCAACCAGTTTACCTATCTCAGCTGCACCATTTCATCAGATGCAAGGATCGACAATGAGATAGACAACAGACTCGCCAAGGCAAATAGCGCCTTTGGAAGACTACACAAAAGACTCTGAAAAAACAACCAACTGAAAAACTTCACAAAGATACAGAGCCGTTGTCATACCCACACTCCTGTTCGGCTCCAAATCATGGGTCCTCTACCGGCATCACCTACGGCTCCTAGAACGCTTCCACCAGCGTTGTCTCCACTCCATCCTCAACATCCATTGGAGCGCTTTCATCCCTAACGTCAAAGTACTCGAGATGGCAGAGGTCAACAGCATCGAGTCCACGCTGCTGAAGATCCAGCTGCGCTGGGTGGGTCACGTCTCCAGAATGGAGGACCATCGCCTTCCCAAGATCGTGTTATATGGCGAGCTATCCACTGGCCACCGTGACAGAGGTGCACCAAAGAAGAGGTACAAGGACTGCCTAAAGAAATCTCTTGGTGCCTGCCACATTGACCACCGCCAGTGGGCTGAGATCGCCTCAAACCGTGCATCTTGGCGCCTCACAGTTTGGCGGGCAGCAGCCTCCTTTGAAGAAGGCCGCAGAGCCCACCTCACTGACAAAAGGCAAAGGAGGAAAAACCCAACACCCAACCCCAACCAACCAATTTTCCCCTGCAGCCGCTGCAACCGTGTCTGCCTGTCCCGCATCGGACTTGTCAGCCACAAACGAGCCTGCAGCTGACGTGGACTTTTACCCCCTCCATAAATCTTTGTCCGCGAAGCCAAGCCAAAGATTGTTCAGTTACCTGTGAAGATCTCCACATCATTATAGAATGAAAATCACACGTCTATTAAGTGGTTTAATATTCCATAGGTATGCATTTTTTATGCCCTTGAGATTGTGTCGTGTCGAGTCTTCATGCAACGTTCATCGCAGTGAAATTTATCTGGGCAGTGCTTTGGAAAGCATGATTGGTTCACGCAAGTCTCCACGATTTCATTGGGATCCACCATATCATTTGGGTGTCTCCGAATCAACCCCCAAGATCATTAGCATCTGTCATTAGCACTTGTACTTTCTACTAAGTTGCTGCATGACTTTTTGACTCTATCAAGCAGAGTCTGCTTTTTGTACGATGTGCAGAAAGGAGATGAATCACAGGTTGCAAGGAATGTTTAGAGGAAGGCTCCACGGAGGGATTAAGCTTCATGAAAACTCGTTGAGTTCTGGGAAGGTGCCAATGGATTCCAAGAACACAGATTTGACTGCATGAAGAGAGAAATGTAACAGACAGGCATGTTAGATTATGATCCGCTTTAATAAACTTCCGTTTCGGTATGATTCTGGTGTATATAAACAAGCAAGAAATAATTGGCCACTTAGAGATGACTAAGGTAATTAAATCAGTGAGTGTGGGTTATGAAAATTTAACCACTTTTGACACGGCTGCTGAAGGTCGAGTGAGAGAGCAGAATCAACATAAGCCACATATTCTGAATTTTAGGTGGCATTGGGACGACACGGTTAGCGGCTCTGTCTGTCAGGAGTTTGTACGTTCTCCCCGTGTCTGCGTGGGTTTCCTCCGGGGGCTCCGGTTTCCTCCCACAATTCAAAAATCCTGGGGTTGTCGGTTAATTGGGTGTAATTGGCTCGTGGGTGGAAAGGGCTTGTTACCCTGATTATGTCTAAAAATATTAATTTCACAAGGTGACATAAAGAATATGATCAAAGAAAAGAACATGTGTCTTTGGCGTGGGCAGAAGGTAGATAATTGTGCATAAGACAGAAAGTCACCATTAACTGTTCTTTAACAGGCTCAAAGAGTATAATCAATAAGAGTGTCGCACCGGAACCGTTTTTATTTATATTTAAATTTGGACATACAGTATGGTAACAGGCTTTTCGGTGAGCCCAAATAATACCAATTAACTTCCCAATCTCGTAAGATTTTGGAAGGGGGCTTGAAACCAGAGGAAACTCACGCAAAAACCGAGTCGCTGGCGCTGTAATAACGTTGCGCTAACCATCCCCCTCCCATTAATTAATGCTCTAAATCATAGAACAGAGTGTGAAGCATCTAAGTTTACCAGGGAACCAAAGCAGAGGAGGGCATTTCCCAAAGAAGGTATTGGGATCCTAACTGAGTGCGGACAAACGTTGGAAAATGTGCGAAGATTTGAATTCAAGCAATTCGGAAAGTGAAATATAAAGACATTTGATTATGCCCCCAATGTATTGGAGAACGCAGATTATTGTTTTATTAAAGAGGCAGTACATGAATATTTAAAAGAGCAGAAATTTAGGATCAACGTGAATTTACACAGAAGAGTTGGTACCTTTGACAAATCAGCGATAAATTTATTGAACAGATGATTTGATTCGAGGAAAAGAGTGCTCTCATTCAACAAGAAACAACATTGCGGAGGTTCTATCTTTTGTATTTCAACCCTTTCTGGATACGAATAGATTCGTCTCACCTCCATCCCCCACTTCAGGCAAAGGCTGTTGAATCTTCAGAAGATGGTGTCCATGGGAGTCTCTTCTTTCTTTGGCTTGGCTTCGCGGACGAAGATTTATGGAGGGGGTAAAAAGTCCACGTCAGCTGCAGGCTCGTTTGTGGCTGACAAGTCGGATGCGGGACAGGCAGACACGATTGCAGCGGTTGCAAGGGAAAATTGGTTGGTTGGGGTTGGGTGTTGGGTTTTTCCTCCTTTGCCTTTTGTCAGTGAGGTGGGCTCTGCGGTCTTCTTCAAAGGAGGTTGCTGCCCGCCAAACTGTGAGGCGCCAAGATGCACGGTTTGAGGCGTTATCAGCCCACTGGCGGTGGTCAATGTGGCAGGCACCAAGAGATTTCTTTAGGCAGTCCTTGTACCTTTTCTTTGGTGCACCTCTGTCAAGGTGGCCAGTGGAGAGCTCGCCATATAACACGATCTTGGGAAGGCGATGGTCCTCCATTCTGGAGACGTGACCCATCCAGCGCAGCTGGATCTTCAGCAGCGTGGACTCGATGCTGTTGACCTCTGTCATCTCGAGTACTTCGACGTTAGGGGTGTAAGCGCTCCAATGGATGTTGAGGATGGAGCGGAGACAACGCTGGTGGAAGCGTTCTAGGAGCCTTAGGTGGTGCCGGTAGAGGACCCATGATTCGGAGCCGAACAGGAGTGTGGGTATGACAACGGCTCTGTATACCATGTTTTTCAGTTGGTTGTTTTTCCAGACTCTTTTGTGTAGTCTTCCAAAGGTGCTATTTGCCTTGGCGAGTCTGTTGTCTATCTCATTGTCGATCCTTGCATCTGATGAAATGGTGCAGCCGAGATAGGTAAACTGGTTGACCGTTTTGAGTTTTGTGTGCCCGATGGAGATGTGGTAGTCATGGTGGGGAGCTGGCTGATGGAGGACCTCAGTTTTTTTCAGGCTGACTTCCAGGCCAAACATTTTGGCAGTTTCCGCAAAGCAGGACGTCAAGCGCTGAAGAGCTGGCTCTGAATGGGCAACTAAAGCGGCATCATCTGCAAAGAGTAGTCCATGGGAGTCTATGGGAGTCATTAATGCCAATTTCAACTAAGTTCAGAACCTCTTTTCTATTAACCCCAGTTCTATGGCGGAGACTGTGCTGCTCTTTATTCAATTAGTTTCGAGGTTTTTTTTCAAAATCTTCGGGACGGAGTGTTTTCAACACAACATGCAATATGGAAAAGACTGAAACTTTATAAAATAAGTCAATTTTAACACAATGAAACTGAAATTCAAAAATTAATAATTTGCAAATAGATTTCATACGTGTTTTTTTTTCTTAGATTCGCAATTGCCTCAGTGATGAGTTTTAACAAAACGGAACTGAACTGAAAGGTTCTCCAACCCGAACTGAACTAACAATAGATTTGTCCCCCCATAAATGTACCCCTCAAATATTTTATCATCATTAAACTCCCCAGTTTCTAAAGAAACGTTATTTTTTTGATATTTAAATCCTTTATTTATAACACACAAAACTTGTAACCGCCTTTATTTTTCCATGAATAGTCTTTAGGCAACGTTCTAAGAATGAGATTGATTCTTAATAACCAAATATTGATCTAAAAGTTAATGTGGTTTAAGGACATTTAACGTCGTTCAACGATATTCAGCGTCTTAACGATGCTCAACTGTCCTTAATGTTTTTTTTCAGGATGCTTAACGATGTTTACAGTTTGCTTAACGTTGTTCAATGTTATTAAACGGTCAACAGAAATTGTCGACACCTAACTCAATCTCCTCATATTTATAAGTAACCACTCCCTCGAATTCACTTCCACCAGCGCATGCTCCTTTGTGCAAGCGCTGGCCCCGGCTGCCGGGACCGCGGGAAAAAAAAATCCACGTAGATGTAGGAAGAACGCACGAACGTTCATGACAGCGCCGGATTGGAACCCAGAACTCTGGCGCTGTAATAGGATTGCGCCAACTTTGTTGCTCTATTGACTTCAAATAATATTCCATTTTCAATATCCTCCTAATAACACAATTGGCTTCACTCTTACTCTGTGGAGTATTTTACATTACTATTCTTTAATATCATTTTACGCTATTTAATATGTGCAATGGTCGGAAAGTTTCGAGGATAACTCTGTGAAACGAATATTAATGTCAATGGGTTGATGAGTAATTAACCCATATCTATGATTTCATTCATATTTTCACATTTCTTTTCGAAATTTTAGATCGAGATATTGCATTCTAATTTTTGGCTCGCTGGGTTCATTCATATTTATTCACCGTTTGTCAATGAGTCATGGAGAATGGAAATAGGTCGTCCGCCTATTGTTCGTACCTACAATCAAGCACACATTTTCACTGATCACAGTTATTATTCTCGCAAAGTTCCCATTTGTAACCCCCCCCCCCCACCATCAAAGAAAATTCTACCACTCACTGACAATTTACAGCGGCCCATTAAATTATTAACCTGTAGGCGTTTGTCACGTGGGAGGGAACTGGAGAACTGGGAAGAGACGGGATGGTTTTGAGGACCACTGTACAAATGACAGTTGGTAACTACTGCGTGCTCGGCTCGTTTCAAGTGGTCGGCGAAAGGATGTAGTGGCCTTTAAATTGATACTGGGTGAGTTTCCACTGACTCCATCATTTATAGAGTTTGATAATTAGCGTAAAAGGGTATTTGAAAACTTCCATGAATTGCTTCCTGAATTTATTTTGGGTCACGGCATAAATACAAGTGTTTGTGCAGCAAGACAGAAGTTGGAGCATGAACCCCATTTCCCGCACAAAAAAAGGTAAATTTGCAGACATATAACCTAAATAACGCATTCGTCGCCATATCGTGTACACCATAAATACCGCCCATAATATTATAAAATTCCCCGAGATAACAAATAATAAAACGATTGATTTCCTTCGGTTATCCATCTCTGTGTCCTTTCGGTGTTCCCCTGTGCCTTGATTTCGCAATCTCCTTCGGGCTTTGCTGGCCGATAAAATGTGCTTGATGGTCACTGCATTGAGTTGCAGAATGAGAATAAATGGGAGGCCAGGTGTTAGGACAAAATGAAGAAATTCAATTGCTCCCCAGGTCCATGAATTCAGAATGCCATCTCTTACGACACAAAACCAAGGATCATTTATAAGCCAATACATTCCTGTATACACAAAATACCAAATGGTGTTTTTAAAAAGGGATAGAACAGCAACTGTTGCTAAAGTCATGACAGCTGTTTTTTCGGTACAATATTTAACTTTCAGTTTCTGACTACAAATGGCCACAAATCGATCAATGGTGAACATTACCGTGAACCAGACAGAACAATCTGTGACAGCATAAAGTAAGACAGCATGAATATTACACAGAGGGATGTACCTTACAAATTGAAGCTGATAAATAATTGGAATATGTCTCAATACTAGGTCGATGATAATGATCAGTAGATCTGAGGTTGCCATGGCTACCAGGTAGAAAGTGACACATTTGGAAAGACCACACTTTTCCCGTGACAAGATCAAAATAGTCACCAAGTTAACTGTAAATAAAGAGAGGAGAGAATGATTAGATATCAGGCAGTTAAAGGCAACAATCTGATTGCGTGCCCAAAAGAAAGAGTTTATTGTTACACATGGTACTATGTTTTCTGGAGAGACAGGATTTTACATTTTAACCTTGAACAAATAGAGAAATACATACGTCTACACGTTCTGTAAGGAATAGACGAATACATTGCAAGCACCAGAAACTTAGCACTTGTGTGCAAGAGTGAAGACCACCAGACTGAATTCTGGTTTTAATTCACAAATAAATGCATGCAAAGCATGTCCTTGAAAATATTCACGATCTTATGTTGTATTCTCCACAGTATTCTTGCCTGTGAATATCTACAAGGGGATCAGTAACTTGGGCACACCTCTATTTTAGTGGGACTGGAATGTACTGCAGTTATTAGAAGGGACCCTATATTTAAATTAACTGATTTACCAGAAGTAAATACTAACAATGGATTAATGTTTAACATTATTTGCAAATTCGTTACTAGATAAAAACACATACTAGGGATACCAAAAGCAGCAAGGAAAGGATAGTAAACCATCTGTATATCCCAAAGGGTTAATAATATCTGAATGAGAATTGGAATTCGACGACTGCTGTCCATGGTAAGACGAGACACCTCTGTCTTGCTATTAGAACGAGTTTTGCTTCCCTTTCTGAAGAATTGCTTATCCCTTGTGCCAGAGATGATGTTTTCATAGAACTCGTCGAGAATGCATTGAACAGAACCCTATATATAACGTGTATATGAAGGCCCTGGGATTGGAATTAATCATGGACAATGAACAAACAAGTTGAGCTCACACTTGGGACTTGAATATAAAATGGATATCCCGTAAATAAAATCACAGTCTAAAAATAGGGTATTGCATAAAGATAATTACACTTACACAGAATGAAATTCATAGAGCAAACACCTACCAGTGAAAGAATTGCAAGTTCTGGACTTATCCAAGGATTGGGAAATGGTACCGATACAGCCAGGAGGCCTGTTAAACATGGTGGAGAGGAAGTAACACAAAAAGAGAAAGGAAGTCATCTTGGCAACATGGTATGGGCCACATGCCATGACAAGAACTCTAAGAAGGAGAAATAGGAAATGCAGACGGCATGCAAAAAGGAGCAGCACCTGAATGTGCCATACATGTCCAAACCCTGAACTTCTTCAATCACACTTGATAATTTTTGCATCCTGGCAACCTGATACAGTTCCCAGCATGCAGGAACTTTTGCAATATTTTCATAAAGTCAAAGAGGGTCAGAGAGTCAGGCGGCGTAGAAACAGGTTCTTCAGCCCAACGTGACCATGCCGACCAAAATGCCCGTGCGTGGCCTGTATTCCTATCCATATCATATATTTGAACGTACACTAGAATTTCTCCGCTCACTCAGAACATGGAAGAAGAATTAAAAAAGTGAAATTGAGCACGTGAAAAATTCAAATGCGGGATGACAATGAGAGGGTGATACCGAGAGAATTAAATATCAAAATCTACAGAACCTTTGGTCAAGTGCAATATACAACTGTGCTGGAGAAATTCAGCAGGCCTCGCAGCTTAGAGAGCAATCTATCATCAATCTTGAAGCGCCCAGGGTGCATAAGATAGTTACGCTTTCGTTCCTTTGGATTTTGGGCGACCTGCTGAGGTTCTCCAGCACGTTCGTGTATTGAGCCAGGGAGAATGGTGATGAAGAAAAATACACCGCCCAGATTAGGAATAACAATAAAAGAAATAAAAGAAGGGGAAGAAAAGTCCACCAATTGGAAAGAATTTATATCTTAACAGAATTGAAAAGGATCACTCGGGGTGGAGATTATTCTCCACTCCCAAAAAATGAAAAACTTGCAAAAGTAGTTGTGTTTATCTTGGGGCATTAAACCTATTATTATTCGCAACGCTGTTGGTAAATCCAGAAAGTAATGGGTTGGCCATTCTGATATTCAGATGGATAAACATGATCGAGGGTGGTTTTTTAATAATTAAAAATAATTGAATCAGTGACAACGTGTGACGTTCAACACTGTGAGTTGTTTGAAAGACGGTGCTGAGAGTGGAGAAACGAGGACCCCGAGTTAGGATGAGTAAGGGGAAATGGGGTCACACAAAACACACAGAACACGAAGAAGACCTGGAAAACACACTTTGTAATGGACCGAATCATTCTGACCAGTACAGTCAGCCTCGATGACTGTGTGTTTCTTGAACTCATTTGGGTATTTTCTTTCTCAAGAAAAGGCGAAGAAAAAAAATGTGCTCGTTATCTCCATGAATGGGGAGGTTGTTTCCCATTAGTTCGTTCAAGCAAACTGCAATTCACGCCTCATATTGATTGTTTGGAGTAAGACATGAGAAAGAGGAATGGTGGTGGTTAAAAGAATTAAGTTTCAGACCAATTGGGATGTCAGGAGTCTTGGAAAGACTACATTCGCGATAACGGTTCTAGCCGAATGAACTGACCACTGGGAGAATGTTGCGGTCCCTCTTGATGTTAATCATCACATCTGAAATTGTGAGTTTATTAATAATATTGATAGAGTCTGATTTATATTTACTGTACTGATCAAAATTAAAAATGTGCTTCGCTTAAATTTATTGTTATAATACTGAACATTGAGGAGCATCAGAAGCAAACATTTTCTTCAAGTCATTGTTATTTTGTAGTGCATTAGAACGGTAAATATATCCTCCAGCTGTAAATTTGTCACCCATTCAATTGGGACTTTTAGTTGTCTTTTAAAATTAGAGCACAAAGGCAATTAATCAGAATGTTGTGTTGGGTATAAGACAGCCCTGTCACCCTTCCACACACACACACACACACACACACACACACACACACACACACACACACACACACACACACACACACACACACACACACACACACACACACACACACACACACACACACACACAGTGAGATATATAAACCCTGTGTATCAGTAGTCATGTTAGTCTAATAGAAGTAAAGGATGAGAAAGCATCAGCGTGCCAAGATGGTGGAAGGAAAGTTTGGGGAATTCAACCAAGTACAAGAAATTTGGGATAACTACGTAGAACAGTTTAACCACTACTGCATAACCCACAACATTGTGGAAGGTCCAGTAAACCACAAACGTGCCTTCTTTCTCAGTATAATGGGCAGCAAATCATTCACCCTCCTTAAGACGTTGCTGGCCCAGGTGCATCCAGAGACAAAGATATTCAATGAATTATGGACAGCTCTAAGGAACCATTTAAGTCCCAAACCACCAGTTATGGAAGAAAGGTAACAATTCGATGAAAGGAGACAAGGAACAGGAGGAACAGTAAGTGAATAGCTGGCGTTGTTGCGAAAACTGATGGAACACTGTCATTTCAATTAGTTTCCAAATCAGGCACTGTGAGAAATGGGGCTAGCAAATCGCCAAGCAAGCCAAAAAATTATTAGCAATAGATGAAGACGTTACATTACATATTGCACACATATTGCCTGCAGCTCTGAAATGGCAGATAAAAACTTAGATGTGGGTCAACCAGACCTACTTGTCAGGAGGTCTTCTCGTTGTGGGAAATACAGCCACCGACCAGAAAACTGTTTCTTTAAAAATTCTAAATGCAATCATTGCAAAACTGAAGAATATATCAAAGCTAAATGTCCATTTATAAAGTACAGATGGCCTGCAAATAAACAGGCAGATAAAGTCAAACCTATTGCAGAGAGAGAGAAGCAATCGAGCAATGATTATAACAGCCCAATGCCTGAACTTGAGTGCCGGAGCACTCATGCTCCAGAAATTTCAGCTCCTGAGATATATACGAGGAATAAATGGAGAAAACACAACAATCTTTAAACAGCTAAAAATAAGCGGACACCCCCTGAAGATGGATTTAGACACAGGGGCAGAGGTGTCCCTAATGCCGTTACATGTAATAGAACACTTACTACCACACCTCCCAGTAAAAACAAATGAAATAACTGATAGATCTGTTATAGGAGACAGAATCAAAGTGTTTGAAAAATGTATGGTCCAAGTACAAACAATAGCAACCAAAAGCCCTCTGTCTAAATCATAGATACCCAGTGACCAGCACTCTTCAGAAAAAACTGGCTACAACACATTCTCCTAGACTGGCTGGAAATTGGTTCAATACTAAATGTAAACCACACGGACACCTCCCAGCCAGAACTTTACCAAATCTTCAACAACCATGTAGTGGTTTTCCATCAAGAATTGGGGGAAATCAAAGGTGTTCAAGCGAAACTGCAATTAAAACATAAAGCATAACCCACATTCTTTAAAGCCAGAACAGTCCCATTTGCTACAAAAGGGAAAATTGTGGTTGAATTAAACAGATTAAAACATGAAGGGATATTAGAACCAATAAAATACAGTGATTGGGGAGTGCCCATCATACCTGTACAGGAAGCATACAGTCAGATTCGCATTTGCTGCGATTACAAAATCACCATCAATCCATCATTCAAAATACCCGAATACCCCATGCCCAAGGCAGAAGAATTGTTCTAAGCACTAAACGGAGGGCAAAAATTCACAAAACTAGATTTGTCACAAGCATATCAACAGATAGATTTGGACAAAAAAAAACAAGCACATGTGACGATCAATACCCATCTAGGACTATTCACCTGTACATGCTTGCCTTACGGAATTTCAGCAGCACTTGTGATTTTTCAAGCAACATGGACCCTCAGTTGTGTGTTACCTAGATGATATCATCATCACAGGCCAAAACGACAGTGAACACTTACAATACCTTGAAAAGGTTTTAACCACACAACAACAGGCTAATATACAATTACAAAAGGACAAACGTGTCTTCATGTGCTCCTCAGCAGCATATCTTGGGTTTACATTCGACAACGAGGGTGTGTGAATGATTCTAGCAGGAACAGAAGCTGTCGCAAGGCCCGATACCCAACCAACAAATCGGAATGACAGTCCTTGTTAGGACGTGTTAATCACTACCGAAAACATATCTGTAATATGTGTACACAATGCAGCCTGCTGAACCAATTAATCAAGAAAGATCAGAACTGAACCACAACCATCCAGGAATGGTACAAATGAAGGCACTGACCTGGGTGCATGCCTGGTGGCCCTCCATTGACAAAGAGAGTGAAACAACATCAAGAGAATGCAAAGTATGTCAGACAATGGAGCCAAAAATGCCACAAGCTGAAGTGTTCAATTGTCCAATGTATCGCTTCCACAATCTGTCCCCCACTAGAATAGAGTATGAGCAGGGGCTCAATTTTTGTAAGATTACTCCTGCTACCCATGGGTCTTTATATTGTCCATAATCTCATACCAGAACTCTCTCGCCCACTTCCAATGTTCTAGGTGAGGTTTGTGGTGATGCTGTTTTTTGCAATGTGAGACCCAGATCTAGATGAACTGTGGACAGCCTGGTCTGCAGGTTGTGCCCAAACATTAGTGAGTATTGACTGACTAAGGTCCATGAACTGCCTCATGAGCTGCAGAAGGTGGAACCAGACCTGCCACGGCCTGCTCTGACCATTCTCCTCCTCAGGCTGAGTGAGGGGTGGGGGGTGGGTGGTGGGGGGCAGAGACGGTTGCAGAGCCAAGGAGTCCAGTGAGGAGTCCAGTAACTGAGGCATGCAGCCAGGAGGGCAGTGAAGAGGTGGAGTCACCGCTGAAAGTCAGTGAAGGCGGTCAGTCACCACCGACTTGACTGCCAACCGTCTATCTACGGGTCCCGAGCAAAGACGGGCACAGCAAACCACACCGTGGTGGTCCAAAAGAAAAAAGGAGACCACGCTTAATGAGCTCTGTGTCCTGAACATTATTAAATACTTTCCCTTTTATAATTATAATTACTCATGAGATGCATTCTAATTATCATTTGTAGTCCTGGGCCTGATGTAATATTATTTCGAAGGAGCCCAATCAGCATTTATCGTGCGGGGTACGGGGAAGAAGAGTATTGGGTATAAGCCCACCCTCTGCTGGACATCATGACGCCCCCGTCATGATGTCACCCTTCCATATATATAATTCTGCGTGTAGGTAGCCATGTTAGTCAAATAGAAGTTTTTTTTTCTTCTTTTGGCTTGGCTTCGCAGACGAAGATTTATGGAGGGGGTAAAAAGTCCACGTCAGCTGCAGGCTCGTTTGTGGCTGACAAGTCCGATGCGGGACAGGCAGACACGATTGCAGTGGTTGCAGGGGAAAATTGGTTGGTTGGGGTTGGGTGTTGGGTTTTTCCTCCTTTGCCTTTTGTCAGTGAGGTAGGCTCTGCGGTCTTCTTCAAAGGAGGTTGCTGCCCGCCAAACTGTGATGCGCCAAGATGCACGGTTTGAGGCGATATCAGCCCACTGGCAGTGGTCAATGTGGCAGGCACCAAGAGATTTCGTTAGGCAGTCCTTGTACCTTTTCTTTGGTGCACCTCTGTCATGGTGGCCAGTGGAGAGCTGTAACACGTTCTTGGGAAGGCGATGGTCCTCCATTCTGGAGACGTGACCCATCCAGCGCAGCTGGATCTTCAGCAGCGTGGACTCGATGCTGTCGACCTCTGCCATCTCGAGTACTTCGACGTTAGGGATGTAAGCGCTCCAATGGATGTTGAAGATGGAGCGGAGACAACGCTGGTGGAAGCGTTCTAGGAGCCGTAGGTGGTGCTGGTAGAGGACCCATGATTCGGAGCCGAACAGGAGTGTGGGTATGACAACGGCTCTGTATACGCTTATCTTTGTGAGGTTTTTCAGTTGGTTGTTTTTCCAGACTCTTTTGTGTAGTCTTCCAAAGGCGCTATTTGCCTTGGCGAGTCTGTTGTCTATCTCATTGTCGATCCTTGCATCTGATGAAATGGTCTAGCCGAGATAGGTAAACTGGTTGACCGTTTTGAGTTTTATGTGCCCGATGGAGATTTGGGGGGGCTGGTAATCATGGTGGGGAGCTGGCTGATGGAGGACCTCAGTTTTCTTCAGGCTGACTTCCAGGCCAAACATTTTGGCAGTTTCCGCAAAGCAGGACGTCAAGCGCTGAAGAGCTGGCTCTGAATGGGCAACTAAAGCGGCATCGTCTGCAAAGAGTAGTTCACGGACAAGTTTCTCTTGTGTCTTGGTGTGAGCTTGCAGGCGCCTCAGATTGAAGAGACTGCCATCCGTGCGGTACCGGATGTAAACAGCGTCTTCATTGTTGGGGTCTTTCATGGCTTGGTTCAGCATCATGCTGAAGAAGATTGAAAAGAGGGTTGGTGCCAGAACACAGCCTTGCTTCACGCCATTGTTAATGGAGAAGGGTTCAGAGAGCTCATTGCTGTATCTGACCCGACCTTGTTGGTTTTCGTGCAGTTGGATAATCATGTTGAGGAACTTTGGGGGACATCCGATGCGCTCTAGTATTTGCCAAAGCCCTTTCCTGCTCACGGTGTCGAAGGCTTTGGTGAGGTCAACAAAGGTGATGTAGAGTCCAGGTACTGGGCTTCTCCTCCAGGAAAAACAAGGACTGGTTTGACGAAAACAGCCAGGAAATCCAGGAGCTGCTGGCAAAGAAGCGAGCTGCCCACCAGGCTCACCTTACAAAGCCGTCCTGTCCAGAGAAGAAACAAGCCTTCCGTCGCGCATGCAGCCATCTTCAGCGCAAACTCCGGGAGATCCAAAATGAGTGGTGGACTAGCCTCGCCAAACGAACCCAGCTCAGTGCGGACATTGGCGAATTCAGGGGTTTCTACGAGGCTCTAAAGGCTGTGTACGGCCCCTCACCCCAAGTCCAAAGCCCGCTGCGCAGCTCAGATGGCAAAGTCCTCCTCAGCGACAAGATCTCCATCCTCAACCGATGGTCAGAACACTTCCAATCTCTTTTCAGTGCCAACCGCTCAGTCCAAGATTCCGCCCTGCTCCAGCTCCCTCAACAGCCCCTAAGGCTAGAGCTGGATGAGGTTCCCACCCTGGATGAGACATATAAGGCAATCGAACAACTGAAAAGTGGCAAAGCAGCAGGTATGGATGGAATCCCCCCAGAAGTCTGGAAGGCTGGCGGCAAAACTCTGCATGCCAAACTGCATGAGTTTTTCAAGCTTTGTTGGGACCAAGGAAAACTGCCTCAGGATCTTCGTGATGCCACCATCATCACCCTGTACAAAAACAAAGGCGAGAAATCAGACTGCTCAAACTACAGGGGAATCACGTTGCTCTCCATTGCAGGCAAAATCTTCGCTAGGATTCTACTAAATAGAATAATACCTAGTGTCGCCGAGAATATTCTCCCAGAATCACAGTGCGGCTTTCGCGCAAACAGAGGAACTACTGACATGGTCTTTGCCCTCAGACAGCTCCAAGAAAAATGCAGAGAACAAAACAAAGGACTCTAATAGAAGTAAAGGACGAGAAAGCATCACGTTTCTGAGTCTTAATTGCACACACAACATTCAGCTAATTCAAATTCCTGGCAAATGGAGTTCAAGTAATTACTTACTTTCCAGTGTTTGTTGTTATTTTTGTGTCAATTTCTGCCAGTGACAGTATAAGTATTGGGATAACTTTTCATTGATGGTGAATTTCCGTCAATATTTCTGGCAAGAATGACATTCCGCCTAAACGACGCTGCTATATTCCTTCGTTTCAAATTGCTTCCACTCTGACCCCGCGGCTCTTGTGTGAGCTGATCTTCTAATAAGGTTATAAACGTTGGTTTCTCAGAAGTAGATGGAAAGTGTATGTTCAGGGGCCGGAGTGTGCAAGTTCAGCTTGTGAGAACAGAGCCGAGCCTGACTCGACGAACACATTCCTCACGCTGATGCTTATCGGTCATGTCTCTGCCTACCCACCATGCGATGCAGTGACTGACGGGGTTCAAATATATCGTTACTGTCGTGTTATTGGAAAGGCTATTCATTTTACATCATTAAATGTGACTCTGATTGAGAATGAACACTGAACATTAACATTAATTCGGCATTATTCATATTGCACACTTGGGAGGATGGTGGGACTGAAATTTCCGAACAGTTTAATTTGCTATTCATTTTCCTCGAACCTGTCACATTATGCATCAAATTACATGTTCCGTTTCTCCCTTCAGTGTGGGCGGAGGAACGCTACAAACATTTTAATGAAAATTCACGTTTCTTTACACGGAAAAGAGCGTTATGGATGTTTCCAGCTTTGCTGCAAAATTCTTTCCACGTGCTGGATCCCGGTGAAAGGTTTTCTGTCAGTCTGGTGACTGGAGTTTTTGTCTTTCGTAAATTTCAGCGGAAGCCAAAACGTTGGATAGACAAATGAATGGAATTCTCGACGCGGCATCAAAATCTGAGGACGGAGAAACAGAAAGTGAATATCCAACAAAATGGGAAGCATTTGTGTAAATAAACACAGAACAAAAGAGAATTCTTTTGCTGCCATCCCGGGTTACGCTAAATACTCGCGAGAGACTTTTGATCAACAGCCTAATGAATCGCAGGTGTACTTGAAAGAGAAGAAACTGCATGGTGTTTAGAGTAGGGATACCGGAACATGGAGTTCGTGGTGCGTCAATTCACAGAATGTTGTAGGGGTATTGTATGGAGGTAGTTTTCATGAGCAAAGATTCTGCCGTTTGTATATTTATCCAAGTATGTGTTTGATTGGACACTACTGAATCACTAGGGAATGTTCCTCCATGTATGAAATAATTCACTGGCAAGAGTGGCATGTGCCTGTTGTGTGAAGAGCACTTGACTGCAGATTTGCAGGCGTTGTATACATATGGGGTGACATCCGTGCGGAACATGCAGCTGGTATCTAAGCTGCCTTTCCCTTCTCTGCATAGCAGTAGAGAACGGATCGTTTATCTGTGCAGTGGTGTTAGGAGAAGTCCAAAGGTTGAGGCTGAAGCCTCATTTACTTCCCTTAAAACAAATCCCAGGCCGAGTCTTAAGTGAATATAATGGCATCCTGTCACGCCATTGATTATTGGGAATTCTTGTGCTGGTGGCAGACCCTGCCTCTTGCTGGGCGTCACGGACATTTCTAAAGTTACGAGAATAGTAACATTGCCAAAGATAGGGACTCTAGGTGGCATTAACTCCGGCATGTTTATCCTGGTGCGCACGCTATTATGCGTCCTGGACACAATGCTAACCATTCCAATGGATGTTGTTGAACAATGTTTGGATCGATTCAATTATTCAGTTGGAGCAATTAAGAAAGAAGTTATTTGTAAAATAGTGGAGTGCAATGACAAATGTGCTGGAGAAAATCGGCAGGTCATAACTAACAAAGGGCAGAGGCTCCAAAGGTTGGTTACCTTTTAATATCTATGGATGATGCGTGATCTGCTGAGTTGCTTCAGAAAGTTTGTGCAATGGAAACATCACTAACCATCAAGATGAACAATTAATGCTTAATCTTCATAAAGATCAGCAGGAAATGTCTAAATTCGCGTCATTGTGAATTATTCGATTAATCAATGGCCTTCTTCAAGTCAATTTTATGGTTAGGATACAAGACACTCTAATCCTTGGGGTCTTGCTTCTCGCTGATGATGATAATACAGAGAAGGTCAGCGAGATGAGGTGAGTTTCAAAGTTTACGCTGCATTATGATACTCGATAGTTCATATTTTTTTCAAACTGCTGTTTGTGGCACATTCCTCAAAAGATTATCTGCGTTACAGCGAATAAACTTCTCCCTCACTTCCACCAGTGCAGTGATGAGTGGCAGAGGCTCAGCCGTTACTTTTTTTTACCAGGAAATTTCTGAAGATATTGAGAATACGATCCTGGCACGAATTTCAGTCATCCACTGAATTCAAGTGTGCATTTGCATTTGACACCCACTCTTCGACTGACAAATATCGCAGACACTTCTATAATGCACAAGTAGAAAGAAATAAAATTTGTCAACAAACATAGTGGTAACTGGAAACAGGAGGCCCCCTCGCGTTCGAAAAGAGAACATATTTTACATTTAAGACGTTTAACAGGAACCCAGAACTGACTAATGCGTTCCTGGGCGGTGCCCGTCTGTTATTTATAAGCCTTCACAATTCAGTCTCATATTTGTATCATCGCTCTCTGTAATTTTTTTAAACTTTATTTATTTGAAAAAAATCATTAGTAATAATACAGCATGCAGTCAATAAAACATTTATATATATATATATATATATATATATATATATATAAAGAAAACAATTTAAAAAAATATAAAAAAAGAAAAAAATTAAACCCCCACGCACCCTCCCACCCCATCAGCCAGCTCTCTTAAGGCGAACCAAAAATATATAAACAGAAACTAATACATCAAAATACATCTAAATGCATATATTCCAAATATGGTAACTACTTATTAACAAAAATATAATTATCATGCAAAACATATATAATTTTTTCCATGATGATACAAGCTTTCAATTCATTAGGCCATCGCATTATATTAATCATTGTATTGTCTTTCCATGTACTTGCTACATATTTTCGAGCTTCAGACAATGCTAAATATACAAAGGCAATTTGAAATTTATCCAACAGTAATCCCCTTACAGGAATGATATAACCCATTAAAAATAGATGGATCTAATAGTAACTTAAAATTATACAATTTTTCCAGAATTAACTTAATTTTATCCCAGAATGGTTGTATATACACACAGGATGAAACAGCATGCAAAAAAGTTCCAGTACATACACCACATTTAAAACAAGAGTCCGAATTACTAAAACCATATTTTTTCAATTTCTATGGGGTTAAGTACAACTGATGTAAAAAATTATAGTCAATCATTCCATATCACACATTGATCAATTTACTAACACTATCATAACACATATCTACCCAATAATATTCAGGAAAAACTAAAGCTAAATAATTTTCCCGATGATGATGGCATCACGAAGGTCCTGAGGCAGCTTTCCTTGGTCCCAGCAGAGCATGAAAAACTCATGCAGTTTGACATGCAGAGTTTTGCCGCCAGCCTTCCAGTCTTCTGGGGGGATTCCATCCATACCTGCTGCTTTGCCACTTTTCAGTTGTTCAATTGCCTTATATGTCTCTTCCCAGGTGAGGACCTCATCCAGCTGTAGACTCAAGGGCTATTGAGGGAGCTGGAGCAGGGTGGATTCTTGGACTGAGTGATTGGCACTGAAAAGAGATTGAGGATGGAGATCTTGTCGCTGAGGAGGACTTCGCCATCTGAGCTGCGCAGAGGGCTTTGGACTTGGGGTGAGGAGCTGTACACAGCCTTTAGTGTCTCATAAAAACCCCTGAAGTCGCCAATGTCGGCGCTAAGCTGGGTTCATTTGGTGTGGAGAGCCCACCACTCATTTTGGATCTCCTGGAGTTTGTGCTGAAGATGGCTGCATGTGAGACAGAAGGTTCATTTCTTCTCTGGTCAGGAAGGCTTTGCAAGGTGAGCTTGGTGGGCAGATCGCTTCTTTGCCAGCAGCTCCTGGATTTCCTGGTTGTTTTCGTCAAACCAGTCCTTGTTTTTCCTGGAGGAGAAGCCCAGTACCTCTTTAGTAGATTGCAGTATGGCCGTTTTCAGCTGGTCCCAGAGGGTTAGAGGAGATGTTTCCGTGAGGCAGTTTGCATCCTCGAGCTTTGCTTGGAGGTTTGCCTGGAAGATCCTCTCACTTCCTCAGACTGCAAGTTTCCAACATTGAACCTCTTTCTGGGGGCTCCACTATTCTCGAACTTTGGCTTGAAGTGAAGGTTGAGCTTGCAGCGAACCAGCCGGTGGTCAGTGTGGCATTCCACACTGGGCATGACCCAGGCGTGGAGCACATCTCATTTGTCTCTTTCTCGCACCAGAACATAGTCCAGGAGGTGCCAGTGGTTGGATCGGGGATGCATCCAGGTAGACATCAGGCCATCATCATCACCCTGTACAAAAACAAAGGTGAGAAATCAGAATGCTCAAACTACAGGGGAATCATGCTGCTCTCCATTGCAGGCAAAATCTTCGCTAGGATTCTCGTTAATAGACTACTACTTAGTGTCACCGAAAATGTCCACCCAGAATCACAGTGTGGCTTTCGTGCAAACAGAGGAACTACTAACATGGTCGTTGCCCTCAGACAGCTCCAAGAAAAGTGCAGAGAACAAAACAAAGGACTCTACATTACCTTTGTTGACCTCACCAAAGCCTTCGACACTGTGAGCAGGAAAGGGCTTTGGCAAATACTAGAGCGCCTCGGATGCCCTCCAAAGTTCCTCAACATGGTTATCCAACCGTATGAAAACTAACAAGGTCGGGTCAGATACAGCAATGAGCTCTCCGAACCCTTCTCCATTGACAACGGTGTGAAGCACCAACCCTCTTTATTATCTTCTTCAGCATGATGCTGAAACAAGCCATGAAAGACCTCAACAATGAAGATGATGCTTACATCCAGTACCGCACAGATGGCAGTCGCTTCAATCTGAGGTGGGTGCAAGCTCACACCAAGACACAAGAGCAACTTATCCGTGAAATATTCTTTGCAGATGATGCCGCTTTAGTGGCCCATAAAGAGCCAGCTCTCCAGCGCATGACGTCCTGTTTTGCGGAAACTGCCAAAATGTTTGGCCTGGAAGTCAGCCTGAAGAAAACTGAGGTCCTCCATCAGCCAGCTCCCCACCATGACTACCAGCCCCCACACATCTCCATCGGGCACACAAAACTCAAAACAGTCAACCAGTTTACCTACATCAGCTGCACCATTTCATCTGATGCAAGGATCGACAATGAAATAGACAACAGATTCGCCAAGGAAAATAGCGCCTTTGGAAGACTACACAAAAGAGTCTGGAAAAAACAACCACCTGAATAAACACACAAAGATCAGCATGTACAGAGCCGTTGTCATACCCACGCTCCTGTTCAGCTCCAAATCATGGGTCTGCTATTGGCATCACCTACGGCTCCTAGAACGCTTCCATCAGCGCTGTCTCCGCTCCATCCTCGACATTCATTGGAGTGACTTAATCACCAACATCGAAGTACTCGAGATGGCAGAGACCACAAGCATCGAATCCACGCTGCTGAAGATCCAACTGAGCTGGGTGGATTACATCTCCAGAATGGAGGACCATCGCCTTCCCAAGATCATGTTATATGGCGAGCTCTCCACTGGCCACCGAGACAGAGGTGCACCAAAGAAGAGGTACAAGGACTGCCTAAAGAAATCTCTTGGTCCCTGCCACATTGCCACCGCCAGTGGGCTGATATCGCCTCGAACCATGCATCTTGGTGCCTCACAGTGCGGCGGGCACCAACCTCCTTTGAAGAACACCGCAGAGCCCACCTCACTGACAAAAGACAAAGGAGGAAAAACCCAACACCAACCAGCCAATTTTCCCTTGCAACCGCTGCAACCATGCCTGCCTGTCCCGCATTGGACTTGTCAGTCACCAACGAACCTGCAGCAGATGTGGACATACCCCTTCATAAATTTTGGTCTGCAAAGCCAAGCCAAAGAAGAAATAATTTTCCCATTTAAACTTAGTTTTCTCCCATTCTGGCTGATCCATATTATCTTGCAATACTTGATACATAACAGAAATATAACCCCTTTCTGGTATAGAAGAAATCAGACTCAAATTCTGTCAATATGGGTAATATAATCTCTCTACCATATATATTTTTCACCAAAGATCGAAGTTGATAATAAATAAATAAAACATTTTCAGCAATATCAAAACGTTCTTTCAATTGAGTAAAATAAAAGAAACTGACCATTTACAAAACAATCCTATAATATTTTTATACCCTTAAAATCCCAACTTTTTAAATGATTATTATACATTGAGAAAGAAATAAGCTGATTATTATATAATGCTGTTAAAATCGACAATTTACCTTTTGATCCTAAAATCTTATTTTTTTTGTCCATAATTTCAATAAATGTTTAATATCAGCAAATTATATTCCTGCAACAAATTTATATTGCATTGAAATATAAATTGATACATCACAACTTCAGAAATACAAGCCATCTCAACTTTAGCCGAACTTGGAGGCTGGTCCAAATCCATCAATCCAGTAATAAATTTCAACTGGACTGCTTCATAATTCTGAAAATGAGGTAATTGAAGCCCACCTAATGCATACATCCAAGTGAGTCTATTTAATGCTACCTGTGGTAGATTACCTTTCCATAAAAATTCTTTCATAACTTTATTTAAATCCTGAAAGAAACTCTTTGAAAGAGGACACGGTATTGATTGAAATAAATATTGAATATGAGGAAAATATTCATCTTAATACAATTAACTCGACCAATTAAAGTTAATGGACTATCCTTCCATTTAATTAATTCTGCTTTAATCTTTTTTTTAAATAATGGAACATAATTTAACTTATATAAAGATTTATATTCAGTATTTACAATTATTCCTAAATATTTAATTTTGTCAGACCGCTTCAATTTTATAATAAATTTAAACTCTGATAATCTCCTTATCCAACTGGTAAAATTTCACTTTTATCCCAATTAATTTTATATCCAGACAATGTTCCATAATGTAATAAACATTCCCGTAAATGTGGAAATGCACGGTTTGAGACGTTGCATTGACCACCGCCAGTGGGCTGATAACGCCTCAAACCGTGCATCTTGGCACCTCACAGTTTGGTGGGCAGCAACCTCCTTTGAAGAAGACCGCAGAGCCCACCTCACTGACAAAAGGCAAAGGAGGAAAAACCCAACACCCAACCCCAACCAACCAATTTTCCTCTGCAACTGCTGCAACCGTGTCTGCCTGTCCCGCATCGGACTTGTCAGCCACAAACGAGCCTGCAGCTGACGTGGACTTTTTACCCCCTCCATAAATCTTCGTCCGCGAAGCCAAGCCAAAGAAGAAATGTGGAAATGATTTTTCTGGGTTTGTTAAATATATCAAAACATAATCTGCAAACAAATTAATCTTATACTCTTCATCCATAACTCTCATCCTTATTATCTGTTCATTCTGCTTTTTAATTGAGCTAATGGATCAATAGCCAGTGCAAACAGGGCTGGCGACAATGGACGATCTTGTCGAGTTGAACGTGTCAATTTAAATGGTGATGAGACTTGACCATTTGTCACCACCCTAGCAGTGAGGTTCATATATAAAGCTTTAACCCAACCAATAAAAAAGGGCCAAATTTAAACTTCTCCAGAATTTTAAATAAAAAAATACCATTCGACCCTATCAAAAGCTTTTTCTGCCTCAAACGCAAGTTTGGGCTACTGTTGATATGTGTTGACCAAATTTATCAATCGAAGAATATTATCTGAAGCATTTCTATTTTTAATAAAACCTGTTTGATCAACATGTATCAATTTAGGTAAGTACTTATCAAGTCGATTTGCTAGCATTTTAGTTATTATTTATTCAATAAAGAAATAGGTCTATATGAAGATACTTTCAATGGACTCTATCGTTTTTTGGGATTACAGCAATTAAAGCACTAGAACAAGATTCTGGTAATTCACAATGTTCAGTCACTTGTTCTAATACCTCCCCAAACACCGAAGATAAATCTTCATATAATGTTTCATAAAATTCCACTGAAAACCTATAATCACCTGGTGACTTTCCATTGGGCATTTCCATCATAGCTGTCTTCATCTCTAATTCTGTAAATGGAGCTTCCAAATCCATAACATCCTCTTTTTCTAATGCTGATAACATTAATTTAGGTAAAAAGAATTCAATAGAACCATTATTCTGTTTCCCCTCAGAAGAATATAATTTTTTAATAAATGAATAGAACTGGTCATTAATTTATTGAGGTTTATAGGTAACTGTTGAATTCTTTTTTACAGCATTAATAACTCATGAAACCTGTTCCTTCTTTAACTGCCATTCAAGTACTTTATGTGCCCTCTCACCCAACTCATAATATCGCTGCTTAGATCAATTAATTAAACATTCAAATTGATAAGTCTGCAACGTATTATAACGCAGTTTCATTTTAGTAAAAGTCACTTTGTTTTATATTCTGTCACTTCCTTCTGAAATTCCTTCTCCAATTCATCAATTTGCTTTTCTAATTCAAAGCTTTCAACCATATGCCATTTCTTAACTTTAGTGGTGTAACTAATTATCTGCCTGCTTAAATAAGCTTTTAATGCATCCCAAAACACAAAAGGACTTTTTACTGAATTAGCATTTTCAGATGAGAAAAAAGCAATCTGTTCTTAAACAAAAGTAACAAACTCTGTTTTTTTCAACATTGTATTAAATCTCCATCTATAACATAAATGTACTACTTCTGAACTTTCATAGGATAATATCTTTGGCTTGGCTTCGCGGACGAAGATTTATGCAGGGGGTAAAAAGTCCACGTCAGCTGCAGGCTCGTTTGTGGCTGACCAGTCCGATGCGGGACAGGCAGACACGATTGCAGCGGTTGCAAGGGAAAATTGGTTGGTTGGGGTTGGGTGTTGGGTTTTTCCTCCTTTGCCTTTTGTCAGTGAGGTGGGCTCTGCGGTCTTCTTCAAAGGAGGCTGCTGCCCGCCAAACTGTGAGGCGCCAAGATGCACGGTTTGAGGCGTTATCAGCCCACTGGCGGTGGTCAATGTGGCAGGCACCAAGAGATTTCTTTAGGCAGTCCTTGTACCTTTTCTTTGGTGCACCTCTGTCACGGTGGCCAGTGGAGAGCTCGCCATATAATACGATCTTGGGAAGGCGATGGTCCTCCATTCTGGAGACGTGACCCATCCAGCGCAGCTGGATCTTCAGCAGCGTGGACTCGATGCTGTCGACCTCTGCCATCTCGAGTACCTCGACGTTAGGGGTGTGAGCGCTCCAATGGATGTTGAGGATGGAGCGGAGACAACGCTGGTGGAAGCGTTCTAGGAGCCGTAGGTGGTGCCGGTAGAGGACCCATGATTCGGAGCCGAACAGGAGTGTGGGTATGACAACGGCTCTGTATACGCTTATCTTTGTGAGGTTTTTCAGTTGGTTGTTTTTCCAGACTCTTTTGTGTAGTCTTCCAAAGGCGCTATTTGCCTTGGCGAGTCTGTTGTCTATCTCATTGTCGATCCTTGCATCTGATGAAATGGTGCAGCCGAGATAGGTAAACTGGTTGACCGTTTTGAGTTTTGTGTGCCCGATGGAGATGTGGGGGGGGCTGGTAGTCATGGTGGGGAGCTGGCTGATGGAGGACCTCAGTTTTCTTCAGGCTGACTTCCAGGCCAAACATTTTGGCAGTTTCCGCAAAGCAGGACGTCAAGCGCTGAAGAGCTGGCTCTGAATGGGCAACTAAAGCGGCATCATCTGCAAAGAGTAGTTCACGGACAAGTTTCTCTTGTGTCTTGGTGTGAGCTTGCAGGCGCCTCAGATTGAAGAGACTGCCATCCGTGCGGTACCGGATGTAAACAGCGTCTTCATTGTTGGGGTCTTTCATGGCTTGGTTCATAGGATAATATAATAAAGAGTGATCTGATATAACTCTACTTTTCTATTCTGCCTGTAATACCCTTCCTTTTAAATGTGCTGATACTAAAAAAAACCTATTCTAGAGAATGAATCATGTTGAGAAGAATAAAAAGACAAATCTTTTTCTGTAGGATTAACCCTTCTCCAAATATCTACTAAATTTACATCCTTCATCAAGGCCCCAATTTGTATCACCAACTTTTATTTCTTTATACATTTTAGGGGATCTCTCCAACAAAGGATCCAAAACATAATTAAAATCTCCCCATCTAAAATATTTTCTTTAACGACTTAATAACAAAAAAAAATCTGAAATAAAACACTCATCATCCACATTAGGTGCATAAATATTAAGCAAAATCCAAAATTCATTAAAAAAATTACAATTCACCTTTAAAACCCTTCCAGCATTCCCTTCCATAGTAAGCAATCCAAACGACAAATGATTATGATTTAGAATTGTTACACCCTTTGCCTTAGAATTAAACAAAGAAAAGATCACATGTCCAACCCAATTTCTCTTCAATTTCAAATGTTACTTTTCATTCAAATGTGTTTCTTGTAAAAAAGCAATATCAATTTTCATTTTCCTAATATAAACTAAAACTCACTTTCAGTTAATCAGATTATTCAATCCCTGAACATTAAAAGTTGCAAATTTCAAACCAGACATCTTAACAAACTAACAATATAGGCACTTAATAGAAATGATCACTCCTCTTCTAATAAATGAAAACCACTCTCCCTCCCTAAATATTTAAAAAAAATTGTAATTATTCCCCCTCAAAAAGAAACACTGCCCAAAGGTAGTAATGCCCTAAAGAGTGGGCATGGTAAACCCCACTAGTGGCAGATGACTATCAAAGATTTCAGTGCCATCCATCTTCCACAGCCAGAAATACATCATTCATATTAATACAATTCATTACTATAAAGATATTCAATCCAATGACTCCATCCCAATTATTGTTTCGGATCTTCAATGTCAATAAGACTTTGAGTTAAAACTTCTTTCTTTCCATTTTTCGCATTATTTCCATTCTGCCCATTTCCATTTCCATTGGCCCTCCTTTTAGACAATGATGATGAAGCTCTTCCATGACAATGTACGTCCGGTAATGAATTAACAAATACTAACCCATCATGATCATTCTCAAAAAATTGAGATTGAAAATTGCCATAAAAGACCTTAAACACAGCAGGATATCAAAAAGTAAATTTATATCTCTTCCGCCTCAACACTTCTTTAGCCAAATTAAACTCCCATTGATGCCTAATAATTTCTTGACTCAAATCTGCATAGAAAAATACTGTATAGTTCTGAGTCATCATTGGAGATTGACTTTGTCTTGCCTTCTGTACCACCAACCATCAAATCATTTCTCTGTCTTGGAAGTTCAAATGCTGAAGTAAGACCGCTCATGGTGGTTGTCCCTGTAATGGTTTCTTTCGTAATGCTTTATGTGCCCTCTCCAATACTAGACCTCCCGATAAAAACTCTTTACCCAGCACCTCAGGGGTCCAGTTATTAAAATTTTTTATTGGATTGGACCCTTCAATATCTTCTGGAAGACCCACAATTTTCACATTATTTATCCACTTTGATTTTCCAATGAATCAATTTTTTTTCAGTAATTCTTTCTTCTGAATTCCCAAATCCACAAATGAATCTTCCACTTTCTCTATTTTTTCCTTATAATGTACGACTTGATCTTTACATTCAGGAAAAGCTGTTTCAATTTTTAAAATTTTCTTGTACTGTATCCACTGATTTAATACATTTATTGATGTCCTTCTTAAGTGTAGACATATCTTCAGACATATCAGATATTTTAGTTGTCACTTAAAACCCTTGAGTCATTTGTTTAGATATATTGTCCAGATGGTAAGCAAAATCTTCCAAAACTGCACAAACAGACTCCATTCCAGATTCCAGTTCCACATCTTGAGGCCTACCTTCTCTAAACTCCACCTCCAGTTGTTCCTGTGAGCTACTGTTAAAGTTAAGTCCTCTTCTTCTTCCATCATTCTCAGGCCTTTCCCTGTGCAGCTACGGGTCTTTACACCCGACAGTAGCACCACGACCATGTTGGGATGCCATCGCTCGGGCCCCCCCCCCCCCACAGGCCACACGTGTTCCATTAGATCACGGACCCTGGAGGCACTGCACATGCCCGGCAAGTCCAGGAACCACACAGAGGTAGTTTCCAACACCATTCTGCACGTCCCCGGATCACCTGATAGCAGCGCAGACTCGAGGGCCCTCCTCTAAGTCAGGTCGCCCACGTGTCCGACATCGCAAACATGCAGATCAACACTGGTCGAGCTCGTCAACAAGCCGGTGCCGTCTTGCGGAGACAAGGTCGGCACCAGTGTAATACTTAGCCTGGCAGAAGTTCTCTGTGCCTTGGAGGTTCCAAATGACAATTCCATGGTTTCAGCTGGACAGGAAGGCCTCAATTCTTCAGCACTTTTAAAAGGTAGTTTTTTCTGTAATTGAGCCTTTGTTTTTTAAAATATTGGTTGCCATTGTGAACCAGTAATGTTCTTAAAAATAAAAACAGAGCTTTTATTCACTGAAATAAAGTTTAAAGACGGGTGCTTAAAAAACTGGCTGGGGAGGATTAGGATCGTATGTCTGCCCTCTACGCCATCTTGACAAGCGTCCCCTCTCTGTAATTTTTCACATCTGCTCTATTTACCAATCCACCCACTGCCCTTATTCCCCTAATGTTTCAACTGCCTTGAACACTTTTTATACCACTTCTGAAGGAAGAATTTCGAACCATTTTTTTTATCGCGGCTTCTTCTTCCATAATTATTTGTAATGACAATATCGAGCAGATGCAAACAAATATCAGGAATATTCTTACATCAAAGATTATCATGCCAGTCCGAATTTCTGCATCAATCTTAGTGATCGCATCAATTGCATTAACATTCGAAATGATGTTGGTCATCTGCACAATTAGCACGGTTGGTCCAATCCGCCAATGTCTGTTGGAGTTTGCAGTTTCTCGACGAAATTTGCGTGGGCTTTCCACCGGAGCTCCGGTTTCCGCCCACCCTCCAAAATGAACGGTATGAGTAGGTTAATAAAGTGTAATTAGGCTGAAAGGGTTTAAATGGCCAGAACGAGCTTCTGCCCGAAACTAGAATCACCACCTTCATGAGTAAACCGAGTTGTTGCATTAAATGGTATTCCGCAAAGGTGTCATGTGACATTCAACCTTTTTTGTTATGGGATCCCCTCATTGTTATAATAAAGCATTTGTCTCAAAGCCCACAAATTATCTCTACAATAACTGTCAATTGCATTGCTTTCTCGCGTTTGATTCCGCTGATTTCATCAAATGGAATATGACACAAGCGGATGGTTGTTAGGTTAGTTAGGTTAGTTAGGAAGGTGCAGTCTTTAGGTATAAATTTTAAGATAGTCAAATGGATTGAACATTGGCTGAAAGGGAGAGGCCAGAGAGTGGTAGTGGATAATTGTCTGTCAGGTTGGAGGTCGGTGACCAGTGGTGTGCCTCAAGGATCTGTATTGGGCCCATTGTTGTTCGTTATATACATTAATGATCTAGATAATGGGGTGGTGAATTGGATTAGTAAATATGCAGACGATACTAAGATAGGTGGAATAGTGGATAATGAAGAAGGTTTTCAAGGATTGCAGAGGGATTTGGGCTGCTTAGAAAAGTGGGCTGAAAAATGGCAGATGGAATTTAATGCTGATAAGTGTGAGGTGCTTCATTTTGGTAAGAAGAATCAGAATAGGACATACGTGGTAAATGGGAGAGCATTGAGGAATACAGAAGAGCAGAAAGATTTAGGAGTGACGGTACATCATTCCCTGAAGGTAGAAACTCACGTGAATAGGGTGGTGAAGAAGGCTTTTAGTATGCTGGCCTTTATCAATCATTGCATGGAATATAGGAGTTGGGAGGTGATGTTGAGATTGTATAAGACGTTGGTGCGGCCTAATTTGGAGTTCTGTGTGCAGTTCTGGTCGCCTAATTATAGGAAGGGTATAAACAGAGTGGAGAGAGTGCAGAGAAGGTTTACCAGAATGTTACCTGGGTTTAAGCATGTAGAGTATAGGGAGAGATTGGACAGATTAGGTCTTTATTCTTTGGAGCGTAGAAGGTTGAGAGGGGATTTGATAGAAATATTTAAGATTATGAAAGGGATAGACAGAATGGATGTGGATAGACTATTTCCGTTAAGATGAGGAAAGATTAAAATAAGAGGACATGAGTTAAGAATTAAGGGGCAGAGGTTTAGAGGTAACATGAGGGGGAATTTCTTTACTCAGAGAGTGGTAGCCGTGTGGAATGATCTTCCGGGAGAAATAGTGGCGGCGGAGTCAATTGTATTATTTAAGAAAAGGTTGGACAGGTATATAGATGAGAAGAAGATGGAGGGTTATGGGCATTGTGCAGGGAGGTGGGACTAGAAAGGGGTGTTTAGTTCGGTGCGGACTAGAAGGGCCTAATGGCCTGTTTCCGTGCTGTAATTGTTATGTTATGGTTCATTTCTAGAGCCCGAATACCTGCATGGAAACGGTTTCTGTCCTAATGTTTCGACACTTATTAGGGATGTTCCACTTTATATTATTTTACTATTTTCTGTTGTCAAAGTCTATCCCCATACATACGACGTGAAATAGCAGAGAATTTCACTACAAATGAATGATTTTAAAAATGAGGTTTGTGTTACAGGAAGCCTGTGAGCAGGGTTGAATATGAAACAAATATCTGGCGTGTACCCTCATTTGCAATGAAACGGTGCCATTATTTGTTTGGTCAGACTGTTTTGTAGGCATTGAAGTATGAAATGAGCGCGCAATCTAAGTGCGCTGCTCAGTTTCAAAATTTACGGAGATCTTTCCTAAGCTACTTTCAGGACTTCTATTTTTATGAAAAACCTGTATTTCAGCACTTTACTATATTACTCCAGGTACAATGTATACTTTAATTACAGAACTTCAACTTGGTAACAGGCTCATGTGATAAGCGTGAAAATTATAATATTTAGGATATAATTGTAAGATTCTTTACTTTATAGATGTAGTGTATAATTTAGACAAATTTTCTGGGTTACAGGTCTGTTGTATATTTTACCAATTTTCCGCATGCATCTGTTTACTTATGTAAAACAATAAAAATAGTTAAAAAGGAAAAAAAAAGACATTCCCTCCGATAAAGTGCACGTCAGGCGAGAGCAAAAAAATAAAGCGTTACATCTTGTAAATAAGAGCTCGTGACTGAACAACCATTTACAGGAATGTCACTCTGCCTTGCCATTGCCCATGGCTACTTCAAAAGCCATAACATAGGCTTTTCACGAACTCTCGCTCTTAAGATCTCGCACAGACCTAACTTTCCAATCTGATTTCATGTTAAAATTCTCCATCATTATTTTAACATTGTCCTTCTGACATGCCTCTTCTATTTCCGGTGGAAATTAATAATGGAAATCCGGGCTGCTGTTTAAAGGCCTGTACATTACTGCCATTTCGTGTATTTAATCCTTTACGATTCCTTCATTCATTAAAGACTGGGAGATCATTTCCTTGAGACTTTGCACTGTCTCATGCTATTCATCAATTCCTTCATTGAACCCATTAGGAATCAACCTCTTCTGATATTATGTCCATTCTTTCCAATTATTTAGTATTGTTGTTTACCAGCAGTGACATGGGACCCTTTCCATCTATCTTCCTTTCCTTGCGATGCTCCATGGATACTTGGACGTTCACCTCCCAATAGCATCCTCCCTCTCACCACCAACCGGTAATGGCCACAACATCGTACCCTCCAGTCTGCATCTATACATCAAGATCATCCACTTGTTTCGAATGCTTTGCGCTTTTCAGTACAATGCTTACAGACCAGTGTTTGAATGTCTTCAGTATGTGTCATCCCTCTGGACATTATTTTGTCTCGTCGATTGCATGTCATCTTTGCTGCACACTTTCTTCGCTCTTCTGCTGTTTCCCCCATAATCAGCAGAAGCACGCTTGCTCCCACCCCGTGCCCATTTAGTTTAAACTCGGCATAACTGTCATATTAAACCTGCCCGCCGGGATATTGGAACCCTTTTGGTTCAAGTGTCATCCATTCTTTTCGAATAGGTCATACATTCCCCAAAAGAGATCCCAATGATCCAATAGTTTGTAGCCCAGTTGCTTGCACTAGTTTCTAACTTAAAACATAGGGTTTGACACGATACACGGATAGACAAGGCCGGAAAGAACTTCTTCCCAAAAACGAAATCACCATCTCCATGATCCAGCTGTCTTATTGTATGGTTTCCTGCAATGATGTCTTGTGTCATACCACGATACCGTCATTGTCATAATAAACAACTGTGAATACTGCCCCAATATCCAAAATAATCTCTACGATAACTGTAATTGTATTGATCTCTAGACTCTGGATCGATCGATTTCATCGATCAAATAGAATATTACATGAGCGATCCTTCAGATGCTGCACTTCTGGAGCCGGAACCTCCTCATGGAAACAATTCCCGTTTTTATGGTTTGACGCATTTTGGGGCTTTCGACTTTATCTAATCAGTTTGTGATCAAAATCTCTCCGGATATGTCTGTCGTGAAATAACAGTGAATATAACTATTTTAATGGGATTATGTTAAAATAAGCCAGTTATCATGTTTGAATTTGAAACATCTCACTCGAGTGCAGCCAACTGTGGAATGGAACGAAGTAATGACCATTATTTGTTTGATCAGACTGCTTTGTCGGCACTGATGTATGAAATGAGCTCGAAGTGTTTGTGCCCAGTATTAATATCCAGAACAAGGCTCAAGATATTTCATCCGTCGAACTGCGAATCACCCGAGAGGGAATTTCGCACTTTCTTGCTATTTTCAGTATTTATTTCCTCTTAGATATAGGCCCTGTCGACTATAAACGTGATGAGAGCAAAATCATGATTCCAAAGACTGTCGGTTGAGGGCGGGCAGTGCTGCGAATGATCCGCTCATGCTCACTGTTGTCCACGGAGATCACAACACCATTGGTGAATTATGTCTCTGTTACACCCACATCATATAGTTGTCTTTGAATCAAACCATTCAAATAAACTATGTTTAATGCCAAGTTTCATAAAAACAATGTATAAGTGCGAGTGGGCGATTCTGATGGATCAATATGATCCACGTATGTGATATTTAATTCTCCTCATTCAGTGTCAAACTGCAAGTTCCATTTGCACACGAATGGCAATGGGCACCATAAATCTGTCTTGCTGCCGGCTCTCTAAAAAAAGCCCTTTTGCGGAACTGGTAATGGTTGAAATCCCCTTCTTGGTAAGAATTTGGATTATCCTCGCTCCTTAATTATGTCAAATATCTATTGATCATCATCGCCATAATGTGAAGAAGGTCCTGGTGTCGCCTATTCATCCCCTTAATGCTCTGCCAATATGCACAACGTTCATTGCTGATTATATAACTTCATTACCCAATTTCTGCTTCCTTTCCCGAACCCTCTATGACTTTGGCCCTGGTCACAACATTCAACTTCATTTTCAGTCTATTTATGAATGGTCTCTCATAGATCCCAATTTTCTGGTTGCTCTTCAGACGTACGTGATAATCGTCACGATGAGCTGTTCACACCACCAGTGTCGACATGAGAGGACGGTCCGGTTCCATAATTCACAGCTTCCCTTGGAGGACGGTAAGCACAATGCTTCCATTACATGTGTCCATTCCCTATGGGCTAGCGCTTAGTGAATGATTGCATATATGCCAGTTCTGGAAGAAGCACAAAGGAAAGAACATGTAAAAGGAAGTAGCAAGGATGACAAGGTTCACGGAGAAATTAAATCAATTCTTGTTTTCAGGAAAGGAAGGCTACGTAAGACAGGCGCAGAAAGTTGTCATCAAATGAATTATTTGAAGATTATAGTGGATGAGAAGTGGGCATAAGGGAGCCTGGGTCGGCACAATTAATAAATTATTCCAAAAGCTTTTGCTAAATATGTTTCAGACAAATGGCTAGCCAGGTCCTCTTCGGGACGAAAGTGGAAGTCAGTGAACTGAGTAGGTGTGGTGTCCTGAATGACAACTTCGCGCCTGTATACACCATGGGGCGCGATCTGCAATGTGTATATCAGGAGAGTGTGTATCAGAGTTAATGATTTAAAATCAACTGGAAACTTCCACGGAGCCACATGAAATCCGTAACATGGTGTGACTTGCGCGACTTTGGTTGGCTGTTGCTTCTGTCAGTGGGATGCAGGAGGCTGAGGGGTGACTTTGAACTGGATCATAAATTTATGGATCTATTGGATATTTCAGATAATCACACTTAATTTGCAAAGTTTATGGGGTCTAATCGTGACATGTTTCAGTGAAGCCTGAGCGGGAAGGTATTCCACTCAGAGGGTTTATAACTTGTGGAACAAAGTGCACGGGGAAGTGGAAGAGACAGGAAAATGAAAGAGATGAAGATGGGTGCCCGGAATGCAAACGAATTCAAGCAAAATGGGAAAACGATGAGCATTAATCGATAGGACGGTCGGAGTACATGAATTCGACCGATCAAACTATTTCCATGGTGTTCACATTTAACGATAATGAATTGCAATATAACATTATCAAGGTGAAAAAGCAAGTTTACATTTATTTCAATATCATGCCTTATTTGTACCATTTAATTGCTCTGATATGTTCAGACGGACCTTGGTTTTGCAATTAAATATAAAGTGAATTGCAGGTGAATGTTGTCAACAAGGAGGCATGTCAAGCTTAAATGTCTTGTTTTTGGATTATATTTCAGGTAAACCCAGCATTAATATCCGGATATATACTTCTTAGGACTTTATAAGGGCTAGAACATGATTTCTAACTTTGCGTACAGATGAACATACAATTCCTCAAATCTACAAATCAACTTATTTTAAACAAATCCAATGATGTTCCATTCTGCATATTAATGGCTTCAAAAAACTGTCTGACCATAGTCATGCCTATTCTGCCTTATGATTTGAGCTATCATCACTCGTAATCTTATGGAAAATACAGTTACTGAAATCTCTTCATAGTGTTCCCCATAACTTGAATGTTACAATCTTTACACCCGTGAACTGGACGAATGATGAAAATCGAATTGTATGGATTCACAATTTAATAGAATTTTTATCCTTTGCATATAATTTATATCCATATGTATATGATTGGGCAACAGATGGGATCAAATTATTCGTTTGTTGATTATGTAAGGCTTTTATTTACAGCCATACATTAAGTTTGCATAATGTTCAGTAACTGTTGAATACTGATATGATAAATGTAATAATAGAGGCAACATAATTTATGTTTCATATGGAAATTTATATATTGATATGCTCATAGTTTTGCGAAAATATATTCAAATCCAAGATATACCAAACGGAGCAACCTAATGCATTACTCGTTCTCTCACTGGGTGAGCAAAAGATACAGACTGGAATACGGATATCGTTCTGAATTTTGAAATGTCAGAAGAAAATACCTTTGCACCTCAGGGTAATGAATAGATAGACAAGTTTTTAAAATGATGAGTGTCTGTTACGGAAACATTCAAATAAAAATAAACAAATCAACTTATTGCTAAAAAAGTTTCCACTTATGATCCACTCAGCACATTAATGTCTTCAATAAGCTGTCTGACCTCAGTTTTATGTCTGTCCTGGCCTATGATTTGTGTTCACCAAAGTAAACGCCACTGCAACGTGCAAGAGGAATTGGCATTTAGAAAAGAAATGATGGAAGATCTCCAATTTCAAGGACTCCATGTTGAAATAATGTTAAAAATCAGTTAAACTTGTGGACTCAGTCTCAATGCGATATAGTAAGATGCTGAAGAACAGAAAATAACGATGGATAGTCAGCAGAACCAAAATGGTGTAGAGGTTATCGTCTCGCCTATTTCACACTCAGATAAATAAGTTTCAGTCCAATTAATTCTGTTCCTTTATAACATAAAGTCTCCTTAGTTCTGGAAAAAAAATACATGCATATACGTAACTCCTAAATCCTTTTTCCAAATGCTCACAAAATATTATTCTATCAAAGACTCCATGGACATTTCGGAAAGGAAATTCAGCGCCACGTACTCAATGATCAATAGGTGCGATAAATAAATCCCGATTTTACCACACTATCATATTTAGAAAGAATGACTTAGTTGGAAATCTATTTCCCAAAGATTCTCTGAAATTGTCTGCAGTTGAATGATGTAAGAAGAGTCCGTTCACCACGTCTCCACTTGCTGCTTACCCTCCGTCAAATATCCACGCCTATCTTCATTTTTTTCATTTATTGGTGTTAATTTCAAATATTATTGTTTTACCAAAGGACCCATAAAAAGTTTAAATGTATAAAAGATTTGGCTATACGTTTCCATAATACTCTATTTTGCAATGGCAAAAGCCAGTAGATACCACAATTCGGTTTCTAACTATATATTTGAAACTAGTTCTTCAACCCTGAAAGGAAAACATGAATTATTAATGTGGATTAGCAACAGAATTAAATACTCGTGGTGAACCAGGAAATGAATAAAACTACATTTGCAAAGTACAATGTATACGGCATTTGTTTTCACACTTTCCAATTGTCAACAACATATGAATTGAGAGCTTTCTGCATTTTGCAATAAACGGTCCCATTTCAATTTATTGGTGCCTGCAGATCTCTCAATGAGATGAATTTATTCCGATGACATCTCATTGGAAATATCGCTGACTCAAATTCAATGCAGTGAAAGAAGACTTAGGAGACAAATAGAATTAGGCCATCCATCCCAATGAAAATGCACAGACCAGCAACACCCAATTATGGAATTCATTGTTATTTTTTCCATCATTCTCATCGGCACATATTTTGAAACTCAATCACACACAACAGGCAATTGACAGTGGTCAGTTAACCCAGCAAAAGGTTGGTCTTTGGCATATGGGGAGAAAGTTGGTCACCCAGAGCAAAAACATGGAAAGCGTGCAAAATCCACTGGGTGAGGGCAAGACTGAAGCCTGGACTCTCGGAGATGATTGTTGACAAAATTTTTAACACAGGCCTTTGTTCAGTTAAGGAATGAAAGTGATATTTGCCTCATATTTAAGTACATAATATCTGTGAAAGGGTGTCCCGGGTGGATGCATATACTCCCTCGCAATATCCCCTTCACCGTTTTGGTAGCCACAGGAAATATTTTACCTCTTTGGGCTTCTCAAGGGAAATCGATGCTAATTAGCATGAAGTCCCAGCAGCTGGTCTCACCCGCCGGGAATCCACGTACTGCTCTGTTGTTGGTAAGTTAAAAGGAGGTGTGAATTATTAGAACAAAAGGCAAGAGGGCGCTATGAATGAAGTCTCTGTGAACGAGTTCTCTTTGTGGAAGGCAAATAAATAGTCAGCCATCACGTTGAGTTTGAAAGGATCAGAAAATAAGCAAAAAATATTAATTACCATAAATGCTAATGAGGGGAGTCTGTCACGATAGTTTCCTCAGTCTACAAAATGCAACAGGAACATTTCAGGAAGAGTGCTTTTCTGTTAGGTATATGTGTGATTCAATTCAGTCCAAAGCGAGATAGGGACTTCTGATTTTATTCAGATCCTGCCATATTCGTTAATGTGTTGTTATTAATCTTCCTTGCCGCAGTAGATTTAAATACCCGAAAGCTATGTTCAGCTCTAGACTCTGGAAGCACATTGGGTGTAATGGTACACATTTTTCTTCTTCTTTGGCTTGGCTTCGCAGACGAAGATTTATGGAGGGATAATGTCCACGTTAGCTGTAGCCTCGTTTGCGGCTGACAAGTCAGATGCGGGACAGGCAGACACGGTTGCAGCGGTTGCAAAGGAAAATTGGTTGGTTGGGGTTTGGCGTTGGGTTTTTCCTCCTTTGTCTTTTGTCAGTGAGGTGGGCTCTGCAGTCTTCTTCAAAGGAGGTTGCTGCCCGCCGAACTTTGAGGTGCCAAGATGCATGATTTGAGGCGATATCAGCCCACTGGCGGTGGTCAATGCGGCAGGCACCAAGAGATTTCTTTAGGCAGTCCTTGTACCTCTTCTTCGGTGCACCTCTGTCACGGTGGCCAGTGGAGAGCTCGCCATATAACACGATCTTGGGAAGGCGATGGACCTCCATTCTGGAGACGTGACCTACCCAGTGCAGTTGGATCTTCAGCAGCGTGGATTCGATGCTGTTGGCCTCTGCCATCTGGAGTACTTTGATGTTAGGGATGAAGTCGCTCCAATGAATGTTGAGGATGGAGCGGAGACAATGCTGGTGGAAGCGTTCTAGGAGCCGTAGTTGATGTCAGTAGAGGACCCATGATTCGGAGCCGAACAGGAGTGTGGGTATGACAACGTCTCTGTATACGCTAATCTTTGTGAGGTTTTTCAGTTGGTTGTTTTTCCAGACTCTTTTGTGTAGTCTTCCAAAGGCACTATTTGCCTTGGCGAGTCTGTTGTCTATCTCATTGTCGATCCTTGCATCCGATGAAATGGTGGAGCTGAGATAGGTAAACTGGTTGACAGTTTTGAGTTTTGTGTGCCCGATGGAGATGTGGGGGCGGGGGGGGGGGTGGCTGGTAGTCATGGTGGGGAGCTGGCTGATGGAGGACCTCAGTTTTCTTCAGGCTGACTTCCAGGCCAAACATTTTGGCAGTTTCCGCAAACAGGACATCAAGCGCTGAAGAGCTGGCTCTGAATGGGCAACTAAAGCAGCATCATCTGCAAAGAGTAGTTCACAGACAAGTTGCACTTGTGTCTTGGTGTGAGCTTGCAGGTGCCTCAGATTCAAGAGACTGCCATCCGTGCAGTACCGGATGTAAACAGCGTCTTCATTGTTGAGGTCTTTCATGGCTTGTTTCAGCATCATGCTGAAGAAGATTGAAAAGTGGGTTGGTGCGAGAAAGCAGCCTTGCTTCACGCTATTGTTAACGGAGAAGGGTTCAGAGAGGTCATTGCTGTCTCTGACCCGACCTTGTTGGTTTTTGTGCAGTTGGATAACCATGTTGAGGAATGTTGGGGGTATCCGAGGTGCTCTCGTATTTGCCAAAGCCCTTTCCTGCTCACGGTGTCAAAGGCTTTGGTGAGGTCAACAAAGGTGATGTAGAGTCCTTTGTTTTGTTCTCTGCACTTTTCTTGGAGCTGTCTGAGGGCAAAGACCATGTTAGTAGTTCCTCTGTTTGCGCAAAAGCTGCACTGTGATTCTGTGAGAACATTTTCAGTGACACTAGGTATTATTCTATTCAGGAGAATCCTAGCGAAGATTTTACCTGCAATGAAGAGCAGCGTGATTCCCCTGTAGTTTGAACAGTCTGATTTCTCGCCATTGTTTTGGTACAGGGTGATAATGATGGCATCACGAAGGTCCTGAGGGAGCTTTCCTTGGTCCCAGCCGAGCTTGAATAACTCATGCAGTTTGGCATGCAGAGTTTTGCCGCCAGCCTTCCAGACCTCTGGGGGGGATTCCATCCATACCTGCTGCTTTGCCACTTTTCAGTTGTTCAATTGCCTTATATGTCTCTTCCTTGGTGAGGACCTCATCCAGCTCTAGCCTTAGGGGCTGTTGAGGGAGCTGGAGCAGGGCGGATTCTTGGACTGAGTGGTTGGCACTGAAAAGAAATTGGAAGTGTTCTGACCATCGGTTGAGGATGGAGATCTTGTTGCTGAGGAGTACTTTGCCATCTGAGCTGCACAGCGGGCTTTGGACTTGGGGTGAGGGGCCGTACACAGCCTTAAGCACCTCATAAAAACCCCTGAAGTCGCCAATGTCCGCATTGAGCTGAGTTCATTTGGTGAGGCTAGTCCACCACTCATTTTGGATCTCCCGGAGTTTTCACTGAAGATGGCTGCATGCGCGATGGAAGGCTCGATTCTTCTCTGGCCAGGACGGCTTTGCAAGGTGAGCCTGGTGGGCAGCTCGCTTCTTTGCCAGCAGCTCCTGGAGTTCCTGGTTGTTTTCGTCGAACCAGTCCTTGTTTTTCCTGCAGGAGAAGCCCAGTACCTCTTCAGTGGATTGCAGTATGGTAGTCTTTAGCTAATCCCAGAGGGTTTCAGGGGACGAGTCCGTGAGGCGGATTGCATCCTCGAGCTTTGCTTTGAGGTTTTCCTGGAAGTTTCCTCTCACTTCTTCTGACTGCAAGTTTCCAACATTGAACCTCTTTCTGGGGGCTTTACTGTTCCTGGACTTTAGCTTGAAGTGAAGGTTGAGCTTGCAGCGAACCAGCCGGTGGTCAGTGTTGCATTCGCGCTAGGCATGACCCTGGTGTGGAGCACATCTCGTTTGTCTCTTTCTCACACCAGGACATAGTGCAGGAAGTGCCAGTGTTTGGATCGGGGATGCATCCAGGTAGTCTTCAGGCTGTCCCTCTGCTGAAAAAGGGTGTTTGTAATGACAAGCTGCTGTTCTGTGCAGAGATCCAACAGGAGGCACCCATTGTCGTTGCACTTGCTGACACAATGCTTGCCCAGGATTCCTGGCCAGGTTTCTGAGTCTTTGCCAATGCAAGCGTCGAAGTCACCAAGGATGACAACCTTGTCGGCTGTTGGGGTGTATTGAATGAGCTTGTGCAGATCAGTGTAGAACTTGTCCTTTTCTGCTGGTTCCTCCTGGTGGGTTGGAGCATAGACACCGATGAGGGTGATGCGACGCTGTTTTGAAGAGGGAGTCGCATGGACATGATCCGGTCTGAGTGGCCTGTCGGGAGGTTTTTCGAGTTTGGAGGCAATTGAGTTCTTGACCATGAAGCCTACACCAGATAGGTGTCATTTGTCATTCATCCATAGGCTTGCCAGACCAGTAGAGTGTGTAGCCCGCACAGTGTTCTTGGAGACTGCCTACATCTGCAAGGCAGACTTCGCTGAGAGCGGCTATGTCGATGTAGAGTCTGAGGAGTTCATGTGCGATGAGGGCAGAACGACGATCAGGTCGGTGGCTGTCAGCCTTGTCAAGCATGGTTCTGATGTTCCAGCATGCTAGCTTGAGCTTGTGAGCATCTTTTGAGGGGAGGACATGGAGGGGGAGGACGTGGACATTTCCTCGGGCCTGCGCAAAGGAGCTTTTAGGTGGAGTGCAGTGTGCGCAGTACTGGCCCCACCCTTTACACCCATGGTTCGTGTGCCCTGGACAAGCAAGCTGGGACGTGGCAGCGAGGTCCTTGGGTCGTAGGTTTTATATGGAGTGGCCTTCTCCTATGCAGGTTTCTTACCCGGGCTGGAGGGGCCTGCCTCCCCTCCTACGTCGGACCATACTGCCCTGACCGAGGCCGGGGCCTCCGCCTGCTTCCCTCTGCCGAGGCCGGGCCCACCGCCTCCCCCTCGCTTCTGCCCGGACCGGGGCCTCCGCCTGCTTCGCTCTGCCGAGGCCGGGGCCACCGCCTCCCCCTCGCTTCTGCCCGGAGCGGGGCCGCCGCTGCCTCGGTCTATTGAATAAGAACAAGGCACTCGAATTTGCAGGGTGCTTTTAGCTTTCATTGCTCGCCACTTAAACCAGAACATAGTAAAATTGCTGAAGCCATGATCTCCCAATTCCGGCCAAATATCTCTCGGGATGAGGAGGTAATCGCCGGTAACCACAGCAGGATAGACGCTCTTCAACGCTCCCGAGTAACGTTTGAACATCATCCTTAATTCATGGCGGGTGACTTTCGAGGAGCACAATCTGGGTGGGGCTGTCTGAACAGGGAGTAAACAGACTTTTGAGATCCGAGCATATATTGCATTCAAGTCAAATAACAACTTACAGATTTAGTAGGGTGTAATGTTCTCACGTGCCGAGTTCAGATCAATCAATTCAGTGAATGTTCTTTTTTGGATTATTCAATTAACTGAGCCTTCATACGCAGGTGTAATGCCTTTTTAAATCATTAAAACCGAGTAGAAATTATTGACTAATGAGGGGACGCACGATTGAATTCACCGATAGGATATTCGTGGCAAGAGTGGCGTGTGTGAATTGTGTGAAGTGCACTTAACGGCAAATTTACAAGTGTTGGACACATACTGGGTGATATCCGTGCAGAACGTGGAGCTGGGATCTATGCAATCATTCGCCTCACCGCATAGCACTGCAGGGCGGATCGCTTGTCTCATCAACCACTGTTCTGTGCTGATTAGTGGTGACGCAAATTTGATGTTTATGCCTCAGTTTCTTCTTTTCAAACAAATTCCAGACACTGTCCTATGTGAATATAATCCAATCTCGTCGTTCCATTGATCATTGGGTATTCGTTGTCTGATTGTGGACCAATCCTCTGGCTGGTGTCACGGATATTTCAAAAGTTACGTGAAATCTTACAGTCCCAAATATTGGAATTTCAGTAGCTTTCAGGAACAAGTTAATTCGGAAATGTTTATCCTCGTGAAACAAGTTATCATGCGTTCTGGACAATGTGCTTTGTACATTCCAAGGGATGTTTATCGACAATGATGCGTGTTTGGTAAACGACCTCAGAATTGGTATCAGCTCATAGATCTGGCGAAATGCGAACTAATGATATTTGGAAGGTGTATTGAAAGGAATTCTGCGAATCCCAGGATGGAGTGCAGTGGAGAGACGTGCTGAAGATCTCAGGCAGATATATCTGACAAAGGACCCATGTCCTAAACGTCGGAAACCTATTACTTCCTTTCCATCCGAGGTGACCTGCTGAGTTTTCCCAGAATTGTATTTGTTGGAAACCTGGCGAAGAATCAAGATACACAATCAGTACTTGAACATTAAAATCATTCTCTACAAATGTGTAAAAAGAACATCAATTTAAAATCTATCTGTACATCTATGATCTATTTTATGTCAATGTTCTGGTTAGGAGACAAGACACCCTCAATCATGGTTGCCGTATGCATCACCCTTGGGATCCTCCTCCTCGCTGAGCAAATCGCGCTGATGACAATAGTACAGAGAAGGTCGGGGAGACGAGGTGAGTTTTATTGTTCACTCTACATTCTCATAGCCAATAGTTCGTAAGTAATTCCAACTGATGTTTATGGCGCGTTCCTCAAAATGTTATCAGCGTTACCGTGAATAAATTTCTCCCTTACTTGAACTGCTGCAGTGATGCGTGGCAGAGGCTTACTCGTTTCGTTTTACGAAGCAATTTATAACATGCTGCCTGACAAGAATTTCAGTCATCTGCAGAGTTCAGGTATGTATATGCACTCTTCAGCTGAGAATTATCGCTCGCATTTCTATAGTACACCAATTGTAAGAAATAACATTGAAATCAAAGATTGTGCTTGCAGGAAACAGGAGGTCTTCAACCGTTTGAAGAGAGATTAAATATTTCACATTCAGATGTTTAACAGGAACCCGGAATTTCGCATGTTTTCCCGCGTTGTGCCCGTGCGCGACTTTCACAACTCCTTCTCACTTTATATCATCTCGAGCTCTAGCTTTTCACCCAATTAAAAACACCCTTTATTTACTTATCCACACGTGTCCTTGTTCCCCGAATTTTAAACTGCATTGAGGCTGAATTATTCCGCTTCTAATGGGAGAATATAGAACTGCGTTTTTAATTTCCTTCCTCTTCACAAAGATACCCGGAACACTTGGCAGTTCCTGCAAGTTCCCCTATACTTTGAGATGAAAATATGTCAAGGTCACAAGATGACAAGATACAGAAGCAGTCATTGGTCAATTCGCCCATTGAATCATGAACTGATCCAACCTCCCACTCAGTCCCACTGTTCGGCAGTCTCCGCTTAACCCTTTCTTTCTCGAAATAGCGACAAGCCATCATTTTGCCTCACTTTTTCAAATTTAAAAGTATATTGAATCACATTTTGATCAATGCCTCAAAAGGATCCCTTTATATTTAGCTCTCTAATCACATCTGGATCATTACCCAGCTCACAATTTCGTCCTATCGCCTGGTGGACTCAATAACATGCTCATTCAAAAAGCCATCCCGTTGACATTAAACAAACTCTCACTCTTATGTTCGTGCATGGACCTGACTTTCCAATCTGCTTTCATGCAAGAATTCTCCATGGTTATCTTAACGCTGACCTTCCGACATTCCTCATCTATTTCCGGTTGCACTTTGTGTTATATTGTCTAATCGACTGCCTGTATTTTTGCTGCACACTCTCTTCGCTCTTCTGCTGATTCCCCCATCATCAGCCCAATCACGTTGAATCCAAGCTCGTGCCAAATTTGTTTTAACTAATTTGGACATCTTTCGGTTCAAGTGTCATCCATTCTCTTTGGATAGGTCATACATTCCCCAAAAGTTACCTACATGATCCGATAAATTCTAGCCCTAATGCATGCACTAGATTGAAGCCACAATGTACGGGGTTGACAGGCAAAACGGATAGACAAGGCCGGAAAGATTTACTGACCGAAAATAAAATCATCACCTCCATGATCCCGCTGTCTTGTAAGGTTTTCTGCAATGATGTCTTGTGCCATATCCCGATACCGTCATTGTCATAATAAACAAATATGAATACTGCCTCAATATCCAAAATAATCTCTACAATAACTGTAATTGCATTGACCTTCAGCCTCTGGATCGATTGATTTAATCAATCTAATAGAATATTACATGAGCGACCCTTCGGATGCTGCACTTCTGGAGCCAGAACCTCCTCATGGAAACAATTCCCGTGTTTATGGTTTGACGCACTTTGGGGCTTTCCACTTTATCTAATATTATTTCATCAGTTTGCGATCAAAATCTATCTGGATGCGTCTGTCGCGAAATAGCAGGTAATATAACTATTTTTAATGGGAATGTGTTAAAAGAAGCCAGTGAACATGTTTGAATTTGAAACATCTCACTCGAGTGCAGCTAACTGTGGAATGGAACGAAGTAATGACCATTATTTGTTTGATCAGACTGCTTTGTCGGGATTTATATATGAAATCAGCGTGTAGTATATGTGCGTAGTATTAACTTCCAGGACGAGGATCAAGATATTTCATCCGTCAAACTGTACATCATGCGAGTGGGAATTTCGCTCTGTCTTGCCATTGTTAATCTCTAATTCCACCCAGAAACGGGCCCTGCCGATGATAAAAGTGATGACAGCAAAAACATATATTCCCAAGATTGTCGTTTCAGGGCGGGCAGTGCGGTCGCTGATCCGCTCATGCTCACTATTGTCCACAGTGATCTTAACACCTTTTACGAGTTATATCTCCGTTACGTCCACAATATATAGTTATCTTTGAAGTAAAGCATCGAAGAATAAACTGTGTTTAATGACGTTTTATAGAAACAATTTACCTTTCCGAGAATGGCGATTCTATTGTTCTCGTCTTAATCGGGCCATAGTTCAATATGATCTACGTGTCCGACTGGTATTACGTTCTCTTCATGGGCTCTCAAACTGTACGTTCCACCTGCACATGAACGGAAATGGGGACCATAAACTCTGTCTTACCATCAGCTCCCAACAAAGGGGCGTTTCGTGGAACTGAGAAGCATTAAATCCATACCGGTGATGGTTGAAATCCCCTTCTAAATAGGAATTGGGATTATCCTCGCTCTTTAATTATGTCAGATATGTATTGATAATCATCGTCATCATGTAAAGAAGGTTCGGGCGTCGCCCATTCATCCCCTTAATCCTCTGCCAATATATCCAACTATCATTGCTGATTATATACCTCAGTACCCAATTTCTGCTTCCTTTTCCTAACCGTCCATGACCTTGACCCTGATGGCAGCGTTCAACCTCATTTGTAATCTATTTAAGAATTGTCTCTCATAGATCCCAAATTTTCTTGTTGACAGCTCCTCAAACGTATGTGCTTATGGTCACAATGAAAGGTTCACACATGAGATGACGGTCCGTTTCCATAATTCACAGTTTCCCTGGGAGGACGGTAAGCAAAACTCTCCCATTGCTTGTTTTCATTCCCTATGGGTTCGGGCTAGATGAGTGGTTGCGGATATGCCAGTTCTAAAAGAAGAACAAAGCAAAGAGCATGTAAAAGTAAGAAGCAAGTATGGCAAGGTTCATGGAGAATTTAAATAAATTCTCGTTTTCAGGAAAAGAAGCGTTTATAATACAGGCGCAGACAGTTATCATCAAATGAACTATTTGAATATAATCCTGCATGATTTAACTGGCAAAGAGGTTTGGCCATTCGTCAGCACGCTAGCAATCAGATTTTCATATAATGATTTAACCCAACCAGTAAATAGAGGGCGGAAATTAAACTTCTCCAACACCCATAAAAAATTACACCCAACCGCATCAAATGCTTTTTCCACATCAAGTGCAACTACCATTTGGTTGGTTGGGATGTTGTCTCGATGCATTGATCAACATTATCAATCTAAGAATATTATCAGATAAGTATTGCAAATGATGAAGATAAGATTAATCTATTTGCTGATTATGTCTTGATTTATTTGACATATCCAGAACAAAATTAAATTACCATTAGACCCAGAAGATTATTTTTGGGCTATATGGTTTCTTTGACTGATTTGTGGTTGGATAAGTTAAAAATAGCTTTTGTTCATTTATCGTTATCAGGGGCACGGAAATGTGATGCAATTACTTGGAAAGATAATGTAGAGATTAATATAGTTCGTTGGCATAATGAATTGAGATCTTGTATTTATATGGAAAAAATAACATATAATTTACATGATAATTATTCTTTTTTCGTTAAAATGTGGTCGCTTTATTTGGAATATATGGGTCTATATATATCTTAAAATTTTGTATATATTTTTCTTTGGCTCCCCTTGTGGGGGCTGACTGAGAGAGTGGGAGGGACGGTTGTTTGTTGATTTATTTATTGTAATTTTTTCGATGTAATGTTTTCATATTATTTTCCAAAGTTTTAAATAAAGTTAAAAAAAAGATGATTGTAGTGGATGAGAATTGATCTTCTGAATGAAGATGGAAAAGCGAGAAGTGGGCATAAGAGGTTGTAGGTCAGCAGAATTAATAAATGATTACAAAAACTTCTGATAACTCTGTTTAGGGCAAATTGATAGCCAGCTCCCCTTCAGGACAAAAGTGGAAATCAGTGAGCGGAGTCGGTGTGGTGTCCTGAATGACAACTTCGCGTCAGTATACACTATCGGGTGTGATGGGCCGATGCAGTTTCAACAAATCTGTCCATTTGTGATCTGCAATGGGTGTATGACGAAAGTGTTTTCAGAGATATTGATTGACAATCCACTGGAAGCTTCCACGGGGCCAGATGAAATCTGTCACATGGTGTGAATTGTGGAACTTTGAGAGGCTGCTACTGTTGTCTATGGTGCGCAGGAGGCTGAGGCTGGCTTTAAAGTGGATCATAATTTATGGACCTATTGGATATGTTAGATAATCACACTTATTTTGAAAGGGTTATGGGGTCGAATTAAAAGGCCACCGTTTTAAAGACACAGGATGTGTTAAAGTCTGAATGGGAAGGGACTCCACTCAGAGGGTTCATAGCTTCTGGAACAAAGTGCTCGGGGAGCTGGAAGAGACAGGAACAAAGAAAACCACGAGGCTTGTTGCCCGGAATACAAACGAATTCAAGCATAATGATAAAATGATTCGCATTGATAAACATGACAGTCGGCGTACAGGCATGCGACCGATCAAACTATTTGCATGGTGTACATCTACATGGTGTTCATATTTAACGATAATGAATTGGAATAAAACTTCATCAGGGAGAAAACGCAAGTTACTGGGAATGTAAAGAAAACGGCCTTTTACATTTTGTTCAGTTTTCTAACTATGTCCTACCTTATTTTTCCCATTTATTTGCTCTGATATATTCAGATTGATTACAACATGGTTTCGCAATTAAATATAAAGTGAATTGCAAGTGAATGTTGTCAACACGGTAAGGAGGTATATTATGCAAATCTACATTTTTCCTGTATTCAAGTAAATCCAGCATTAACATCCTGATGCATTCTTCTAAATCCGATTTCAGGGCTAGAACATTACTTTCAGCTTTCCATGCAGATCAACATACAGTTTTTCAAATTTACAAATCAACTTATTGTAAAAACAACATTCCAATAATGCGCTACACAGCATATTAATGTCTTCAATAAACTGTCTAACCTCAGTGTCACATCCGTCCTGCCTGATGATGTGTGTTATCATCACTTGCAATATTATGGAAAATACAGTTGATGAATTTTCGTTCATAGTTTTCCCCTTAAATTGAATGCAACTATCTTTATCCTGCTCGGTTCACGCGTGAATTGAGTGAATGTTTAAAATCGAATTAAATGGATTCACAATTTATTTGAATTTTTACCCTTTGCATATAATTTATATCCACATATATTTTCCTGGGTACCCGAAGGAAACAAGTTAATTGTTCGTTGATTATATGATGCCTTTATTTACATCCATACATTAAGTTTGTGTAATCTTCAATAACCGTTGAACGCTGATATTGTTAATGTAATAATCAAGGAAACGTCATTTATGTTTCATATAGAATTCTATATATTTATATACTCATAGTTTGTCCAAAATGCATTCGAATCCAAGATACCATAAAGAACAAACTATTGCATTACTCGTCTTCTCACTGCGTTAGCAATAGAGACAGATTGGAAAATTCATGAGCATGGCTATCTTACAAAACTTTGAAAAGGAAGCTAAAAACAACCTTTTGCTTTCAGAGTAACTGAAAAACCTCACAAAGATAAGCGTATACAGAGCCGTTGTCATACCCACACTCCTGTTCGGCTCCGAATCATGGGTCCTCTACCGGCACCACCTACGGTTCCTAGAACACTTCCACCAGCGTTGTCTCCGCTCCATCCTCAACATCCATTGGAGCGCTTACATCCCTAACGTCGAAGTACTCGAGATGGCAGAGGTCGACAGCATCGAGTCCACGCTGCTGAAGATCCAGCTGCGCTGGATGGGTCACGTCTCCAGAATGGAGGACCATCGCCTTCCCAAGATCGTGTTATATGGCGAGCTCTCCACTGGCCACCGTGACAGAGGTGCAGCAAAGAAAAGGTACAAGGACTGTCTAAAGAAATCTCTTGGTGCCTGCCACATTGACCACCGCCAGTGGGCTGATAACACCTCAAACCGTGCATCTTGGCGCCTCACAGTTTGGCGGGCAGCAACCTCCTTTGAAGAAGACCGCAGAGCCCACCTCACTGACAAAAGGCAAAGGAGGAAAAACCCAACACCCAACCCCAACCAACCAATTTTCCCCTGCAACCGCTGCAATCGTGTCTGCCTGTCCCGCATCGGACTTGTCAGCCACAAACGAGCCTGCAGCTGACGAGGACTTTTTACCCCCTCCATAAATCTTCGTCCACGAAGCCAAGCCAAAGAAAAGAATGAATATGTAGACTATAAACTACGCCACCTTCTGCAAGGTTTCAAAATGATGAATGTCTGTTACTGAAAACTTCAAATAAAACATGAATTATTAACGTGGATTATCAGCAGAATTAAATACTCGTGGCGAAGCAGGAGAAAGGATGATACTGTTATGCCAACTAAATTTGTTTTCACACTTTGCAATTGTTAACAACATATGAATTGAGAGATTTTCTGCATTTTCCAATAAACGGTCCCATTTCAATTTTTTGGGTTTGCAGCTCTCTCAATGAGATGAATTTATTTCGATGATATCTCATTGGAAATATCGCTGACTCAAATTCAATGCAGTTAAAGAAGACTTAGGAGACATACAGAATAGAATTAGGCCATCCATCCCAATGAAAATGCACAGACCCGCAACACCCAATTATGGAATTCATTGTTATTTTTCCATCATTCTCATCGACACATATTTTGAATCTCACCCACACACAACAGACAATTGACAGTGGTCAGTTAACCCAGCAAAAGGGTGGTCTTTGGCATGGGGCGAGAAAGCTGGTCACCCAGATCAAAATCACGGAAAATGTTCAAAATTCGCTCAGATTAAAGATTAGGGCAAGACTGAAGCCTGGTCTCTCGGAGATGAAAAAAGCTACTCAACTTGTTGACCAAACTTTGTAACACCGTCCCTTGTTCAGTTAAGGAATGAAAGTGATATTTGCCTCACAGTAATGTACATAATGTCTGTGAAAGGGCGTCCCGGGAGGATTTAAACACTCTCTCACAATATCTCCTTCACCGTTTTGGTAGCCACAGGAAATATTTTAAACTTTACCCATTTGGGTTTCTCAAGGGAAATAAATGCTAATGAACATGAAGCCCCAACAGCTGGTCTCACTCGCCGGGAATTCAGGTACTGTTCAGTTGTTGGAAAGTTAAAGGGAGGTGTGCATTCTTAGAACAAATGGCAAGAGGGCGCTGTTAATTTCTGAGAACTAGTTTTCTTTGTTGATGGCAAGAAAACTTGAATAGTAAGTCATCACGTTGATCTTAAAAGAATCAGAAAAGAAACAAATAATTATTAATTACCAAAAATGCTAATGAGGCAAGTTAGTCACAATAGTTTCCTCAGTCTACGAAATGCAACAGGAGCTTTTCCAGGCACAGTGCTTTCCTGGTAGGTATGTGTGTTATTCAATCCAGTCTAAAGCGAGATAGGAGTTTTGATTGTATTCAGACCCTGCCATAATAGTTTATGTGTTGTTATTAATTTGCCTTGCAGCAGTATATTTAAGACCCGAAAGCTATGTTTAGCTCTACACTCTAGAAGCACTTGGGGTGTGATGGCATGCATAGATGGACCGGAAAACTCCGAACATCGTATTAACCTTATTATCAATGAAGCAGAGGGACTGAATTAGGATACTTGGGAATTAAGATGCAAGAGAAGATAGAAGCAGATGAAGTCCGCTCATGGAATTGCATTGAGTCATTAATTCATAGAGGCCGGGAACAAGCCCTTGGTGACACATGACGAGTTTTACCAATAAATACCAATCAATAGTGATCTCCATCACCAGAACCTGATCAGGTGTTAATGTCTTTCATTAATTGCGACTGAATTTTGTGAATCATTTAAAGTTGCGTTACATCTGGGTGGGGTCCAAAAGAGTGTTATGGTTCATTGGCCTTCATAAAGAAAAGTATTGTGTGCAGGACTTGGTATTTTATGTTAAAGCAATATAAACATTTTTGAAGCCATATTTTGTGTATTTTGTTTCGCACGATTTGTCATCTGCTACAGGAAAAGCAACAATAAAATTGAAAAGGTGAAGAGAGAATCTAAAAGAATTTTTTCGGGACTTGAGGATAGATGATTTGGTTAGGACTGTTGCCCCCACAACTTCGCAGAATGCCGGGAGATTTGACAGAGGTATGTTAAGATATGAATATTTTCACCCAGAAGGTCACGAGAGTGTAGAACGAGTGGCCAGCGTAAGGTACTGGGTGCGGGTGTCATTCACGCTGAACATTACGATTATTAAAATTGAGTGCAAAGCAGTGACTGAACCTGAATAATGAAATCATTTGCAAAATGACTGGGCATGATACATTGATGCCGCTCAGATGAATGTAAACCATTGCACACAATATTTTGTGTCCAACTGAAAATTTGTTTAATCATTACCCAAATTGGCTCTTTTTGGGAAATGAATGGCATTGGCTTTAAAATCCTGCATCTGGTTTCATTCTTCTGTGATGCATATGTGGTTTATCTGTTGAGCACTGGAGAGAGAAGTGGACGCCAGGGTCTACTTCAAGCGGTAGTCGTTTACGAGTCAACCAGAAAAGTCTGCACCAGCTCGGATTGCAGTGCAGAGCACTGAAATGATTCAGAAACACACCACGTCACGGTTCAGCTACAGAAAGTAAAGGGTCACGCAGGTTTACGGCCTGAGCCCTTCTCAATATCTAAAGAAAAACCAGGTTGGCACCTAACTATAACAAAGATGGATGCAGTAGAGGAGAGGAAGGAAGAAGAGGGAGAGGATTTGCACAGGCGTACAGGCAAGAGGGCGGAAGGGGATATGGCTGGGAGAGCAGGACACTGAAAAGTGCCCTCTGAATGGAGAGAATGGAGGAAAGGAGCCAGAGGGATAGGGCAAGATTGTGAGATGGGAAGGGAAATAAAGGAACATGGAAGTGAATATTAATACTATCTGGTCGAATTGAGGATATGTTTAATTAATTTATAACTTTTTCAATTTGAATTCAAAAGTAGCTAAAATTCAATACATATCTGAATATTTATGCCGAATAAATGCAGCTCGAGGAATACTTACGACCTACTGATTTCATTACTCTACTGAAAACAATGAACATTTTCACAGTCGAGTGTTGGTGTCTGTTCTTGTGATCCCAGCCACTTCTTAAAGTGGAATATATGTGCCCCATCTCCTTCCTATGAATTTGTGTTTCCAACCCACTTTGTCCAGTCGATTAATAAGGAAACAATGTTGGTCGGATCTCTCCTCTGTCCAAGCGTGAGATGATACTCACATTTCGGCCTGCCCTCCCATGTTAAAGCCTGGTATGAACGCTGAAAGCTCATTACAATCTTCTTTTTTTCTTTGGCTTGGCTTCGCGGGCGAAGATTTATGGAGGGGGTAAAAAGTCCACGTCAGCTGCAGGCTCGTTTGTGGCTGACAAGTCCGATGCGGGACAGGCAGACACGATTGCAGCGGTTGCAAGGGAAAATTGGTTGGTTGGGGTTGGGTGTTGGGTTTTTCCTCCTTTGCCTTTTGTCAGTGAGGTGGGCTCTGCGGTCTTCTTCAAAGGAGGCTGCTGCCCGCCAAACTGTGAGGCGCCAAGATGCACGGTTTGAGGCGTTATCAGCCCACTGGCGGTGGTCAATGTGGCAGGCACCAAGAGATTTCTTTAGGCAGTCCTTGTACCTTTTCTTTGGTGCACCTCTGTCACGGTGGCCAGTGGAGAGCTCGCCATATAATACGATCTTGGGAAGGCGATGGTCCTCCATTCTGGAGACGTGACCCATCCAGCGCAGCTGGATCTTCAGCAGCGTGGACTCGATGCTGTCGACCTCTGCCATCTCGAGTACCTCGACGTTAGGGGTGTGAGCGCTCCAATGGATGTTGAGGATGGAGCGGAGACAACGCTGGTGGAAGCGTTCTAGGAGCCGTAGGTGGTGCCGGTAGAGGACCCATGATTCGGAGCCGAACAGGACTCTACATCACCTTTGTTGACCTCACCAAAGCCTTCGACACCGTGAGCAGGAAAGGGCTTTGGCAAATACTAGAGCGCATCGGATGTCCCCCAAAGTTCCTCAGCATGATTATCCAACTGCACGAAAACCAACAAGGTCGGGTCAGATACAGCAATGAGCTCTCTGAACCCTTCTCCATTAACAATGGCGTGAAGCAAGGCTGTGTTCTCGCACCAACCCTCTTTTCAATCTTCTTCAGCATGATGCTGAACCAAGCCATGAAAGACCCCAACAATGAAGACGCTGTTTACATCCGGTACCGCACGGATGGCAGTCTCTTCAATCTGAGGCGCCTGCAAGCTCACACCAAGACACAAGAGAAACTTGTCCGTGAACTACTCTTTGCAGATGATGCCGCTTTAGTTGCCCATTCAGAGCCAGCTCTTCAGCGCTTGACGTCCTGCTTTGCGGAAACTGCCAAAATGTTTGGCCTGGAAGTCAGCCTGAAGAAAACTGAGGTCCTCCATCAGCCAGCTCCCCACCATGACTACCAGCACCCCCACATCTCCATCGGGCACACAAAACTCAAAACGGTCAACCAGTTTACCTATCTCGGCTGCACCATTTCATCAGATGCAAGGATCGACAATGAGATAGACAACAGACTCGCCAAGGCAAATAGCGCCTTTGGAAGACTACACAAAAGAGTCTGGAAAAACAACCAACTGAAAAACCTCACAAAGATAAGCGTATACAGAGCCGTTGTCATACCCACGCTCATTACAATAATACAAATGAAAATAGCTGTAGACGAATAAAACAGTGTTTAATGTCAAATGTTGAAATAAACTCAAAGTTATTTTTTTTTGTTTACATCTAACTGTTCTTGTTTTGTCGTTCAGCAACGATTATCTGGGCCCAAGATGATGGCGCATGGGGGAGAAGTGCCCACACAGGCTGCAGACTACTGAAGACTTGTGGTCAAAATATTCACTCCAGGCTACGCACTGCTGGAGACTGGCAGATGAGATCAAGGTTTCGGAAGCGGGAGACAAAATGGTGCTGAGGGCAAACTCAAAGTTACCGATAAAGCAATTATCGAGCAATCGAGTGCTACATCCCAGACACCGGGCCTATGCCCCCACATGTCAATGTGGACGAACAAGAACACATCTCTACTTATCGCATTTAACAGCATTTGGTGGATTTCTGGCTACTCCTTGGTGATTCCCGTATTCCATCTGTTGCATCTAATGTGTTGTGGGGACGCAGCCTTTGCCGTTCACTTTCCCCAGGTCTTGTCTTTCATGTTGCAATGTTACTTGAGGTGATTAACATACATGGTACACTGACTGTTCTCAAACTCCTTTGCGATGGGGAACAGGCTTGTTGTGATCTACCATCCATAATGTGGTAGAAATCTATTTTATTCCTGCCCAGCCTTTTTGCACCGATTTAAAAAAACACAGTCAGCTCCCTCTCTCCGTATCACAGAAACAATCCTACACATTTTTTCTCCAGGCGTTTCTACTCTTCATCTTGTTCAGTGTCATTGCATTCTTTCTGTGGTGTGATGTCCAGAACTGCAGGCACAATCTCAATTGTGACCTAATCAAACACTAGGTGAGTTCTGATGAGGCAATAGTGTTTGTGTTATTTAGAGCTATCTGTTAGACACATAGCAGAGACTGCACATGTGATAAAATCTCCAAACTATTGCAGCATTGACATGAGGCTGCAGATTTAAAATATTTACAATGGAATGTAGACAAGTCCTGAATGCACGAGGCCCCGCAGATTTCTTGTACTCGAATAATTTACAAGATGAATGTGTCACTGTTAAGACGAATATTTTTTGTTTACATCTAACTATTCTTGTTTTGTCGTTCAACAACGATTATCTGGGTCCAAGATGATGGCGCCTGGGGGCGAAGTGCCAACAGGCTGCAGACTGCTGGAGACTTGTGGTCAAAATACTCACACCAATCTACGCACTGCTGGAGAATGGCAGATGAGATCAAGGTTTCGGAAGCGGGAGTCATAATGGGGCTGAAGTCAAAAATGGATCCCGAAGGGCACTTCATGATGTCGAAGATTGAGAAAATGTATCAGGTTCCTGACGGTCCGAAGGGGAAATGAAGGACAGTGCGTGTGCAGAGGCTACGGGAGGGTGGGACGCTGAGCAGAGGACACAAGTGATTCTGGATGGGTGTGTTTCTCTTCTTTTTATTTTGTATATCGGTACAGGACGCCGGGGAATGTAAATGGCGGATCTTTGTTTGTCTTATGGCAGATGAAATGCACGTTCGTGTAAAATTACAGGGTCTTCCATCATGTTTGAGGCAAAGACAGTTGTTCCACTTTATTTGCTCCTGTACTCCAGAGCTTCAAATTAAAATAAAACAATTCACATGTAATTAAAGTGAAAATTGCACGTTTTATTTATGCTTATTTGTATATATTTTGGTTTGAACGTGAAGGAATTATAGAACATTTTATAAAGGGACTCTTAGTTCAGGGCACCATACTGTTAGCCACATTTGGTTTCACAGGGGATTGTGATTCTCAGATATATGTACTTGCTTAATTGGTGCAGGTTTAAGGGAATCAGGCATGCTTCTAAACTTGTGATAATCTTTTGAGTCGCTAGTGGTTATTTTTAAAATTCGGGAACCAGAGTTGTTCCAATGCTAGTCACAGAAGCCATTATGAGGCTGAAACACAAGAGACATCACCGAAACCTTAGGATGGCCTAAGTCAACAGGTTGGAAGATCATGAAAAGAAAAAACATCGTGGTCAACTCAGTCATCACGGAGAGCTGGTTGTCCTAGGAAGACGTCCACCCCTGATGACAGAGGAATCCTCATCATATGAACACTCTTCAAATGACAGTGGGACACATCAGAAACACTCTTCATGAGGTAGTTGTGTATGTGTCAATAACTACTGTCCATAGAAGAACGGAGGCTGCATTGCAATATCCAATCCATTAGATAACCAGCGAAAAAGGATGGCCACATCACAATTTACCAAGAAGTATATAAAAGAGTCTGCAGAATTCGGAAAAATTGTCCTGAAATGAGTCCAGGATTTACCTCTATCAGAATGACGGCACGAGAAAAGTGTGGAAGCATTATAGAACATACAAGTTTCAAAGAAACCACCTCATGTGTGAAACATGGCACTGAAGATGTAATTGCCTGGGCATTTATGGCTATGAAACGTACTGACACAGTTATGTTCATTGATGATGTTACTAATGAATGCAGTAGTAAAATATATTCTGATGTGTCAAAAAATAAACTTAACTGCTCAGGTTCAGGCAAATGCCTCCAAACCCATTAGATACCAGGACAATGATCACAAACATTATGAAAAAACAACAAAGGAGATTTTCAAAACGAAAACAGGAAACCAATTGAGTGGCCTAATCAGCCAATAATCTCAACATAATTGAGCATGCGTTCCAGATGCTAAAGTGGGTCTGTTTCTGTGCTGTAATTTTTTAATGGTTTTATGCTGAAGAGAAATCTTAAGTGAACAAGCCACCAAAGCCAGAAGTAACTGAAGATGGCTGACACGAGACCTGGCAGAACATCAACTGAGAAGATTCTCTGTTCCTGTTGATGTATTTGAATCACAGACTTCAGGATGTCGCTACATGGAAGGGATATGCAACAACATGTTAAACATGACTACTTCAATCTACATACAATTGCCCTGACCCAAGTGTTTTGGTGCCCCGAAATGAGACAACTATGCATACATTGTGCTGCAGTTCACATTCAATCCTAAATGTATACAAATACCATTTACAAAATAACAGGAATGTGAAATTTAATGACATGTGAATTATTTGATTACAATTTTAAAAATGTGGAGTCCGGCGGCAAATGAAGGAGACTCTTGTCTTTTTCTCCAAATATTATGCAGGGTACTGTACATTTCTTTTGTATTACTTCATCATAAATCTGTTGTGATATGATTTGATCTGAAATGATATCCCACAATAGCTTCTGTAGGGGTGGCAGTTAACCTGGCCATTGTTAAATATTAAGGTATATTTCGGACTGATCCGAGCAAAATTTTGATTTCCTGTTTGCATTATCCTTGTGTAAGATGCACACTGTCATACATTATGCTGTTCTGTCCTGTTCAAGGTTGCAGTCACCGCAAAACGTTTGTTCCTGCTTCTTGCTAGAGATCAATAACTAAGCAGACGAAATGGCAGGACCAGTTCTGGAAAATAGAACTGCTCGTTTAGAGTACATGAGAAGCATCGTCTGTTGAGCAGAGTCAATCGGTTTCAGAAAACACCCTCCATTTGTTCTTTAAGAGATTTACCATTAATATACTCGTGTGAGAAGTACGTGAACTCTAGTACGTCCTGTTTTGGAGACTGCAGTGCTCATGTTTAATTATTTAAAGCTTGAGTTTAAAAGCAACAGGTGGGGTTAAAGTCGTCCAAAATGGAGCCAAACCTTCCTGCATCTGTGGAGCCATTGAGTATAAATGTTGTACCAAAATGTGGTTTGGGCGCATTGGAAGTATTGAAACAATTCTGGTTCACTATTGGAACAAGGATATGCGGATTGCAAGGTTCATCAGGATGTTATCTATATTATCCATTATAAGATGTGATCACATATTGGACATACACTTATTATTGTTTCTGGATCATCAGAGATGAACAATGGATGTGCCTAAAATTGTGAAAAGCATCTCATTTAAAAAATACTGTCGTTTACCTCATGTCATTCCTTCAGCAATAGACTGGAAAATAATTGACATTGGCATTTGGATTAAATGTCAGGAGTCGAACTGGGAAGATTCAGAGACCTGCAAGCAAACAAACATATATCAGCATATTGCTGTTTCAGGGGAGAAGGCAAATAAAAGAGAAACACATCTCATACCACAATGTCAGGTGCTTCCTGCCAGCTGAATTGCAAAACAAATTTTACTGAGACTTTTAAAGTGCACTCCATAATGGTTTGGAGAAACACACAATTTTATTTGTTTATTTTCCTCTGTGTTCCACAGTTTGACATTTGTAATCAAACAATTCACATGTGATTAAAGTGCACATTCCTGATTTTATTAAAGAGTATATGTGTTAATTTCATTATGATTATGTCAAAATTACAGTATTTTTTTCTTCATAAACCCCTCATTTCAGTACATGATTAAATTTGGGACATGGCAATAATATGCATGTTAATTTTGACAGTCTGGTACCTTGTTTTGCCTCCCTTGCATGCATGCATTGATCGATTGAGTTCTGTGATTCAGGGACATCACCAGGTGCAGAGATCATCTTCGTGGATGCTCTGCCAGCCCACGACTGTGGCCATCTTCAGCTCCTACTTGTGTTGGGGGCGTCTCTCCTGATATTTTCTCTTCAGGACTGGCATAGCATGCTCAATTATCTTTTGATTCCTGACCCAAGTAAGAAGTTTCAATTTCTTAGCTTTGAAAAACCCATTTGTTGCTTTAGCAATATGTTTGGGATCAGTGCATTGCTGTAGGACCATCGACTGAGTATGCCAACATTTGCTCGAACGTGAGCAGATAGGATGTTTGAAGCACCTCAGAATTGATTTTGCTATTGCAATCAGAAGTTATATAATCATTAAAGGTAACGTTGGCAGTTCTTTTGCAGCCATAAATATCCAGCCCATCACACCTCCATCACCATTTTTCACAGATGAAGCGGTTTGATTTAGATTTTGGGCAGTTCCTTTATGCCTACACAGTTTGCACTTCCCATCCACCTGAAACAATTAATCTTTGTCTCCTCTGACCAGAAGACCTATGCACAAAATTTTACTGGCTCTTTTGTATACGTTTTGGCCAAATGTAAACTGGCCATCCTGTTTCAGTAATTAATTAATGGTTCGGATCTTGCAGATTAGCCTCTGTGTTTCTTCTCACTAAGCCTTCTGTGAACAGTAGTCATTTACACCTGTCTCCTGAAGTGTGCTTCTGCTCTTCCAGACAGGTGTTATGAGAATTCCTCTGTTATTAGTGTGGTGGGCTTTCTTGGCCTCCCATCTCTTTGTGATTACTAAGCCGCCACAGTTCTCTTTCTTCTTAAATATGTTCCAACAGATGATTTGGTAATCCTAATCTTCGGTCGATATTCCTTATCATTTCTGCTTATTTATCCGTCTGCTAATGGCTTCTTTGAATATCATTGGCATAATTCTGGTCCTCATGTTCAAGATTGCATTGTGAATTGTCCAATTACACATTTAAAGCATTTTGATAAAGGTAGAAAAATAGCGGACAATGTATGTGCCACTAACTATTGTAAGTTTTAAGATATTAGGCGCAATGCTAAAAAAATACTATTTTGGAAGAACATCTGCAGTTGCTTGAAGAGAAGACAAGTTAAAGGTCATTGGTATTGAAAAACTATGTTTTCTACAAACGTGTCAGTGATTCCAAAACCTTGCAGAAAATATGAGGCAAGGTTATTTTCAAGTAATTCTGAGTGTGCCTGTTCAGCTAATATATCACCACAATGGAAAAATACCGGATGCTGGATGCAGTGAGAGTAGAATAAACACATATATCTGACAATAGACAAAGTGGTCAGTCCAAATAGGAAAATGCAGCAATAATACCGAAAATGAATTCCTGTCTGAAAGATGTATCTGTGTGGTCACAATAACACACAGACTATGGCAGCTTGAGGGCAGAAGAAGGATTAATGAAATAAAACATCACTCAGCAAAAGATGTCTTGGTGAATATAAATGAACGCGTTGTAAAAAAAAATAAACTGAATCTCTGAGTCCACCTCAAGAGGACAGTTTCTCTAATGTCTGTATCACTAAAATATGTTTTTTATTATTAGCCTGAACTGTTTTTGCTCAGTCTTCTATAGTGTAATTAACAAAAAGCAAACGAAGAATCACGTATTAAACATCATTCCAAAAGTTAACATGACCTTCATGTTTGTGTGTTCTCTTTTATAAATTTATCCACGATGCAATGATTGAACATTATCCTGCTTTCCCAAGTTGATTAGCTTTTTTGCATTCACCACTGATGTTATAAATTGACATTTGTTTCCTTATAAATACTCTATCTGATCATCTAATTACTAAGATCTAGCTCCTTGTAATGCAGATAGTCTTTCATGAAATTAATATAACAATCCTGTTTCTGCGAAAGTATCATTAATGCAGTAGACATTGCGGTTAGAAGAGGACATTTGTGTTCATGATTGCAGTTGGAAAAACACCCAGAGATTTGGTTGACCCTACTGGCACAGTGAGGAGAAAACAAAACCATCGCTATTCTGAAAGGTTGGAATAGAATCCGATTGGAAAAGGGAAAGGTGAAAAGTGGTGCCGATTGAATTGGAAGAGTCACTGTTGACTGTAGCTAAGACACAGGCTGAGATATTTCCCACAATATTTATAACATACTTTTCTTTCACGACTTCTTCTTTTCTTTCCCAATATTGTTCAGCTACTGAACATACCTCTTTCATTTTAATTTCATTCCTGCTTTCACTGAGAGGATATTCTGTTTCAAGAAAATCAAAATAATCTGGGAATAATTTTCATCTACATTCCTGATGGTTGATCACATATTTTGTGATGCAACAGTGAATTCATAACTTTCAGTATCTAAACACTGCTCCCATATGCATTGAATGGACCATCTATTCATTCTATAGTGTACTCAGCCTGTCCTACTATGAACATTCCTTACCTTCTGTCTCTGCTCCCGTTACCCTTTCATTTACCTCAGCACTAGCTCGTATCCATTCACTGTCAGCACTATTGTTGGAGGAAGTGGAAAGTCAAAGGCAAGGACTTGACACTTTTTATTCATCAAGCACTTCGTGGCCTACTGTACGTTTCTACCATTGCAGATTTACATCATGGTAATTTGTTCTCTTTGTACATTGGGATAATTTTCAGTTATGTCCGTGTCATTTCACATTTAAACTGATTTTAAAGCAATTAACCGATGAGAAAGTGGATTTGCCACAATAGCATGGCTGAATATCTTTGGAGAAAGTGGAGGTCAAACGGGCATCTTTCGGACTTACCCAAGCACAGGGAAATGTGAGATAACGTCGGGAAGCCTGTTAACCATGGTGGAGGGGAAAGAACACAGAAAGAACTCTATTCTGCATCCTGACAGCTGGATACAGTTTCCTGTAATGCAAGAAAGTTTGACCGCGTTGGCCAATTCCCCCACATCACATATATGAATTTGACACTAGAATTTCACCACTTTCTCAAAAAGAGGAAGAAGAATGATGAAAAAGTGATTTTGAGCACATGGAAAATTCTACCACGGGATAAAGAAAAATAATATCTGCAGAACCTGGATTCAAGTTCAAGACACAAATGTGCAGTAAAATTCAGCTGGTCAGGCAGCATCTGAGGCAATCCATGATCAGACATGACGAAGCGCCCAGCCCGGAAAGGTTGGTTAGACTTTGGTTCCTATCGATACTGGGTGACCTGCTGACTTTCCCCAGCACGTTCCTGCATTGATCCAGGGAAAATGTCAATAAAGCAAATTCATTGCACTGGTTAGGAATAGCAATACCGGAAAAAGAAAAGGTGGTGGCAGAGAATGTGCACTATATGGAAATATTTTTTAGCAGAAATATGAAGGATTACTTGGGCTGGAGATCATCCGTCCACCTCGAAAGAATCAGCAACGTCGCGAAAATATTTGTGCTTATCCTGGACTTTACATTTATTTTTTACTCGCCGCGCTCTATGTAAGATCAGTCTGTAATGGATGCGTCATCCATGTATTCAGAAGAATAAAATGAACGAGAGATTTCTGCTGTTTTGTTTTTTTAAACCCCTTGAATATGTAACAAAATGCGACGTTCGGCCTTGTGAGATATTGGAAAGAGGTTGTTTTGAATAGCAAGATGGGGATTCAGCGCTATTAAGTGCGGTAGGTAAGGGTGGGAGGTAATACGGGGAAACGAGAGTCACAGAAAGTACCCAAAAGACCTTGAATACACTCTGCAAGAGAGTACGCTTCACTTTCTGTATTCTCCTTGGATGCAAGTTTCAGTCGCGTCTCTGCAGAGACTCACTCGAGTCATTTGTTTCTCAGGAGAGGGGGAAGCAAAACGATGACCCTGTTATTACCATGGTGGTTTCCCATTGGTTCATTCATACAGACTGCAGTTCACGCCTTATTTCAGACAAAGGATTATTTTTTTATTGGTCATGGTATAACATGAGATAGAGGTCAGGCAGTTATAAAATAATTCAGTCTCAGATGAAGTGGAATATCAGAAATCTTGGAGAAACTGCTTCAGGGATCATGTTCAAGCCGTCACTGTAAATGACCACCGGGAGAATGCTGCGGCCCTTCTTGATATTGATGAGATTGATCATCTGGAACTGTGAGTTTGTTATGAATATTGATGGAATCCGGTTTTTATTTGCAACGTTGTCATAATTAAAATTGAGCTTCGCTTAAATTGATTGTTAACTTATAGAACATCGAGAAACAGAGGAAGCAACATTTCTTTTTGTCTCTGAATGTTTCCATTGTGGTGAAATATCTTTTCCATGGTAAATATGTCCTTGAGCGGTGAATCTTTCACCCATCTAATTGGTGATTTGCCTTATCTTTTATATTAAGGGCACAAGAACAGAAAGAATCGGAACGTTAAGCCAATTTAATTCCTGACCCCGAGAATAGACAGTGAAATGATTTGCCCATTTTTTCAGGCCATGTAAACTCTTACTGATTTGCTTGTTATTATACGCTTGTTCATTTCGACCGGCGACTTTACAAATATTTGGATTTCTTGACATTGATGGTGATATTTTAAATACCCATCAATATTTCTGGCAAGAGTGGAATTCCGCAGAGGTGACTTGTGTGAGATCATCTTCGAATAGGATGGTTCATACGAGGTAGAGGGAGAATCATTGCAGGGTCACAGAGAATTCAGAGACCGGAGTGTGTAAGCTCAGCGTGTGAGAACAGAGCCGAACCTGCAGCTGCGGCTGACTGACTCGGTGAACACATTCCTCACGCTGATACTTAGTGTCCGATCTCATTCTACCCACCATGCGATGCAGGGACTGACGATGTTGAACTAATATATTTACAATTATATTATTGAGAAAGGTTTACATTTTGCATGATTAAATGTGACCCTGATTGAGAATCATCACATCATTCACATTAAATAGAGATTAATCCTAAACGCACATTTGGGAGGATAGTGCCACTGACATTTCTAAAGAGTGGCGGAGTTTAATTTGTTATCCGTTTTCCTCAAACGTATGATATTATGTTTCAAATCAAATATCCAGTTTGCCCTTTGGTGCGCCCGGAGAAAACCGACAAATATTTGGTTTTAATCTTCCCGAGTTAGTGCAGAAAATAACGTTAAGTATTGTTTTGAGTTTTCCTCCAAATGTCTTTCCACGAGCTGCATTCAGGTGAAAGGTGTTCAGTCAATTTGGTGACAAATGGCGACTGGATTCTTCTGTCCTTCATAAACTGAAGCAGAAATCGTTGGATAGACAGTTCAGTGTCATTCTCATCAGGAGAACGGCATCTGATGTCAGAACAATAGTGAATATTAAACAAAATTGGCAGCAGAACAGACCGAAAGATAACTTAAGATTCCTTTCCGTCATGTGAAATATTACATGCAATTTGCTTAGCTCTACTTCGTAAAGTCAGAGAACGAGAAGCAAAGGTGAATCTCCCCAGGGACCACGAGTGTCCGCGGAGTCTTCTCCATCCTTCCTGCACCTACATAGAGTCCAGTCCAAACCATCCGCAGCCGGAGCTCCATCTCGGAACTTCCGACACGGTCAGGAAACATCTGGTGCCCTCCCTACCCTCTCGCATCCTGGATCTATTACCGGTTGTCCCTTCAGCCAGACTCGAGCCAGTCTTCAGCAGTCCGCAGCCTGATGTGAAACCTTCGACCGAAGTCACCAGCAGTCCCCATCCTGCACAGATTCTTGGCCCTGAATCATCAACAGACTGTCGTCTGTGTGTTCTTCAAACTCTGAACTCCTCACTGTTCCGCCGGCCTGGTCACCCTTCTGTGGGTAGTCAACTCTGCCTCAGCTTCGAAACGAAGAGAGGCTGGGTGGGGGGTCGTGGGGAGTCGTCTCCCGTTTTCTCGTGCTCGCTGGAGTCTGCAACTCCTCGGGGCTGCTGCCGATCACAGGCTCCGTCATCTTGGGCCAGACACCGCGGGCGCCAGATTTTCAAATAAAACCACCGTCGGCTCCATTTATAGGCCGTGTAAAGCTTGTCCGCAGCGCAATAGTCACACTGGGAGTTTGGACCCCGAGGGGAATGCTGTATCTCCGCTCCACGCACTCCATCGTTCGGCAGCGGGGGCAGCGCAGACGTCAAAGCAGCTCTGTCAGCGCCATCAATTCTTGCGGGCGTCTCTTCTCTCAAGAGCTTCCGA